>NC_133346.1:4675911-5275911 GCF_030506205.2 Paramisgurnus dabryanus | reverse complement strand
AAAGGCTCTAAAATAAATAAAAGATATTTTATAATTTTGACAGTTAAAACTGAACTGCTTTAATTGCTGCAATAGTCGTACAGTAAGGAGTTATTTTTGTTATTTTTGTTATTTCTGCGGATTTCATTTGCAAAATCTATGCGGAATTATTTTAAATGTTTTAAAAATATCTAAGAGAATGGGAGCTGTGGATATTACAAAACAATAAAATATTTTATAATATAGGCCTATAAAATGTATATAATATTATATACATGGCTGTAAAGTGTAATAAAAATACTGAAGTAAATAAGAGTTCTTCACTAAAAGAATGATCATATTTTTAATCGTGATCAAAAGTTTGAGCAAAACAATTGTGATCATCATTTTTCCTGTGATCGTGCAGCCCTAGGTAACAATGTATAATATACCTCATACTGCACTGTAAGTCGCTTTGGATAAAAGCGTCTGCTAACTGTTTACATGTTTATGGAAACTGCAGGCCAAATATATTACAGATTTAATCAGTAAATGTGTATACTAATAAAAACAACATAAGTACTCAGAATTTTTGTATGTTCCAGGTATGTTCTGTATGCTATTGTTTATCATGTAAATAACTGATAATATTACTTTAACGTAGAGACACCTTTTCAGCCTGCTGTTCTGTGTGCTACTGTTTAGTTGAATAACTTGCCTTTTCAGATTAAATATCTGTTCTTCGGCTTGGATATTGTGAAATAATTTTCTAAATAAATGCGACGTCTAGTCCACTGCGACCTATATATGTTATTTCGTCTTAATGACTCATATTTGAATGATGCGACTTATACTCCGGAGCGACTTATAGTCTGGAAAATACGGTAATGAGGTAACAGGAAAAAAGGTACCTCTCCTCCTTCTCAAACAGTTTACACCAAATGAGAATATTTATGACCCATCACGGAAACCAGGGACACAAGTCGGCAGCACAAGTTTCGAGAAAATGAGAAAAAGGTTTTTTTTTTTTTGATTTTCGTTTTATTGCAGAATCTGTTAGTGGAGATCACGAAGAAACCTCTCCATGTTTGAGATAGCAGTTTATGTATATTTAAAAGCGTGCATTTTGCGGTTGAAATAGGCTTGTTTTTCCAGAGATTCTAGCGTGCAGCGGGGGGCGTCATTGTCTGTGTGAATATTTACATACTGGATAAGCTTGTGTTTTCGCCTCCACCCCCAAAGGGAACAGCGTGACTACTGAATAAGGATAGTTTGCCCAAAAATGAAAATAATGTCATTAATGACTCAGCCTTACGTTGTTCTAAACTCGGAAGACCTCCGTTCATCTTCGGAACACAGTTTAAGATGTTTTAACTTTAGATTTAGTCCGAGTGCTTTCTGTCTACTCCATTGAAAATCTATGTACGGTTTCCATGTCCAGAAAGGTAATAAAAAGATCATCAAAGTAGTCCATGTGACATCAGTGGGTCAGCTTGAATGTGTTGAAGCATCGGAAATACAGTTTGGTCCAAAAGTATGGCAAGAATTATGACTTTATTCAGCATTGTCTTCTCTTCCGGCTCGAGCGTGAAGTCACGTGACTGTAGTGGCGCGGCTGCCCTGTTCCTCAGACATGTTTGCTTACTTTTATTTTTTTCAAATTTATAGCGTGCGTCTCCCCAGACTGTAAATAAAGCTTGGGCGCACAAAACAAAAGAAAAAGAAAAGAAGCTGGGGCGGAACAAATAACAGTCAGCCGCATCGTAAGGCAGCCGCGTCACTGACTTTATGGGGCGCCGCAGTCAGATGACATCAAAGTACCGCGAGAGCTCTTCAAGAAATCTTACGGAGTAGTTTAATTTCGACTCGCTATCGCGGTACTTTGACGTCTTGCAGCGCAGCATGAAGTCAAACTCATAAGTTACACAGAGATCGTTGAATTCTTTATATAATTGGCTACATGTTTTGTCTATCAATATTTTTCATGAAGTCATTGGCTGATGGAGGAACGAGCGAGCGATTGGTAACATCCCTTAAGGACTTCACGTTTTCGACGGTGCTGTTTTTGAATTATCTATTATACTACCTCCCTATTTTAAATACAAAATTTTAAGGCGGGTTCATGTGTTTAACAGAACGTAAATACCGGAGTGTAATCTGATATACCCTTACATGTTACGATGTAATTAGTCCTCAGATTGTATATTATATTGTATTACCATAAGTTCATGCGAAATCTGATGTAAACAATAGACTATATCTATATTTCACGGATTATACGCATTTGTGGACAAAAATCATTGGATGATTCACACATCTGAAACAGACTGGATTCGACTTGTGATCCCCACAAAGGTAAAAGTCATGTTTATGTCACCAGGTGACGATTTGTGGGGGCGGAACCAAAAGTGAGTAAGATGGGTTCCGCCCGGACGACTGACTCCGAACACCGGAATTTCCGGGGTTTCCCCGAACACCAAATCAAGCCAGATTACGTACAGGTGAAGGCGATTAATACAGCGATTGCTGATAGGTCAACTAGGAGAGAAGGCAGAGTACAAAAAGACCTTTGAAGACATCAAACGGTGTGCTTTGTGTGTGCTTTGTTGCTGCTGTGCAGACCCGTTGTGTTGGCCTATAACGATCCCTTGGGGAAGATAACTGAAGCGGTGGTGTGCTAACAGAAGATAAGAGGTTGGAGGTGACTGGGCGAAGAGAATCTTGGGCGATTTCACTTGTGAGTGGGCTGAACACAAGGTCATTGTATGCATTGGTGCATGGACGTATTGACATTGAAGTGTGAGTAACAGTCAATGGGTACTTACGAAATATTCAGAAGAAGAGTTACTTGGTGTGCATTGTGAGTGTGTTGAAGGTTACCGGCCCCACTGCGGAGGGAAACGTGGGCGAGCCGTAAGGGTAACCAGGAGCATACAGGGGTTTGCTGATTATATTTACGTGCAAACATTGTCTCTCTGTGGCAAGGACAACGCCCAACCAGCCTCACGAGGGGTCTGAGTCCAGCCGGCCAAGTCTTTAACTCACGTGAAGTGTGTGCAGAGTGCTGTGGGTGAGTTGTGAATTTTATTGCGTGTTTACACTAAAGCTTGCTGTGTATGCTGTGCTTATAGTGACCGAAGCTACCCTGGCCCAGTGCAGATCGTGAGTAGTCAACAGCACGTTGAGGCCTGAACCACACGAGAGGAGGCAACTAAAACTTTGATCCCCTGTGTGCTAGCAAAGGCCCGCGCCAACCCAGAAAGCAGGCAGTGGTGAAGCTCAGCGGTATATCAGCGTGAGTAGCGATTAAAGTGCACCGTACGGACCGAGGGTCATTGTTGGGGATAGTTATGCCTAGAAGAACCATCTGTGTGTGCGGAGCCTCGTCGAGAGTTATCCCCAGCTCAAGACCCCTGTTATCAAAAAGGAGGGGGAGCCCGGGAAGCGTTCGGCTCCGCGTCACCTGACCCACCAGTCCCCACGACACATAAGAAGCTTAAGCGGACGGGTGAAGGTATATGGTGTACAGCCGTCGTGGTGAAAGCCCACTGCCTGGAGGAGCGTTGGGTGAGCCCAAGTCTTGTGAGTAACTTACCTTTGTGGTGTGTAATCTACCTTTGCTTACAGTGACACCTCGAAGAGGAACGAACAGTCTAAATAGTGTGAACCACTTACCTCTGCTCCAGTGAATGCCCCGAAGTGAACGAAAAGCCCAAGCCTTGTGAGTAACTTACCTTTTGTGATGTGTAACCTACCTTTGCTTACAGCGACACCTCGAAGAGGAACGAACAGTCTCAATAGCGTGAACCACTTACCTTGCTCCAGTGAACGTCCTGAAGTGAACGAAAGGCCCACGTCTTGTGAGTAACTTACCCTTGTGGTGTGTAATCTACCTGTGCTTACAGCAACACTCGGAAGAGCCGACGACAGGCTCCAGTCTGAGAGAACACTTACCTTTGGTCACTAACTCACCTCTGTGGAACGTGGAAGACCCCCCAAGTGCCCAGCAAAGTCCCAGCAGAGAGGACCTACGAGAGAGAGAGAGAGAAGCGAGGGTGTTAGGCAAGTAGCGACCAAGTTCTGGACCAGCCCATTAATTGTGTTTTCCCTGTTCTGCCTCCAGGAAGAAGCGGAGGGCGCCACGGATTGCAGAAAGAGTCCTGGAAAGGAGTCCCGGCCCCCGCTCCACAGTTGAAAGAGCCCTGGAGGCGAGAAGCAGTAGCTTGTTTTAAACTGCCCTTCCCCTTTTCCCCCTGCTTTTAAATATTTAATAAAGTTACATTTTAAGTTTAGTATACTCGTCTGTCTGGTCATTGGGGTGGTCTTGGGAACCTCCTCGAGGTGGAAAGCTAGGAAGGGGCGTGACCCTTTTAGCTATCTCGGGTCCGCTCCGACCTGTGACATTAATTTTTGCATGTTGTTCATTCTGACCTCTGTAATAAAATACTACATATGATGCTAGGAACATCTGTATCTCAAAACGGCTTTACAGGGGGTATGGCTTAGCTAAATGAGATGTAAATGAGCCCTATTGTCTCTCCAGCCAGGGAAAGGGGAAAGTGTTAACTTTTTTCTTTCTCAAATTTGTGTTACATGTGTTACATTCAAATGGCCACAACTTCTCCAAATCTTATCAGATTTCCATGTGTTACACATCGCTAGAAAGCTTAGAAACTGCACTTTCAGAATCTATGAATAACTCAAAACGCCCCAGATCCGACTTGTGTCCCTACTTTCCGTGACTGGTCACATTTGTTTTCGATTTCACTTACAACATTTAAAAGACATTCCAAGCATTATGTAGACATTTATCTTTTTGTTTGTATGACAAGTATTCGTTAGGTTACAGTTAATTTTGTGACGCGTTTCTGAAAGGAGTTTAAGGGAGACACAGAACGCTCAGCATGTTTATTTTCTTAATTTTGCGAAAAACTACACACTTTAACATTTTAAATGATGTATAACTAATATCTGTATGTCCAAAATCAGCAGAGTAATCTAAGTCTCTTTGCGCAGTGATTGAAAAATAAAGAGTTTGCGGCGCCCTCGAAGCGTACAACCCCTTAATGCTGCGTTTACACCAACCACGTTTCAGGCGTCAAAGTCACGTATACCACGCCTAGTTTGCCGCTTGAACAGTTTGAATGCATTCGGGCGTATAGAGCAAAGTAAAAGTGCTATGCGGTTGTCTGTTTGCAGGATGGCTGATGTTAATTTTGCGTTTATCGAGAGAGTTACCTGTTTGTATTTAGTCACCTTACTATAGGGGGAAAATAAACGGCGCGGGTCGATAAACGTCACGTGACTCAAAAGTTAAATGTGTATTTACAACTTACCAGGTTGCCCAATGTCCTCACTGACACTCTTTTAAGCAAGGTCCTTTTTATTCCTGTCTCTATAGAAATAAGAACTTGTGTCGTATAGCTCCGTATGACTGCTCACGGACAATATCAAGCCTTCATGCTGAATGAGTGCCTCTGGGCAGGGCTGCCGCCGCAATAGCAAGCAGGCTCCTGATTGGTTAACTCGGCGCAAAAATCTGTCAAAGTTAAAATTTTTGAACTCGGGCGCCAGCCGCAAATTCGCGTCAAACGCAAAATGCACAAAAAGCACCATTCGCGCCATATGCACAATTCATGCGAATGAGGCAGAAACGCGTCTACTGTGCCGCACTTAACGACTCATCCACGTCACGGGACCTCCAGACGTGCGTCAACGCATCTTCACATTGACTTAACATTGAAATCACTCGCGCTTGCCGTCTCCACCGCATCTGGTGTAAACGCAGCATTAAAGTTAATCAAATGTTCTCGGCACGTATTATTATTTTTCAAATATTTTTGTTTCAAAATCAATTAATCCCGGGCTCAGACCATTCAGAAATACCCATTTGTAGGCCGAATCAATTAAGAGTCTAATAAAAAATGCTCATTTACAGGAAAACACACTTAGGGGGTTTTGCATCTGAGGTCATCATTCACTAAATTTACATCTAAATAGGAAAATGTAAGAGAAAAAAAAAAGAGTACAAATAATAATCCACAATGTTGCATCAGAGTGGGTGGTGAATAGGTTGGTGAGTCTGATCCTGACAATGAATAAATGAAAGAACAGTAAGGAGATCAGATTAAACTCTTATGAGGAGGAGACTTTACTCATGGCCTATGAGAAAGAACATCATGAGACTCAATACTGCTTTCCAGCCAAAAACACATCGTGCATCAAGACAAAACGCTCCACACATGAATACAATATCATGTATGTGTTTTTTTCATTGCTGTCATTATGGACTGTGTTTCTGAATCTGCTGGTGATCATCTCCATCTCTCACTTCAAGAAGCTTCACACTCCAACCAACATGCTCATTCTCTCTCTGGCTGTGACCGACCTGCTCGTAGGACTTATTGCCATGCCCTTGGAGGCAATTATGTTTATTGAAACATGTTGGTACTTTGGAGACACTATCTGTAAATTGTTTTCAGCAATCATGGGATTGCTCATCAATACATCTCTGAGTCATTTAGTTTTAATAGCTGTTGACCGTTATGTGGCTGTGTGTCACCCTCTGCTGTACCCACAGAAAATAACAATGACAAGAACAATAATTACTATCTGTGTTTCCTGGTTCTGCATTTCAGCTTATACCATTTCAGCTGTTTTAACTTCATCACAAACAACATACATATGTTATGGAGAATGTGGAATTATCATTACTTTATCGCTGACAATCATTGACGTGTTCCTGACTTTCCTATTTCCTTGTACCTTCATTATAACTTTATATTTGAGAATCTTCTATGTCGCATATCAGCAAGTAAAAGTTATAAACTCTCTGATGAGGAGTGGAAAACATCTAACAGAAGTTTCAGTGAGGATGAAATCTGAGAGTAAAGCCGCTCTGACATTAGGAATCATTGTGACGGTTTATCTGTTTTGCTGGATTCCCTATTTTCTTTTTTCTCTAATACCAATCAGAGGAATAGCTTCTGTTTTAGCCTATTTTACATATTGGATGGTGTATATTAATTCAGGTGTGAATCCTCTCATCTATGCTATATTTTACCCCTGGTTTAGAACGTCAGTTAAACACATCCTAAATCTATCCAAAATATTTAAGCCAGCATAACTGCTATTATTCTTGTTCATTATATAATAATAATGAAGCTTCTGGATTTACTAGCATTGTTCAAATCGGTCAATGAGATTCAACAAAAAATATTACGTGGTTTGTCATATTATTATTAAATGTATAGTTCAGTGGTAGAGCATTGCATTAATGTATAAGGTCATGTTTGGGCACTTCCATGGCAATGTCAACCTTAATATGAAAAGTTAAGTTTTTAACTCAACTTAAGCTTTTATCCATACTGAAATCTCAGAATATTTGTTGGTTTAATTACTCATGCAAAGTTCCTGCTACAGTTTTTTAAAGCATTTTATATATATATATTTTAGTTAATTAAGTGTAAATTTCAGAATTGTCACATACATAATGTTGCTTCTTGCTCATTATCCATGATCCATCCTTTCATTTGCTGGGTATAACTGCATCTGGTTTGTTCCTTTTACACAGAATTATGATTATGAATTATGTCTCCCAAAAGCTTGTGTCTGTTTTTTGTCACATTCAGAATGCATGCATGTTTGCCTCATCTAAAAAAGAAATATAGACTGATATTTTCTGCTGTCTGGACTCTCATCAGGGGTTTAAGAAAACATACAATTGGTTCAATATATTGGTAATAAAGGCACTCTCTGTGAATTTATACTTCAAGTTGTCCCATCCATAATGCTGGGATTGCTCGGTTCGAACTGTGGGAACACACATACTGGTAACAATGTTTAATATATCTTGTACTGCACTGTAAGTCGCTTTGGATAAAAGCGTCTGCTAACTGTGTACATGTTTATGGAAACTGCAGGCCAAATATATACAGGTTTAATCAGTAAATGTGTATACTAATAAAAACAACATAAGTACTCAAATTTTTAGTCTTAAATCCATCAGAATCAACATTGCAGTTAAATGTATGTATGAAACAAGCAAACATGCACACTCACTACTCAGGCACAATGATACCATTCTATAAAATGTCTCATTAAGCTTGATAGTAGTAACGAAGCGGATTCATTATTTTTAAAGAATTATTTTTATGTGCATAAATGACTATTGGCTAAATGAACATTTCTCACATGATTGGCAAGACATGACACTGACCTGCATGAAGAGCAACTATTGCATCAGTCTGTCAATCTACTTACATGTGAGTTTGTTTCACACTTTTAATGATGCTTTGGTGGATTAGATGCAACATAAAGGTGTTAACAGGACCCTCAAGACCCTGCACACATTTTGAATAGCAAACCATAACAAATATAATTGGCCTTCAGAGTTTACTGTAATTGATTTCTCAGATGGTTAATTTCTGTATAGGAGTAAATAACCAAGAGGTCAAATGAGTAAAGATATTGTTACCGCATCTAGGAGGAATCAGCCTACGTTACCTTTCTTTCTAGGAGGCCAATTTTAATTTTAAAGATCAATTCTCATTGCTCTCATGAAATTAATAAATTCATTTATATTAGATTGACATGTATAAGACAATAAGCACTAAAAATTACGATAAGAAGTAGAAAATGAGGCATTATGTTCCAGACTCAGAAAGGTTTGCCAGCAGATGCAGAAAAAAAACACATCAAGTAAAACACATTGTCTGTAAGTCTGTAAATATTTATCCCTGGCATAAAAAGATAAAAAATATATTGTTTCTGTCTATATGCTAAATTTAGAATGAGTTATCAACCTTTGTGTGAACAGTTATGACACCTGCATCCATGTGCAGAAAATACACTGAACCTGTATTTGCATTGGCCTAAAGTAAATAAAATTCACAATACCTTTATATATCGATCAATGCTGTATAACCAAAAACTGACACTTCACTGTCATAAATAATTGTCAAAATATGTAGTCCAGCTGTCACTGGGGCTGTACCCTTTCAAAAAGTACAGATTTGGACATAAAGAGTTCATATTAGTACATCAAAGATAGATACTGTATTAGTATTTCATAGGTACATATTGGTACATACTGTAACATATCCAGTGACAGCTGAGGTGCATATTTTGACCTTAGTAGTGTGCATGCATGTTAATTTCTATTATTTGCTCTTTTACAGCACCTTGCCCCTCTAAAAAACATGAAAGACATAAAAAATTGGCAGAGAATTTACAGTATTTAAAAGTAAAACTTCAGCATTAAATTAATCACATATGAAATAAAATACAAGACATTATGTATCAGAAAAGTGGGTGGTCATGTGGGCTGGAAAGCCTGACCCTAGAAATAAAGGACTAAAACCAGAAGCAAATTCATGAAAAAAAACCTGAAGAACTCATGGCCTATGAGACAGAAGATCATGAGACTCAATACTGCTTTCCTTGCATTAATTCATTATGTATCAAGACAAAACGCTCCACACATGAATACAATATCATGTATGTGTTTTTTCATTGCTCTCAGTATGGACTGTGTTTCTGAATCTGCTGGTGATCATCTCCATCTCTCACTTCAAGAAGCTTCACACTTCAACCAACATGCTCATTCTCTCTCTGGCTGTGATCGACCTGCTCATTGGACGTAACTCCTGTGAACCTAATTCTTTTAAACAGGTCATAGTGAGCTTAGAGAAACCTATAGTTACTGAGAACACAAATCCATGGCAAAAACAGGGTGCGGGACCCAAAAGTACTCAAGAAATTAGACTGTCATTAGTATCACACAAATTGCTGCATTAGCATCATCTACCCCAGATATGGGTACAACTCGAGTAGCCAATATTGGTACTCTACCACAGGGGTCCCCAACCTTTTTTTCCACCACGGACCGGTTTCAGCTTTAAAAAAATTTCGCGGACGGGGGTGAGATTGGGGGGGGGGGTTTGGGGTCGCTGAGTTGCTGTTCAAACGTGCTGAAAATCCTACTTTTCGAAATTTGCGTTTTAAACGGAAGTAAATATAACAACCATGCATTAGGAAAATTTATAATTGCTTTATTTAGGCTATAGTATATTTTCTATAGACGTGTAAAAACCATATTTTGGCGGATTGTTTTTTACTTTCATTGTTTTTACTAGTTTGCCTGCCCATTTAGTCTTAATAATTAATGGAACCTAAACGAACTTGGCTTGTGTTCTCGAAGGCAGCTCGAATCTTGGTCGGGCTCGAGACCCAATTCCAAGTAACAGAAGAAAAATGCAGTGAAGGAGGAGAGATGCCAGAAGAATTGCGGCTGCATGGGCGCAGAGGCACGCAGACTCACGTTTACCATGATTAATGATGATTGACAAATTTAGGTTCCTTTCAAACCTACGTTAAAAGTGTAGCCGTTAAAATATTATGAGCCTAATAATTTATTTTGATCATGGTGCTACGATCGATGGATAATTCTGAAGTTGTTTTAAAGAAGAATAAAATAATTACTTTTCAGTCATTTGCACTGTCACACTTTTGAACGTCTCCGCATATGTACATCATTGCGACATACATTTGCAAATGATTCATAAAGTCATACCTCCGCGATTCTTTGATGGATTGTGTTTTAGAAGTACTGTATGCTCAAACTCTAATGACAGCAATGTGATCGCTGATGCGCTGGTAAATAGAGAGAGGCGGAGAAAAAGAGAGAGAGCGTGGCTCTGTTCAAAAGTGATAATGATTGATGTTTTTGAAGTCGGCTGTTACAGTACAAAATAACCGATTGAGCTATTACGTGGCTATTATACAAATTTTTCGGGACGTTCTTGCGACCCGGTGGCAACTTGTCCACGACCCAGTACTGGGTCGCGACCCGGTGGTTGGGGACCTCTGCTCTACCACCCCCTGTGCTGCTTGAAAATAGATCTGAAGCACTAATGAGTGTGGGTGAAAATCAGGGTGACAATTATCAGAAACATTGGAAGCAATGCTACCTGTACATACTGTTTCTGATGTTAACAGGAACTTTGCAAAATTCTGATGAAACATAAGTCCGTCAGTCGTATTGTCATACATGTGGGCAAAAAATATATTCAGAAAGAGCAGTCTGAGTTACTGAAGTGAACTTTTATGAAGTTTTTGAAACACTTGAAACACTGAAAGTTCAGTCATTCATCAGTGGACCTCTCCCAGACAGAGGAACAAATATGTTCTCTTGAATACTCAGTTTAAATGCATGGCTGCAAAACACACCTGCACCATGAGAGGACTGAATTTCATTGACAATTTTAATATTTTCTAGAGTGAAAAAAAAACTTTTTAAAACAGATGGCCTAAACCCAATCAAACTAGCTGCTAGCATGTTTTAAAGGCATAGTTCACCCAAAAATGAAAAAAATCTGTCATTTACTCACTCATGTTGTTACAAATCTGTATAAATGTATTTTTTATAAATGTTTTAAATGTTAAATATAAAAGAATCGGGTTTGTCATTGTACTATTTTATTGGTGTTGAGTTTTTCGTTAAGAATAGTCATGAACAAACCATTTAAAAATTTATTTTATTCAAAATATCTTTACCAAATATTTTTTTGTTTAAAATATGCGGTGTGTCTAATAAGTTCAGAACGGTAAAAAAATCCTCACCTGCACATCACTAATAATACAAATACAACACATCTTTGTAAGAACGTAAGTGTCCCTGTTATTTTTACATTCAGAGTTAAAAGAACAATTTTGAAAAATTATATAATCAGAGGAGCGTGTGAATGCTGCAATTACACTTGCTCTGACAGCAGCTTATTTTGCCAGAAAAAGCTACTATGGCAACATTTTTTCAGAAGAATTTCTGAATTGCTACCTTGCTTGTAGGGAGTATCGGCTCTGGGTAGATTTGGGGAGCTCAGATGCAAAACCTGCGAAACGCCACCTCCATCAAAAATAAGATAATGATGTTAACCGAATGCTCTCGGCATGTTTTATATGTTCATCAAATACTTAAGTTTCAAATTCACTTAATCCCTGTCTCAGGCCTTTCAGAAATATTTATTTGTAGGCAGAACCAATTAAGAGTCTAATAAAAAAATGCTAATTTACAAGAAAACACACTTAGAGGGTTTTGCATCTGAGCTTATTATTTACATTTAAAAATGAAAATGTTTAAAAAAAGGAAAAAATTATATCCACAATGTTGCATCAGAGTGGGTGGTGAATGGGCTGAGTCAGTCTGACCCAGACAATGTATAAATAAGAGAACAGTAAGGAGATCGAATCAAACTCCCATCAGGAGGAGACTTTACTCATGGCCTATAAGACAGAAGATCATGAGACTCAATACTGCTTTCCTGCCATTAACTCATCATGCATCAAGACAAAACGCTCCACACATGAATACAATATCATGTATGTGTTTTTTTCATTGCTGTCAGTATGGACTGTGTTTCTGAATCTGCTGGTGATCATCTCCATCTCTCACTTCAAGAAGCTTCACACTCCAACCAACATGCTCATTCTCTCTCTGGCTGTGGCCGACCTGCTCATAGGACTTATTGTCATGCCTTTGGAGGCGATTAAGTTGATTGAAACATGTTGGTACTTTGGAGACACTATCTGTAGACTGTTTATAATAATCATGGGATTGCTCATCTGTACATCTCTAAGTAATTTAGTTTTAATAGCTGTTGACCGTTATGTGGCTGTGTGTCACCCTCTGCTGTACCCACAGAAAATAACAATGACTAGAACAATAACTATTATCTGTGTTTCTTGGTTCTGCTCTTTAGCTTATAACATTTCAGTTATTATAACTAACTCACAAAGAAAATACACATGTTATGGAGAATGTACAATTATCATTACTTTTGCCTGGACAGTCACTGACCTGTTTGTATCTTTCCTGCTTCCTTGTACCGTCATTATAACTTTATATTTGAGAATCTTCTATGTCGCACATCAGCAAGTGAAAGTTATAAACTCTCTGATGAGGAGTGGAAAACATCTAACAGAAGGTTCAGTGAAGGGGAAATCTGAGAGCAAAGCCGCTCTGACATTAGGAATCATTGTGACGGTTTATCTGTTTTGCTGGATTCCCTATTTTATTTTAACTCTAACACCAAACACAAGCAAGACTTCTGTTATAGCCTATTTTATATTATGGATGGTATATATTAGTTCAGGTCTTAATCCACTCATCTATGCTATTTTTTATCCCTGGTTTAAAACGTCAGTTAAACACATCCTAAATCTATCAAAAATATTTAAGCCAACATAACTGCTATTGGTCTTGTTCTTTATAATAAAAATTACGGTTCGGGATTTACTAGGATTGTTCGAATCAGTCAATGATGGGGCTCAACACAAGATATTACACTTACATTTGCATTGCATTATCTATATATAAGGTCATGGAATGGGCACTCCCATACAAATGTAAACCTTATTATGAAAAGTAAAGATTTTATCGCAAAGCTTTGACCATACTGAAATCTTAGATGTCAATATTTCGTGTTTTTATTACACAAGCAAAGTCTCTGTTACAGATTTTAAAGCATTTTCCATAGCTACATGTAAATTTTTGAATTGTCAAATCCATAACGTTGCTTCTCCCTCATTAATGCACATATAATAATTTTAATAAACTAAACATGTAATGTTCTTTGAAGTTTGTGCCTTTTATGCACAATTTCACAGAATTATGTTTTATGAATTATTTCTACCAAAAAGGTAGTGTTAGTTTTTTTTTGTCACATCCAGAACGCATGCATGTTTCCCTCTAAAATAGAAAACATGAGTATAGACTGATATTTTTCTGATGTCTGGACTCAATCATCAGGGATTTAGGGAAATATAACGTTTTAAATAGTAAATGTTTAATATATTGTTAATAAAGGCATTCTCTGTGAATTTATATTTCAAGTTTTAACTACAAATGTCACATCCGCTGGGATTCCTCGGTTCGAACTAAGGGAACACACATACTGATAATAATGTATAATGTACCTTGTAATGCACTGTAAGTTACTTTGGATAAAAGCATCTGCCAACCGCGTAAATGTTTATGGAAACTGCAGGCCAACTATATAAATTATATGATACATGTGAAAAAGTGTATTCTAAAAAAAAACATAAGTTCTCAAATTTGATGTCTTAAATCCATCAGAATCAACATTACAGTTGAATGTATAGATAAAACAAGCAAACATGCACACTTACTACTCAGGCAAAATGATGATAGCATTCTATAAAATGTCTTATAAAATAATGAATCAACTTAGTTATGATGAGTTATTTGTATGTGCATAAATTATTTTTGGCTAACTGAACATTTCTCACATGAACGTGCAAGACATGACACTGACCTGCATGAAGAGCAACTATTGCATCAGTCTGTCAATCTACTTGCGTGTGAGTTTGTTTAACACTTTTAATGTTGCTTTGGTGGATTAAATACAGCATTTATGTGTTAACAGGACCCTCAAGACCCTGCACACATTTTGAATAGCAAAGCATAACAAATATAATTGGCCTTCAGAGTTTACTGTAATTGATTTCTCAAATGGTTAATTTCTGTCTTGATCATGTCAGTAACCAAAAGGTCAAAACGAGCAAAGATATTCTTACTGTGTCTAGGACGAATCAGCCCATGTTACCTTTCTTACTAGGAGGCCAATTTTTATTTGTAAGATCAAAATCCTGCCTCATTGCTCTCACGTAATTAAGAAATTCATTTATATTAGATTGACATGTATAAGACAATAAGCATAAAAAATTATGATTAGAAATAGAAAATGAGCCATTATGTTCCAGACTCAGAAAGGTTTGCCAGCCTAAAGTTCCGAGATATGAAGCGAGGAAGATATGAATCATGGTGCTGTTTCACACACAATGCCTGCAAGATCTACCAAAGTTTAACAATCAGCGATGTACACCGGCTAGTACTCATGCTCAGCCCCGATGAGTAAAAGGGAAAAGTGGTTCAAGATGTATATATCAAGTTACATCGCCAACCATGGAGGTAAGTTAGAACATTGGACTGATAATAAATAGTGTTTATATTTATTGTGTTACATTATAGTAACACTTTTAGGTCTTATAGTCTGTTTTAGAAGAAAATGTTTTAACCAATTTAAAAAGCTAAATAATCATTCAAAATGTACTGATTAGTCATCAAAATAATCAATGATTAGTTGATTAATTGTTCCAATAATCGATAGATTAAAGGCGGGGTGCACGATTGTTAAAAAACACTTTGGAAAAGGGAGTCGGGACGACTAGCTAAACACACTTGCAGCCAATAAGCAGTAAGGAGGTGTCTACTAACTGATATTGTTGCCTGGGTTGCGTATGTGTGGCGTGGGTCTATCAAAAGAAGGTCCAGATTCTATTGGGGTAGGGGCATGTTGTTTAGGTGATTTCAAATGTCAACATTGGCTTTCAGAGATCATGCACCCCACCTTTAATCGATTATCAAAATAATTGTTTGTTGTATCCCTAAACCCCACCCACAGACCTCAGTATAGCTGGATTGTGACTCAACACCCAAGGACCTTTCTGTGGATAAACTTAAGACATTCTTCTTTAACAAAGCATTCACATAAAATCTCCAGTAAATGTACTTATCCCGCAATAGTTAGTTTGTCCAGAACAAAGCATTCACATAACTCATCTGGGTAATATACTTATTCCCCTATAGTTAGCCTGTCTGGAAACGAGCTGATTTAAACCACAATACTGTATGACACTTGCATTACATGTAAACAGCCCCTACGCTAATAAAGTTCTGTATCTCTCTCCCTGTCTCATCCTCAACCCCGAGGACATCACACCACTGATCTACTAACCGTCCTTCAACGTGATGCCCAGGCGATGCCTCACCAACGACTACCGGCGGAACCAGTTTACTGTAATCTGCTTACCCGTTCACATACCCCAATGATATTTATATATATATATATGTATCTCTCTCAGGGGTTTTCTCCTCCTAGGAGTTTCCCCCTGGACTAGCCAGGACGGTTTTTCTCCTAGGGGTTTTTTCATCCCCTGGAGAGTCCGCCACCATTGGCTTAACTTTTTCACAAACCGACTGACAAATGAAATCAAAGTATTGTGAAATCAAATTGCTTGTTATGCTTTCGAATGGCTATCGTGGCCCAATGATATCACACCCCACACGAAATTAAGAGCGAGAGGGCTCTTTAGTGGTTCGAGGCCCTACGCAGCTTACGTACCTTGCGTATAGGGAGTATCAGCTCTAGGTAGATTTGAAAAGATCAGATGCAAAACCTGCTAAACCTAATTTTATATAAATGCTCTCGGCACAAATTATATGTTTATCAAATACTTTTGTGTCAAATTCACTTAATCCCGGCCTCAGGCCATTCAGAAATACTGATGTGTAGGCAGAATCAATTAAGAGTCTAATAAAAAAATGCTCATTCACAGGAAAACACACTTAGAGGGTTTTGCATCTGAGGTCATAATATACAAACATCTAAAAAGGAAAATGTAAAAAAGGTACAAATAATATCCACAATGTTGCATCAGAGTGGGAGGTGAATGGGTTAGTAACTCTGATCCTGAAGATGTATAAATGACAGAACAGTAAGGAGATTCAGATTCAGATTCATTCTTTATTGTCCCCGTTAGAGGAAATTTGTTTTCACAGATTGTACCCATCACATTCAACAAATAATACACACATATAACACCAAGAGGTTACACATTTCATGAATTAAGAGCTTTTATGGCTACAGGAACAAAACTTTTTCCCAGACGCGTTTTTTTGTATGGTAGCTGTCTGTATCTACGGCCTGAAGGAAGGAGAGTAAAACATGAATTGAGAGGGTGACTAGGATTTTGTATTATGGTACGTGCTCTACGAATGATAGCAGTGTCAATTAGAACTGACAAGTTTGGAGTAGTGAGACCAATTATTTTTGAGGAAGTGTTGGTGATTCTAAGGAGCTTATTTCTGTTGGTGAGAGAAAGCATAGTATAATAGCAAATGGCACAGTACAGAAGGATTGGTTCAATGATGCTTCTGTACAAAAGAAGCAGAAGATGTGGTTTAACTGAGAGAGTCCTGAGTTTACGGATGACAAATAGTCTTTGTTGACAGCGTCTCTGAATGTCCGTGATGTGATAGTCAAAATTAAGTTTGTTGTCCAAGTTAACTCCAAGATATCTGAAATTGCTGACAATTTCTACAAACTGACCATTGATGGAGATTGGGCAGTGAGGGGTGAGAATTTTTTTCCGTGTGTCAATAATAATTTCCTTTGTCTTCATGACGTTGAGATGGAGATGATTGTTTATACACCACTGAGTAAAATAGGCAACAGATTGATGATATGCATCAGCTGATTCGGTACCAGTAAGGAGAGCAAGTATGGCTGTGTCATCGGAATATTTGAAATATTTTGTCATATGGAAAGGGCTACAGCAGTCGTTAGTATACAATGTGTATAAAAAGGGGCTGAGGACACAGCCCTGAGGGGCTCCAGTATTGACAGTAATAGTAGATGATGTTATGTTACCCACCCTTACTGCCTGTAATCTGTCACTAAGAAAATTGTGAATCCAGCAAATGAATGAAGGTGGTACACGGAGATTGTTAAGTTTAGTGATCATGATGTGGCGTTGAATCGTGTTGAATGCGGAGCTAAAGTCTATCAATAGAATCCTGGCATAGTGGCTAGAGGAGTCCATATGTTGAAGAATAGTATGAAGAAGACATGCAACAGCATCCTCTGTTCCCATTTTGGCCTTGTATGCAAACTGGTAAGGATCCAGCTGTGGGCAGACGACCGGCAGAATTATATTCAGTACCAGTTTCTCAAGACATTTTGCTATTATAGAAGTAAGTGCTACTGGTCTGTAATGATTCAGCTCAGATGGGCGTGGTTTCTTGGGAACAGGAACAATGGTGGCTGTTTTCCAGAGGGTAGGGACTGTCGCTGTTAGTAGTGACTCTGTGAAGAGTAGATAAAGAACAGGAGAAAGCTCCAGGGCACAGTTCTTAAGTAGCCTGCCGGTGATCCCATCCGGGCCAGGGGCCTTACCAGTCTTGCACCTCCTGAGCTGCTGGTAGACATCTCCCACTGTTAGGGGGACAGAGTTTGGCTCCTCAGGGATGGGTAAACTCCTGAGAAGATTTTCACATTCAGTGGTGCAGTTAAGGGTGTCAAACCTGGCATAGAAAATGTTTAAGTTATTGGTAAACGAGTTGAGATCAGCGGGTGTAGACATGGTGGCTTTCGAGGTGGTTCCAGTGAGTGTTTTCACTTTTTGAAAGGCCTGTCTGGTGTTCATTCTGCTGAAATCCTGTTCCAATTTGTCCTTGTAAGCAAGTTTTGCCTTTTTGATTTCATTTTTTACAGAGCGATTAATGTCTCTCAATGATAACCAGTCTTTGTGCTTAAATGCTCGTTGTTTCTCCTTAAGTTTGAGTTGTATCTGATTGGTCATCCATGGTCTAGAGTTGGGATATTTTTTTACAGTTTTCACTGGAATGGTAGTTGTCACACAAAACTTTATATAATCAGTTATTGTCTCAGTTTTTATATCCAGGTCGCCATCAAAAATGCTCCAGTCTGTGCATGCAAACGACCCCTGGAGTTGCGCAATTGCGTCCTCTGACCACTGTGTGACATTGTATTGGGCTGGTTTTTCCCTCTTCAGCAGTTGTCTATATTGTGGAAGCAAAAAGACAACATTGTGGTCCGCGGAGCCTAATGGAGGCTGCACGCTAGCAGTATACGCATTGTTTATGTTCCCATAGCACAAATCCAACACCCTATGTTTCCTTGTAGGAGAGTTCACATACTGTTTAAAGGATGGGAGAACGCCATCCAGCCTGCAGCTGTTAAAATCCCCCATGATAAACACCGGGGCATCAGGGTACCTATTCATCATAGCATGTGCATTCTGGGCTACAAGTTCAGCCGGCGTATTGATGTTGACGCCCGGCGGAATATAAACACAGCTGATAGCGAGCGTTGAAAATTCTCGAGGGAGATAGTATGGGCGAAGTGAAAGAGTCAGAATTTCGCACTCGGGTGTACAGACGCTTCCATGAATCTTGATATTATTGCACCACCGATTGTTTATATAAACACAGACCCCTCCGCCCCTCTCCTTACCGGAATCACTCGTGCGGTCCGCTCGGATGATGGTGAAGTTATCCAAACTAACTTCTTCATCTGGAACGGAGTCGTTTAGCCATGTCTCAGACAGCGCGATGATACAGGCATCCCTAAAAGATTTCTCCACTCGGCATTTAGCATGTAAGATGTCCATCTTGTTACGGAGAGATTGTACATTAGCCATCACAACTGAAGGGAGGGGGGATTGAAAGGCCGCCGTCGTAGCCTGGTGCGTACACCTCCTCGCTTTCCTCGTTTCCGTGGTTTATACAGAATGTCAGCTGGAATTACATCCAAAGGTGTTAGGCCAAGTCCCGAAGTCCCGAAGAGAGAGGAGTTCATGGCGTGAGTAGGTCAATTTGTTGCTGTTGTATCCATCCCGGTATAGCGCTGTACACTTGAAATCGTGGGTGATAAAAATGATCAACATAATCCACAGCATTTTCCCGATGTAGATACTCTTGAACATGGTAGTAATTGAAACGTAGACGAACTTAGACAAAACAAACAAAACACGACGACACACGACACGATCAAACTCCTATCAGGATGAGACTTTACTCATGGACTATGAGCCAGAAGATCATGAGACTCAATACTGCTTTCCTGCCATTAACTCATCATGCATCAAGACAAAACGCTCCACACATGAATACAATATCATGTATGTGTTTTTTTCATTGCTGTCAGTATGGACTGTGTTTCTGAATCTGCTGGTGATCATCTCCATCTCTCACTTCAAGAAGCTTCACACTCCAACCAACATGCTCATTCTTTCTCTGGCTGTGACCGACCTGTTCGTAGGACTCATTGTCATGCCCTTGGAGGCAATTAGGTTGATTGAAACATGTTGGTACTTTGGAGACACTATCTGTAGACTGTTTTTAATAATCACGGGATTGCTTCTCAATACATCTCTGAGTAATTTAGTTTTAATAGCTGTTGACCGTTATGTGGCTGTGTGTCACCCTCTGCTGTACCCACAGAAAATAACGATGACTAGAACAATAATTATTATCTGTGTTTCCTGGTTCTACTCTTCAGCTTATAACATTTCAATTGTTATAACTACTTCACAAAGAAAATATACATGTTATGGAGAATGTACATTTATGATTATTTTTGCCTTGACCATCATTGACCTGTTCCTATCTTTCCTGCTTCCTTGTACCATCATTATAACTTTATATTTGAGAATCTTCTATGTTGCACATCAGCAAGTGAAAGTTATAAACTCTCTGATGAGGAGTGGAAAACATCTAACAGAAGGTTCAGTGAGGAGGAAATCTGAGAGCAAAGCCGCTCTGACATTAGGAATCATTGTGACGGTTTATCTGTTTTGCTGGATTCCCTATTATAGTTTAACTCTAACACCAAACACAAGCATGACTTCTGCTATAGCTTATTTTATGTTATGGATGTTGTATATTAATTCAGGTCTGAATCCTCTCATCTATGCAATATTTTACCCCTGGTTTAAAACGTCAGTTAAGCACATCCTAAATCTATACAAAATTTTTAAGGCAGCATAACTTCTATTGGTCTTGTTCATTATAATAATAATTAAGGGATTTACAAACATTGTTTGAATCGGTCAATGATGGGGAACAACACAAAATATTACACATTTTGGCAGTGTAACAGTTTGCCATATTACAAATAAATGTATTGTTCAGTGGTAAAGCATTGCATTTATTAGGGCAATTACATGCAAATGTCAACCTTATTATGAAATGTTTTCATCCACAGTTTTTACTAGGGATGCACCGATAGGATTTTTTTGGGCCAATACCGATACCGATTTAAACAGACAACTTCTGGCCGATACCGATGCCGATATTAAACACTTGTATACAATACTATACAGTTGGTCTATTAGCTAGTTTATTTCTGCATCAAATATTTTTTACTGAACACTGATTGGATCTAATTAACATTCAACTGACCAACATAATAAGAGAGGCACAAATTAAGCTAAAACAAATATAATAAGACAGCATGACAACCTTAAAAGGTGGTTTTCACTATTCAGCATTTATTTTATTAACAACATTAACTCATTTTTTACATATAATGGATTTCTTTATGCAGTTAATTAATAAACAATCGGTATCGGCCTTTCT
The DNA here is from genome assembly GCF_030506205.2 of Paramisgurnus dabryanus. NCBI lineage: Eukaryota > Metazoa > Chordata > Actinopteri > Cypriniformes > Cobitidae > Paramisgurnus > Paramisgurnus dabryanus. Next base: position 5,254,712 of record NC_133346.1, on the reverse strand, counting down.
CGTGCTATTGCCGATATGCCGATGGTTTCAAATTCATCAAAAATCGGCCGATAAATATCGGCGGCCGATACATCGGTGCATCACTAGTTTTTACTATACTGAGATTTGAGATGTCAATATTTGGTGGTTTAATTACCCATGCAAAGTTTTAAAGTAGTTTTATATTCAAGTGAAAATTTCAGCAAGGTCACGTCCATAACTTTGCTTCTTCTTCATTAATGCACATATAAAAAATAAAATAAAAATTAAATGCTCTTTTGAGAGCCATCATTTCATTTTTTGCAGGGTATTATTGCATCTGGTTTGTGCCCCCATAACGTGCATGCATGTTTCCCTCATCTTATATAGAAAACATGAGTATAGACTGATATTGTTTTGATGTCTGGACTCTATCATCAGGGGTTTACAAAAACATAAACAGATGGTTCAATATATTAGCAATAAATGCATTCTCTGTCTATTTTTTTCACATCCATAATGCTGGGATTGCTTCCTTTCGAACTAAGGAAACAAATAGATGCAGCATATATTGTAGGAATTAACAGGACCCTCAAGAACCTGTACACATTTTAAATAGCAAAGGATATCAAATGTAATTGGCCTTCAGAGCATACTTTATACTCTAAAAAATGCTCGGTTGTCCCATTGTTAGCTCAATTATAAACAATTTCTGGATTGAAACCAAACATTTTTTAGAGTGTAATTGATTTCTTAGATGGATAATTTCTGTCTTGATCCTGTGAGTATAGGAGTAAATAACCAAAAGAGCAAAAGAGCAAGGACTGTTGAAAGACTACCTATCAAAGGGCCTCCAACTTGAAGCGTTTAATTTAGCCTATTTTTTATATTTTTTTTATCAGAATTGGTCCATTCCACTGTACTTAATTGTTATCGTTAAAATACAATTTGTAATGTTTTCAAATATCATTATAGTCGTATCTTGTAATCACTGACAGAGCCGCCGCTTATCATTGGGCTACTATAATGTGCAGAACACATATATGTGAAGAACATGATCAGTTTCATGTTTTAATCTCAAAGAAACATTCACGCGCAATCCACAAAGCAAGGTTCTTATGTGTTTTTATATTATCTGTATATAAAATACAGGAAAAGCGCATCATGATGTCGTGCCAAGAAAATCAATCCTGTCAAATTATCACTCATCCATTCACCAATTCATACTATACTGTACGCGCTGCGCAAGGTGGTGGTGCGTGGGCGACACAAATGCTCTGCTCGCTCGTGCAGTGAAGTGAAACTAATTGATGATTGTTCTATTAAAAGCTGAATTTGGAAAAATTGACTAACTGAATGCTCGTATTATGTGTATATAAAACACTTTGTTTCAAATTCACTAAATCCTGGCATCACGCCATTGAGAAATCCTGGTTTGTTGGCAGAATCTATTAAGAGTCTGATAAAAAGCTAATAGGAAAACATGTCAGACGTGCTTAGCAGGGCTCTAGACTCATTCTTTCCATTAGTCACAGTAGTCCAGCAAACTTTCACAATTGGTCACACCAACTTACAACTTTGTCTCACCCTTTTTTTATATGAATCATAATGACGGTATGCTGGTTTTGCATTGACGTAAAGATTAACATTGACTTAAGGCTTAATACATATCAAAATAAGGCTGCCACTAAAGGCTACAAACATTCAATCAAACATTCGTAAATCCTAATGTTCTTTTAAAGTGGCATACTCTTTTTATATTGTATATGCACACTATTAATTAACTGTACACAAATAGTATTTATAATGTATTGTTATTCATTATGTCATTTATGCCATCACACAATGAAATATCCTTAAAACAGTAGGCAAAAGAGAAAACGATGTCAAATTTACTGTGCCTTTCATACACGCTGTATAAAACACGCTTGGTTTCTTAAGAGAGATAATTGGAAAACTTCAGATGCTGTGATACGTTTCAATACGTTGCTTGTCTTTATGTAAGGGTTAATCCACGGCTAGCCATGCATTAAAGGGTTTTAATGCACGACGTAGAGGCGAAGAACCACCCGACGCGTAGCGGAGGGTGGTTGCCTCTGCGAAGTGCATTAAAACCCTTTAATGCATGGCTAGCCATGGATTATCCCGCTTATACCTTGGTTATTTGCCAAGTTAAAGCTGTAATTAATGTTTACAGTGTAATTTTTTAACAGACGGGTAAAAATGACGTCCATTTTCTTAAGTTAAGGCTCGCACTTGGTCCGCTTAAAATAAAGTAGTGCCATTGTATTGCTTTTATTTAAATTCATTATCACATTTATTTAAATTCATTATTAAAAGAGCGAGACAGAGAGAACTGAAAGGACCCGAGGGAGAGAGAGAGAGAGAGAGAGAGAGAGAGAGAGAGAGAGAGAGAGAGAGAGAGAGAGAGAGAGAGAGAGAGAGAGAGATGCGTGAGCGAGTTACCTGTGGCTGTCTATCCCCTCGTTGCTTCAGCCAGGGAATTTTCCCGGGGCTTGAGCCCCGAATGTATTTTGAAAAGGTGATTGACAAATATGAAACCGGACAATGGCCTATGTAAACCTTTTATATCATGTTGTATTTTTTCATTGTGCTTTGGCTTTACTGCATACAGTCTGTCAGAAATAGACATAGGGCTAGGTCTTAAAAAAATCTAGCCTATAGAATACGTTTCTTTGCTGTCGGTAGCCTATGGGCTACTCCATTTCTGCCACTCTTTTGAAAATGCAACAGGTAGGGGAGGAGCTAACGAAAGCACTATTTAGCTACCAGAATGGAACCACTGATCTACAAAACGGTAACTTGAAAAAAATATCTTTAATATTTAAATCAGATAATTTAATGCATTATTACATTAAACGTAATAATATAAAACATAATACCATGAAACAAAATAATATTTATAAAAACATCCCCAAATTAGCCCCTGTAATCTTTTCTTACACTGACCCCATTATTTATTCAATTACAACAGCCAATGGCAAGTCTCCAGCAGCAATACGTTTATATTTAGTTTTAGACGTTCTGTGGTGCATAAATAAGATGGTTATACAGTAGGTAAACAGTATTGTAGGTTTATTCATCACTTGAACGTTATTCCTTCGGCGCAGCAGTTTAATAATCTAATTTTGGCGGTTATGTGACATCATCAGCTCATTCAGGTCATGTCTGAGTAAAACTCACGTGCAAAAATCTACTTGAGAGAAAAGTTCTTATGAAATAATACTCCTGCGACCCGCCGCGATTAGGTGAGTACACTTATATTATATGCTACAGATCACGTTAATATTCTTATTATACACTAGGCTTGGGCGGTAATACGGTAATATGGTATACCGCGGGATCTAAAAATAGCAAAGGTATCAATTTCTATACCGCCATACCGGCCTTTAAAAAAAAACAATGAACTTATATAGCAGACAAGGATTAAATATTAAATTAGGGATGGCGAAAACTAAACATTTTCTTCAACGACCACCGAGCCATTAACTGATTAGTTTAAAACAAGTTACGCTGTTTGAAATAACAGCCATTTCGAGCCGCGCCTGCAATTTCGCAACTCTGTCGCATCTCTCTGCTGCTCTGCCTCCGGCTCATGCGAAACATGATTCCCGCAAACGTGTCGCCGAGGAGCTTGTATGCTGCTTGTATGTAATCAGAGGACAAATGACTCCTTAGTTTCAATGGTTTTGGTAAGGTGATCGCGTGGAAAATAAAGGCGTTTGTCTTATTAGAAGCTCATTTGAAACACTGCCACGGCTTATTTAAGAAAATGACAGCTCCGGAGAGACGGCGCTTAAGTTTGAGGTAGTGCTAAAAATAATAAAGAAAGATGATGATCATCATCACCTTATCAGTTAGCACTAAAATGTAGATGTAATGTAATTCCAAATCTAAACCCATCTTATGCGGAATGTTGCCTAATAGACTGCAAAACGATAAAACAGGCACCTTCAGAATGCATTAAAGACGCACCGCCAAGGCAGGTCTAACTGCCTTCTAATAACGACTAGAACAACTCTTTTGTATAATTATTATTACTTTTTTATTTTTCAAAAAGACAAGTGTTAACTTCTGTTAAGTGCAACATGGACGATGCAATGCTTTGCTGATGCAAGCCGCGAGAAAGCCCTTGTCTGTTTTAGAAAAATGCAGCAAAGATATTAAATGCTGATGTATGAGTTTCATTTATTTATGATGAGGTCCGTGCGTTCTAGTTAACAATGCAATGCAAGCGAACGCGCCGTGTCGGCGCCTCCATGTCATGGTTATTATATTGTCTACTATATTTGCTTTTAATTTATTAAATACGTGCAATTGGTTGATAAAACATTTATTAAAATTAAGACACAATTTATACAAAACGAAATTCACTTTAAAGAAAGGCTTTCTACAAAGCAAAACCTAATTAAGTGGTAAAAATGTCTAATGATTTACAAAAAAAAAACTTAATCTGCACTTTACTGTTAAAAGACGTGAATGTTAATAATTCTGAATACAACCAGGAAAGACTTTCGTTTTAAATATTTTATTGCTGGATTTTACAAAAAATATTTTTATTTTATTTGCTGGAATATGCAGAAATTAAAGTTAACAGAAAGAGGACTTTATTTCATTAAAATATGGTGGAATGTGCAGAAAATAGGTTTAAATGTTCAGCAATTTTCTTCAAGTCTGAGACTGTTGCTTTGATTAAATTTTAGCTTGATGCAACGCGAGTGCACGAAACGCCGTGACCTTGCGCCAGAACCCAAATGCCGTGACCTTGCGCCAAATGTTTTTATTGGTTTATAAGTACAAACAGGCAAGTTGTGAAAAATTGAGTGTGAGGGATTTGTTCACTTCACACAAAAATATCCTGGAAATTGGAATGAGATGGCTAACTGTAGTCGCGTTTAGTCCACTGTCTATAATAGCCTAATTTAGAGATCACTTTTTTAACCGACAACTGGTTAATTCTGTTTGAGCTTAGTATTTAACTTTTTTCATAAACTGCTAGTTGTTGCTAATAAAAGTTGTTAATATTGTTGTGCAGGTTATTTTGTTATTGTTTCAGTATTAGTGTTTGGTATTCAGTTTCTAAAGGGTTTAGGCACAAGCCAACATTATAGTGAAGCCGTCTGATTACGTCATAATTTTTTAATTATTATATACGGTAATACCGTATACCGGGGTAAAATAGGGAGGCGGTTTGATGGTATCAAAATTTGGATACCGCCCAAGCCTATTATACACTTTATACACTCTTTGAGTGATCCCTGTATTTAATATGGTCTGGGCTAAGCCCCGAATGTCCTTCAATGCTGGATACGCCTCTGCTTAAGCATATAACTAACTTAATGATTCTTTAATTGATTTATTAAAATAATTTATGAATGACAGGCAACACTGGCTGTGACAAGGCAATCTTTATTTGAACGAATCATGTCATTTATTTATTTATGTAAAGTGTGAAATAAAACCAGCGCACTTTAAAGAGAGACGCACTTACGTCTCTCTCTCTTGCTCGCTCTGTCTCTCTCGCTCTCTCTGCAAGTGTAACTGTGTTACTATGGTTACCAATGTTTATAGTAGCGGATTAATTTCTAACTGTAATCAAACTGACTGGAACTACCTGTGCATTAAACGGTTTTGATGCACACCTTCCAGCCAATCAGAATCAAGTATTTAAAGAGACCATGGTATAAGGGATCTTTAAGGTATGTGTATGAATGCACGCAGATAATGTAATGCATAGGTAAAATAATACAATGTATAGTGTTATAAATCTACATACATAAAAAGAAAATATAAAGGTCTTTGGAGGATTTAAGATGCTGATGACAGTAATGATCAAAGTCTTGTGAAGAGTTACGGTAGATAACATTAAGCCTGAACATTAACAAACCCAGGCACAGATCAATTGAAACAGTCCAAGTCCAATAGAAACAGAAACAATTCCTCACGTCCTCACGACCCTTTTCTTTAAAAAACAGAAGATTTTAAAAGTTCTGTCTAAAAGGATGAGTTGACGAAAAACAACTTACGGTAGCTTTGCCGGCGGCTCATCGGCGGCTAATCTAAAGTACTACAATACTTTAGACCAATTCGGCCTTTGAAAACTTTTGCAAACTAACTCATATGACATTGCACTAGACCCCGCTACATCCATCATCTTGAAAACAGCGGACTTTAGAGACGTGACAGAGATAAGGTTTGTGGCTACTAGTGGTGTGGAGGAAACAGTTGTTATTTTAGTGTGCAAACAAAATTTAAAAGCGACAGCTCAACTTCAAATATTTATTTTAATAAGATAGTTATCTATCATTTTCTATGTAAACATGCTCTAGATGGACGTGTTTGACCATACGCCTGCGTCTCGCGTCTTTTGCAGCGTCTTGCGTGCGGCTCATCAATGGCATTTTACAGCAGTGGACCAATCAGAGGTCCCCAAAGGCAGGGCAAGTGTTGCAAGCATTTGTTTATCGTAGAAAATTGACATGGCTCCCTCACAAATCTGTTCTTTGTTTTCTTGATGTTCGTGCTAAACTTTGTTTGCAATGGTAGATCCGAAACTTTTCCTCATTTATTGTAAATTTGTGAATGTCCTGTAAATGACGTGAAGCAGTGGTGCCCTGGCTGCCTAGTAACCATTTGTACAGCGCACAGGTATGTGTTGAATGCATCTATCTGTGCATAAGCACGTTTGAATATACTGAAGCGGTGCGGACATGTGCGTATGCGAGACGGACGCAGAAAGAAAGTATACACGGAGACGGACTCATGTGTCAGCCAAGGTACCAAAACAACCAAAACATGAACATTATGACAATTTTGGTTGCAGTCTAGAGTCATGCTTAGAGGGGTTTGCATCTGAGCTCATAATTTACAAACATATAAAAAGGAAAATGTTAAAAAAGGTTGAAAAACAATGTTGCATCAGAATGGGTGGTGAATGGGTTGGTCAGTCTGATTCAGATACTGTATAAAAGTACAGAACAGTAAGGAGATCAAATCAAACTCTTAACAGGAGGAGACTTTACTCATGGCCTATAAGACAGAAAATCCTGAGACTCAATACTGCTTTCCTGACATTAACTCATCATGCATCAAGACAAAACGCTCCACACATGAATACAATATCATGTATGTGTTTTTTTCATTGCTGTCAGTATGGACTGTGATTCTGAATCTGCTGGTGATCATCTCCATCTCTCACTTCAAGAAGCTTCACACTCCAACCAACATGCTCATTCTCTCTCTGGCTGTGACCGACCTGCTCGTAGGACTTATTGGCATGCCCTTGGAGGCAATTAAGTTGATTGAAACATGCTGGTACTTTGGAAACACTATCTGTAGACTGTTTTTAACAATCATGGGATTGCTCCTCAATACATCTCTGGGTAATTTAGCTTTAATAGCTGTTGACCGTTATGTGGCTGTGTGTCACCCTCTGCTGTACCCACAGAAAATAACAACGACCAGAACAATAATTATTATCTGTGTTTGCTGGTTCTGCTCTTCAGCTTATAACATTTCAATTATTATAACTACCTCACAAAGAAAATTCACATGTTATGGAGAATGTACAATTATCATTACTTTTGCCTTGACAATCATTGACTTGTTCCTGTCTTTCCTGTTTCCTTGTACCATCATTATAACTTTATATTTGAAAATCTTCTATGTCGCACATCATCAAGTGAAAGTTATAAACTCTCTGATGAGGAGTGGAAAACATCTAACAGAAGGTTCAGTGAGGAGGAAATCTGAGAGTAAAGCCGCTCTGACATTAGGAATCATTGTGATGGTATATCTGTTTTGCTGGATTCCCTTTTTTATTTTAACTCTAATACCAAACACAAGCATGACATCTGTTATAGCCTATTTTATATTATGGATGTTGTATATTAATTCAGCTCTGAATCCTCTCATCTACGCTATATTTTACCCCTGGTTTAGAAAATCAGTTAAACACATCTTAAATCTATCCAAAATATTTAAGCCTGCATAACTTCTATTGGTCTTGTTCATTATAATAATAATAAAGCTTTTAGATTTACTAGCATGGTTCAAATCAGTCAATGGGGTTCAACAAAAAATATTACGCTTACATTTGGCAGGGCTTAAAAGAGTGGTTTGCCATATTATTATTAAATGTATAGTTCAGTGGTAGAGCATTGCATTAATGTATAAGGGGATGTTTGGGCACATCCATGCAAATTTCAACCTTATTATGAAAGTAAAGTTTTTAACTCACAGCTTTTATCCATAATGAAATCTCAGAATATTAGTTGGTTTAATTACCCATGCAAAGTTCCTGCTACAGTTTTTCAAAGCATTTTACATATACATATATATACATATATATATATATATATATATATATATATATATATATATATATATATATATATATATATATATATATATATACATATATATATATATATACATATACATATATATATATATATATATATATATATATATATATATATATATATATATATATATATATACATATATATATATATATACATATACATATACATATATATATATATATATATATATATATATATATATATATATATATATATATATATATATATATATATATATATATATATATATATATATATATATATATATATATATATATATATATTTCAGTTAATTAAGTGTAAATTTCAGAATTGTCACATTCATAATGTTGCTTTTTCCTCAATAATGCATATACAAAAATTAAAATAAACATGAAATTTTATCTTTGAAGATCCATCCTTTTTTCATTTGCTAGGTATAACTGCATCTGGTTGCCTTTTACACAGAAATTCACAGAATTATGATTAAGAATTATGTCTGCCAAAAGGTAGTGTCCGTTTTTTTCATCATCTAAAAAAGAAAACATGAGTATAGACTGATATTTTTCTGCTAGGGTTAAAAAAACAAAGTTCAATATTGGTATCAGCGCTCTTGGATGTAAACTTAAGTGCAATGATGTCACATCGCGTGGATGAGTAACACACACTTACAACATTTCATATAAACTATGAAAACAATAATTTTCTATGAAGCGATCTCTCTCCTCCCATTAATAGTATGCGAAACCACCATGGAATTGCAGGTAAGCACTGCAGTTTTTACATTTGGACACTTGATAATTTATTTTCGCGTGACGTGACTAATAAAACACGTTGTGAGATATCGCCATTGATATATTTATAAGCAGCATGTAAAAAACATCTCTCTGACACTTATAAAAAACTGTTTTATGTTGTAGTGACAAGAATGAAGTCCAATAAGTGCTCGTACCGCAAAATTGGAGAACAGTATATAAATTCATTTTTATTAACTTTTACCTCGCACCAAAACAATAACAACACAAAAGACATTAAATATAAATAAGAAAACAAGTAATAGTTTTTCATGACATCAAATACTGCTGTTGATCTCAGTTTTGAACATCAAACACAGATAGGGCTACATCAGAGCTAGGGAATCCCTGTAAGAGGTGTAGCCAAGATCAGGCGCTGGTCAGTGGGGTGAGTGAACACTGATGTCTGATGTCTGGTGCGTTTGGGTCTTGTCCGAATCCTTCTAAGCAAACATTCAAATAGGGGCTATCTTTAATATTCGACTGTAAGGTTTAACTTTCCTAATATTGTAGGGGATGAATCTACAAGAGCGGGTGGTGCTGCCAACATGCTCCGTGAAGCTAAGCTGATCATCAATGACCACTCCCAGGTTTCTGGCTGTCCTGGATGGTGTGATGTCGAGGAACCTACCTGAATGGAAAGGTTGTGATGAATCTTTGGTTCAGATGATATGACAAGCAGTTCTGTCTTCGCAAGGTTAAGCTGGAGATGGTGATCCTTCATCCAGGTTTAGATGTCCCTCAGGCATGCTGAGATGCGGGCAGAAACCGTGGGATTATCAGGGTGGAATGACAAGCAGAGTTGAGTGTCATCCGCGTGGCAGTGGTAGGAAAAGCCATATTTTCGAATGACAGAACGGTTCTGTCATGTATATCGAGAAGAGCAGTGGTCCGGCACGGAGCCTTGAGGTACCCCGGTATCGAGACATTGGGGTTCCGATACGTCACCTCTCCAGGATACCCTAAATGACCAACCTAAGAGGTACGGCTTAACCATAAAAGCGCTGTGTCAGAGACCCCCATAGACATGAGGGTCAACAGGAAGATGTGGTGATTGACCATGTCAAAAGCGGAAGATAGATCCAGTAAGATCAGCACAGATGATTTGGAGGCTGCCCTTGCCTGCCTTAGGGCTTCAATGAGTGAGAGCAGCACAGTCTTCAGCACAACTGGATTAGTGTTGTAGTCAAGACCACCTAAACCGAGACCAAATCATGACCAAGACCAAGACAGGCCGAGACCGAGACAAGACCAAGACTTTAAAGGTTTGAGACCAAGTCAAGACCAAGACCAAGACAGGCCGAGACCAGGTCAAGACCAAGACCATTGCAAGTCACTGCATTAAAACACTTATGATAAAATGTGTAATATGCAAATGATTAGGCACTTCTTGTCTGTTTGTGTGTGTGTGTGTGTGTGTGTGCGCGCGTGTGTGTGTGTGTGTGTGTGTGTGTGTGTGTGTGTGTATGCCATCAGAGAAGTTGATCAAACAATCAAAGGCATTGCAGATATGTGGGAATTTATCTTTGTCTATAAGCAAATAAAAGTGAACAAACACTAAAGAGCTGAAATCAACTTAACCATTTAATCTGAACTGTCTTTCCATGGCTTGCCATCTACTTAACACAATGCAGGTGTTTTTAGTAATAAAATTAGAAAACTGTCATTTGGAGAAACTAAAACAATCCTTAAACAATGGAAACATCATATGCCAAACCTGAATAAACTGCATAAAATTAATGATAAAAATTAAATTTTTGATGTGCCATCAGTTGTGGTCTTGAAATAAAATTCCGAATCCTCTTTGTCTGAGACCGAGACAAGACCGAACAAAAATGCGGTCGATTCCAAGACGAGACCAAAACCTTTAAAAATTGGTCTTGAGACTGAGACTGGTCTCGAGAACTACAGTACAACACTACAGTGGATTGACCACTTTTGAAACCAAACTGATTGATATCCAGGAGGTTATTTTGTTTGAAGAAGAGGAGAGCTGGTCAAACACCACACGTTTAAGAGTCTTAGCAATGAAGGGAAGAAGAGAAACATGTCTGTAGTTCTCTAGCATAGCAGGATTGAGAATGGATTTCTTCAGCAGTGGGGTTATCCAGGGTTCTTTAAATGCTGCGGGGAAGGTACCAGTGGAAAGACATGAATTAAAAATGTGGGTGAGAGCAGGGATAACCAATGGAGAGATGGCCTGAAGGAGATGGGTGGGTATGGGTTCTAGCGGGCAGGTAGGCGGATGGTTAGAAGCAAAGACCTTGACCTTGAAAGACCTTTAAAACGTCCGCTTCTTAAAGTCGCAATGAAATTGAAATGAAAAACTATATATGTATTTTTAATAGTGTGGTATTATTAACAAATGACTTATCTGTGAGCTTCATTATTTTTTAAAAATTCGTGTGTGCTCGTAATCTTTAATCAAAAATGCAAATCTCCTCCCCTCCTCAAAACGATCTCTCTTCACTTCCGGTCAAAAGTATGGCAGGTGGGCGGGGTCCGGGAGAAGATCGCAGTGATTAGCAATTGGCAACACGACCCAACTTCAAACGATCCAATCAGATCTCGATGGACAAATTCAAATCCAGCCCTGCCTTATTTCATCTCAAAAGCCGTTTCATTCGGATATACGTCACCACGGGGAAAATAAGGCAATCGCTACTTCCGTTTCATGGCGACTTTAAAGGAGAGTAGGGGGAAGCGAGCATGCCTCAGAGGTTTGAGCATGCACAAGAAGTGGAGGCTAGGAGAACTGACTGCTGTTATTTATTTGCAGCGATTAGTAAACAACAACATGACCCAACTTCCAACGATCCAATCAATTCTCGATAGACAAAGTCCAGCCCTAACTTTTTCATTACAGAAGCGTTTGACTCTGATTATGTCATCACGTGGAAAATAAGTCAATCACTTCTTCCATTTCATGGCGACTTTAGCGCTTCTAAATATCAGTTCACTAAAGAACGATGCATTTTTAGTTAATAATCTCATCACCACTAAAAAACCTGGGGTCTCATTTATAAAGCACAGGTTGTGAGTCGGGCAAACTACCAAAACACACTTTTAGCCAATCAGCAGTAAGGTGCATGTCTACTAAACGACATCATTGCCTGGGTTGCGTATGTGTGGGGCGGTCTATCAAAAGAAGGTCCATATAGATTCTATTGGGGTAGGTGGGTGTTTGATTAGGTGATTTCACATGTCAACATTGGCTTTCAGAGATCATGGACCCTGCCTTTAAACCTCAAGAAATCTGCATATGTTTGTGTCATTATGTTAATCAAACAACAGAAGACACAATGAAAATCACTTCTTTAGCTTTTAAAAGATTAATTATATTTCATTTATAGAATGAAGACGACAGTAGCTGCGTTTACATGGACATTTGTAATCGGTTTAAATGTTCAATCGGAATAAAATTGCTCCATGTAAACACCCCAATCGGACTAAAAAGACCCAAGCCTATTACGTAAAAATATAATCCGCTTGATAGGGATGGTTTACACCTTTTGTAATCCGCTCAAAAGGACATGTAAACACTTGATCGGATGGATAACTGAAACTGGGACGCTCTGCGCATGTGCAATCTTCTTCTTCTTTTCTTTTTTAACTCTTTCCCCGCCATTGACGAGATATCTCGTCAATTAAGAGAAAACGCTTCCCCGCCAATGACGAGATTTTCCGTCTTTCCGCAATACCGCTATTATCCACCAGGTGCCCTTCCAAACTTTTTAAAACCGGAAGTATTGCCCTATGGCAAGCTGCTGCATGTCCGTGTCTGTTTTAAAGATCGCTCTGAATGGGATCTCTATGAAAAGTCTGTCACAAAAATGGATTTATCTTATTTTTTGCAAAAACCTACCCATATTCAAAAGCTGATTGCAAAAGAAACACTAAAGGTAGGATGAAACGTTTTTTTTTTGTTTGTTTGAAAGCAGAGGGTCTGTTCTTTCATTTGGTATATTGTATGTTTATATATTTATAGGAGAACATTTTCTGGAAGGCATTAAACTTTGGTGAAAATCATGAAAAACGCTGGCGCTGGCTGGCAACTTTTTTTAAAAACGCTGGCGGTGAAAGAGTTAATGGCGGTTGGCAAACCCACTGAAAGGTTTCTGCCACCTACAGGATGGGAGTGTGAACCATATGCAACATGTGCAATTACGTAGAATTGCCGTAATGACGTGTGACGCAAATAACTCGAGTTTTGTTGAAGGAAGTCACATGAAGTGATTGTCTTGTCTATCTTAAAATGTTCCTATTCTCCTTACAATCCCCCATAAAGTGATACGAGACAGTGTTGTGCGGTCAGTCCATTATTTATACTTTTATCCACAAACGCGTGTGTTTGGACTCGCTCTCACAAACAGTCTCTGCAGCACCGGATGAAGTAAAATACGCTTTTTGGGCACAAGTTAATGGGTGTTTTTGCTGCTGCTTGATAATCAAGAAGCACAAAGTTTCGTGGGCTCGTCGTTTATTGATTATGACCTGAAATAGATGCACAATGATTTTAGGAGGATGATTTGTATGCGTATCTTGAAACAGCGCAAAACTATATTTTATTTGAACTAAGGAAACACATAGATGCATCATATAGTGTAGTTATTAACAGGACCCTCAAGAACCTGTATACATTTTTAATAGCAAAGGATATCAAATATAATAACTGGCCTTCAGAGCATACTCAGGGTTCCTACAGGTTTCTTCAAGTTAAATTCAAGTCTTTTTAAGACCTTTTTAAGACCATTTGTATAAAAAATTAATACCCATTTCACGTCCCTACCAGCAAAGAAAAATTAAAATACTTAAACTTGTGTTCATTTATTTTTCCGATGTAAAATGGGTAAAAAGATGATAAGCCAAGCAAGTGTGAAAATTTTTTTTCAGTAGGCCACAAGAAAGTTTGCCAAACAATGTTAAGTTGTTAAGGAATTTCTGAGATTTTCTTTGATTTTTCCCGCTTCTCATTTGCCTGTTGCTGTGTTGTGTTGCAGTCTATGGTTGTGGTGATCTTCATTTACTGAAGGTATCACGTGTTCGCAGTATTTTGTACTGTGACCCGGGACTGTGTTGCGATCTCAATTATTGGATCCGCCACTCTTTATTTATACTACTTTATTAAACAAACAGAGATGCAAACACATGTATGTTCAAAAAAGAGAAAGGTGATCTAAGCCCTCACACCCAGGCAAATATCCAGATACTTAGGCTACATTGCCACAGACCCCTGCCATCCCTACCAACCTAGGTATATACTGTAGAGAAAAATGAAATTCGAAAATCAAAAGACGCCGACATTAATTTGGAATATTCAATTTCATTTTTTATGTTAAACCAAAACTCTTATTGAACTATCTAGCACTTCTTCTTGCTTTACTCCTTCTTCCTCTTCTTCCTGGCCACCTCCTGCAACGTATCCAGGGCCTTCCATCTGGCTGCATTCATTTATATTAATTTCACATTATATTTCATAAATCCAACCATAAATGAACAAAGCTGACAATGTTTGTCAAAGCATCACAAAACACTTTACTGTTTTTGCACTGACATATGAAGCAATACTTGTGTAGATGACCCCTTTTATCAAACTCTTTTGAATACAATAATATGTATAGTATATTAATGATAGAAAGTGCAGGTCTAGAGATTATAAATGTAATCGGTGTGTTATGGTTTATGTAGTTTTCTTTCCTTTTTTAGATAGAGCAGAAGCAGTAAAAGTGCCTCTTTTAATTCCTCTCTTGCAGATTAAAAGAGCTTAATCCACTTATTATTTTAGATTCAAAAGTCTACTTGCTGTCCCAGTGACTGGTGACTTTATATTAGAGCTTTGCGTTTTTTTTATATCTAGAGTCAGCTTGAGCTTTGCTCGTGCAATGGGCTTAATTAACATTCACATTGCTTTTTTGCTACCATCTTTGTGATCTTTGAGCAAACTTTTTAGATATAAAAAGATGGTTCATTAATAAGAATATTATTAAACAAAGGGACGGAGAAAGAAAGTGCAGCGCGTGGTCGTGACTTTCAAACCAAGCCAGTTGTTATCGCAATAGAAACGGAGGCACGCAGCTTGAAACTGCACGTGAACATTAGCGCTGACTGACTCTGATCACGGCCGTTTTCCTATCGACTCGGGTTTTACACATAATGTTAATCGGACCCGGTCCTCCGGGAAAACCTCTATGCATACAACTCTGCTCAAGTTCAGAAACATGTGACGCTGAACTCGCTTCATGTTGCACCCAATTCATCGAAAAACAGAGAGCATGTGAACGTACAGCAGACTCATCGGGAGAGACACGATGTGCTCGCAACCAAAATGCCATTAATAATAAAAAGGCGCAGGCGCCGAAAAGCGATGTGTTTGCATCCCTGATTTAATCAAAATGTGGTTGACAAAGAAACTTTTAAGGAAAAATACAATATGGAGAAGTTACATACAGCACAATTTTTAAGACCCAGACATCAAAATTTAAGACCTCCCTTTTTGACCCAACACAGGGCTGAAACCAAACATTTTTTAGAGTGTAACTGATTTCTTAGATGGATAATTTCTAAAAAAAAAAAAAAAAAACTTAATTTAAGGACATCTATGGTTTGGTATCTTTGAATATGTGGATTGCATGGGTTGTTACCAACTTTATGGCCAAAGCTGACACTACACTGTCAGAAAAAAATGGTCAGATATGTACCACTCCAGCTGTTACTGGGGCTATACCCTACCAAAAAGTACAGATTTGCACCTAAACAGTACATCATATCATTAGTACATAATTAGTACAAATTAATACATCAAACACAGATACTGTATAGTATATATTGGTACATACTGGAACATATTATGACCTTTTAAAAGGGTACTGCCCCAGTGAGAGCTGAGGTGCAAGTTTCACCATAACAGTGTATAGTAAATGCTAATTTCTATTATATGCTCTTCTACAGCACCAGCTCATCTGAAAAAACATTTGTTTTTTACACAAAGCATAAAATGAATTACATAGGAAATACAAAACACTAGGGCTGTAATGATTAATCGTGCAATTGTGCGTTTTTATCAATGAATTTATTTGAATGAATTACGGTGAAATCCCGGCACACCCCAAAGCCAGGGGGCGCTCTCGTGCAGAAACTCCCTTTGTGCAACAGAAGAAGTAGCATTACAAACGCTTTTCCAAACAATGTCAATAGGAATATTTATATCCTTGTTCTTCAAATTGTTTCAGGTATTTTCATGATAATAAAGAATATTTTGAATGATTTTGTTTAAAGAGTTTTGTTTTTTTAAAATGCACGTTATAAACGACTCCGACTCATAATGATTTTAGACTGATAAGCACGTCTTACTGACCAAATGCCGCAGTACACGCACAAGCTGTGCATGAAACACAGAATCGATTCAAAATCGATTCTGAATTTAAAATCGATTCTGAATCGATTTCAAAGGCATTTTTTATGGGACAGTGATTAATTGTTACAGCCCTACAAAACACGTTATCATGTATTAGAAGAGTTGGCAGTAATATCGGTTGGGAAGCCTGAAGTCTGCGCATCACACGCTCCTTATGATGCGACAGAGGTTAGGTTCGTGCCTACTAGTGGTGTTGAGGAAACGGTTGTTATTTTAGCGTGAGAACAAAATTTTAACGGAAAAATAATGGAATCGATTAAAAATATTGATCGACTAATTATCAGCATAAACGCAGTTGATTGTGTCAATCAATCGCGACAGCTTAACATCAAAATATTTTAATCTATCTTTTTCTATGTAAACATGCTTTAGATAGACGTGTTTGACCATACGCCTGCGTCTTGCGTCTTTTGCAGTGTCTTGCACATTAACTCTTTCACCGCCATTGACAAGATATCTCGTCAATTAAGATAAAACGCTTCCCCGCCAATGACGAGATTTTCCGTCTTTCCGCAATACCGCTATTATCCACCAGGTGGCGCAACTTATACAACCCGGAAGTAGCGCCTCATGTGAAAGAGAAAGAACTCCGTGTATGTTTTAAAGATCGCTCTGCATCTGATCTCTATCAAAAGTCCTTCACAAAAATGGAATTATCTCAGCTTTTTGATCAAAATTGGGTGTTTTTGAAGAAACCTTCCCATGTTTGAGAGGTGATTACAAGAGAACTAATGAAGGTAGGATGAAACTTTTTTGTTGTTGTTTGAAAGCAGAGGGTCTGTTCTTTCATCTGATATATTGTTTGTTTATATATTTAAAGAAGAACATTTTCTGGAAGCCATTAAACTTTTGTGAAAATCATGAAAAATGCTGGCCCTGGCTGGCAACTTAAAAAAAAAATGCTGGCGGGGAAAGAGTTAAAGAATATTAACTTTTATGTGCGGCTCAATAGCATTTTACAGCAGTGGACCAATTAAAAGTCCCTAAAGGCAGGGCAAGTGTTGCAAGCTTTTGTTTATAGTAGTCCGAAACTTTTCCTCATTTATCCTACATTTGTGAATGCCCTGTAAAAGCAGTGGTGCCCTGGCTGCCTAGTAACCATTTGTACAGTATACCATTTGCATCTATCTGTGCATAAGCACGCTTGAATATACGGAAAGCGGTGCGGACATGTGCGTATGCGAGCCGGATGCAGAAAAAAGTATACCTGGATACGAACTCATGTGCCAGCCAAGGTACCAAAACAACCTGAACATTATGCACATTATCAAAAAATTATCGCATTTGCGACACTTTTAGTCGCAGTCTAGAGTCATGCTTTGAGGGGTTTGCATCTGAGCTTATCATTTCCAAACAAATAAAAAGGAAAATGTAAAAAAAGGCTTAATAATGTCAGTTGAAAAGCAATGTTGCATCACAGTGGGTGGTAAATGGGTTGAGTCAGTCTGATTCAGATACTGTATAAAAGTACAGAACAGCAAGGAGATCAAACTCTTAACAGGAGGAGACTTTACTCATGGCCTATAAGACTCAATACTGCTTTCCTGACATTAACTCATCATGCATCAAGACAATACGCTCCACACATGAATACAATATCATGTATGTGTTTTTTTCAGTGCTGTCCGTATGGACTGTGTTTCTGAATCTGCTGGTGATCATCTCCATCTCTCACTTCAAGAAGCTTCACACTCCAACCAACATGCTCATTTTCTCTCTGGCTGTGGCCGACCTGCTCATAGGACTTATTGGCATGCCTTTGGAGGCGATAAGGTTGATTGAAACATGTTGGTACTTCGGAGACACTATCTGTAGACTGTTTTTAACAATCATGGGATTGCTCCTCAATACATCTCTAGGAAATTTAGTTTTAATAGCTGTTGACCGTTATGTGGCTGTGTGTCACCCTCTGCTGTACCCACAGAAAATAACAATGACAAGAACAATAATTATTATCTGTGTTTGCTGGTTCTGCTCTTCAGCTTATAACATTTCAGTTGTTATAACTACCTCACAAAGAAAATACACATGTTATGGAGAATGTACAATTACCATTACTTTTGCCTTGAAAACCATTGACCTATTCCTGTCTTTCCTGAATCCTTGTACTGTCATTATAACGTTATATTTTAAAATCTTCTATGTCGCACATCAGCAAGTGAAAGTTATAAACTCTCTGATGAGGAGTGGAAAACATCTAACAGAAGGTTCAGTGAGGAGGAAATCTGAGAGCAAAGCCGCTCTGACATTAGGATTCGTTGTGACGGTTTATCTGTTTTGCTGGATTCCCTTTTTTATTTTAACTCTTACACCAAACACAAGAATGACTTCTGTTATAGCCTATTTTATATTATGGATGTTATATATTAATTCAGCTCTGAATCCTCTCATCTATGCTATATTTTACCCTTGGTTTAGAACGTCAGTTAAACACATCCTAAATCTATCCAAAATATTTAAGCCAGCATAACATCTTTTTGTCTTGCTCATTATAATAATAAGTAAGGTTCTGGATTTACTAGCATTGATCAAATCAGTCAATAGGGTTCAACAAAAAAAATATTACGCTTACATTTGGCAGGGCTTAAAAGAGTGGTTTGTCATATTTCTAATTAATGTATAGTTCAGTGGTAGAGCATTGCATTAATGTATAAGGTCATGTTTGGGCACTTCCATGCAAATGTCAACCTTATTATGAAAAGTAAAGTTTTTAACTCAAAACTTTTATCCATACTGAAATCTCAGAATATGTGTTGGTTTAATTACCCATGCAAAGTCTCTGCTTCAGTTTTATAATATTTTTTTTCAGTTAATCAAGTGTAAATTTCAGAATTGTCACATCCATAATGTTGCTTCTTGCTCATTAATGCACATACAAAGATTTAAATAAAATAAACATGAAATGTTCTTTGAAGATCCATCCTTTCTTCATTTGCTGGGTATAACTGCATCTGATTTCCTTTTACACACCATTTCACAGAATTATGATTATGAATTATGTCTCCCAAAAGCTTGTGTTTGTTTTTTTGTCACATCCAGAATGTTTGCCTCATCTAAAAAAGATAACATGAGTATAGACTGATATTTTTCTTTCTATTTATAGATAGATATTTTTCTATCATCGAGGGTTTAAGACAACAAAGATCAATATATTGATATTAAAGGCATTCTCTGTAAATTTATATTTGAAGTTTTAAAGGGACAGTAAGTATGATTTTAAGTGTTTCATTAATCAAAATCAATGTGTTTATTCATAAATATGTCGTCATTGACAACATGACCTCTGCCAATGATCTGACTTTACTTTTTAAGCTTAGAATTTCTTCTCTTTACTTACATTGAACGGGTAAGTCCAAGGAGGCTTCCACGTCGTTCATTCATATTGATAAACTATAATAGCAGAGAGGGACAAAAAGCACTAGCCTACCAACGCGTTTCCAACAACACATTTTCCTTCAGAACACGTGAACCAGCTGAAACCGACAAGGAGATCAGTGAGAACATAACGGCTACCATAGTTGCAACACGCATTTGGAAAAGCATGGCGCTAGAAAGCAATATTCGTTTTAATTCAAAATACAATTTCACCACTCATTTTCTTTTGCATTGTACATATTATGATGACCTAAGAGAATCTTTGTTTCTGGAAGTTACACAACAAATTTCTGAAATATTTTGGTATGATGATGAACAAAAATTACTATGTTTGTTTAATTATGATGACGTATTTAAGTTTGCAAATTTTGTTTCAAAGGCTTGGAAAAGACGACAAGCTAGCCTGTTTAATTAGATTTAATTGTAAGTGAGGTAATGGCAGAAGAGATGGATTTTTAGCCAATTCTTTAAGACAGCTACAGAGTAAGCAGATCGTGTCGCGACCAGCAGATCATTCCACAGTTGTGGAACAGCTCCAGCGAAGGTACGTGTCACAAGGTGACGATCTTTTAGGGGCGGAACCAAAGTTGGTTTGGTTCCGCCCGGAAGGTTTCCGCCCGGACCGGAAAGGAAGAACACCGGACTTCCGGTAGCGCCGTAAGAGGGAAAATCGGCGAATTGGATGCACCTGTGCCTAGTTAAGAAGAGCGGTTGGCGATTGGAGGACACGCTAAACAGGGCAGTACTTAAGACCAGTTGTAATCACAGTTTGGGAAGCTTTTGGTGTGTGTTGAAGCGCTGTGTTGTGCTCGTCTGGTGCGTTGCTGGTGGCTGTCTAAACTCTCTCTCTCTCAGGCTGAAGTTGCATGGTTGTGAAGACATCGTGAACCTTAAAGGTTGAAAAGTGAACGGAGCACGTTGTAAACTGAGACAAAGTTAAAGGAGTCGAAAAACGGCGTTGATGTGAGTACCAAGATTTAATTGGAAACGTATTGTATACTGACCTGCCTTTATACTAGATACCTCCAGGAGAAGGAGGGCGGCCCTACCCCTAGGATAGCGTGGTGGGTGAGCCGAAGGAACACATACCGAAGCAGTCACAACGACGACACTATCAACTAGGCCGTATTATTCATCGTCAGATCCGATCAAAGCGAAGTGGAGGAAGACGGGCGTCCTTTGTGTACACTTGTGTGGTGGGTGAGTCCTTGTGCTGTGGAAACTTTTATTTTGAGGTGGTGCTGTATATTGCTGTGGATTGCTGTGTATTGCTGTGTGTCTTGTCAGACAAACCCCCGCCTTCACACACTTTGTCGAGGGAGGACGAAGAAGCTGCCGGTCCTAAACTCAGTACATCATATGTTGTGAACGTGCTTCAGGTCTAAAGAAACGGTGCGGTGAAGAGCAGAAGAACTGGCAGGTGTGTGAGTACGATCAGGGGCCATCATTGTTGATGTTTTCAACTGTATGGTAATTGTTGTTGCAGAGAGAGAGGTGTAGGAACTCCACCGTCCCGAGGCCTCTACAAAGGGGCGCCCCTGTCCAGTGTTCGATTGCCTAACGGTAGTGAGGAGAGGGCAGCACTCGGCCCGGCGAGACGGTGTGACGTTTCACCCCTCTGTAACCATCGAGCTAGTCGAGAGGGTTCGCCCCCGACGCCCCGTAGGAACTACTTACCCCATCTGACACATCGCAAAGACAAATTGTCGTAAGTCCGCCACCTTTGTTATAATTAAGTACCAACCTCTTAGGCCCGTTGATTGAAAGAGACGGAGAACGCACCGTACCCGATCGGCACGGGAGGAGCAACACGAGAAGGAACTGAGTGAAACCTGTACTTATGGTACGCTGTGTCCAGTAGAGAGGTGAGAGCCATTCAAATTGAATTAACTGTGCCTTGATGTCCCATTCACTGCCTGCGGAGAGAGAAAGAGAGAGAGTGAATGACCTAAGAAGGAACTAAGTGGATCCGGTAACTTACCGTGAGCTGTAGTCAGCGAAGAGGTGAGAACGAACCCAGTCTAATTAACTGTGCCTCTGTGTCTCAGCTGCTGCCTGTGGAGAAATAGAGAGAAAGAGTGAGCACCGCGAAAACGAGCCGTGTGGATCCTGTAACTTACCGTGAGCTGTAGTCAGCGAAGAGGTGAGTACGAACCCAGTCTAATTAACTGTGCCTCTGTGTCTCAGCTGCTGCCTGTGAAGAAATAGAGAGAAAGAGTGAGCACCACGAAACAAGCCGTGTGGATCCTGTAACTTACCGTGAGCTGTAGTCAGCGAAGAGGTGAGAACGAACCCAGTCTAATTAACTGTGCCTCTGTGTCCCAGCTGCTGCCTGTGGAGAAATAGAGAGAAAGAGTGAGCACCACGAGAACGAGCCGTGTGGATCCTGTAACTTACCATGAGCTGTAGTCAGCGAAGAGGTGAGAACGAACCCAGTCTAATTGACTGTGCCTCTGTGTCTCAGCTGCTGCCTGTGGGGAAATAGAGAGAAAGAGTGAGCACCACGAAACCGAGTGGTGTGGATCCTGTACTTACCGTGGGCTGTAGCCGGCGACGAGGTGAGAGTAAACCAGGTCCCATTTAACTGCGTCTCTGTGTCCGTATTGTTGCCTGTAGAGGAAGAGAGAGGAAGAGTGAGGGACACGACAAGGAACTGTGTGAGCACGAGTGGAGAAGACTTCATAAGGAGAGCCAAGGTATGCAAAAAGGACATTAATTCCCACACTCATCTTGCTTTGATTTCTGCCTCCAGGAGGAAGAAGGAGGGCGCCACGGATAGTTAAGACCAGGCCGGAGCCTGAGTCCCACGCCCCCTGGTCTACAGTGTCCCGGACCCCCCGTCGCCCCCCTACTCCCTGTCATTCTCTTGGCCGTGGCCTACCTGGAGGGCAGAGCCAGATATATTAGTTTTAATTCCCCCCCTTTCCCATTCCCCAAGTTATTTTAAATATTTAAATAAATAAAGATTGTTTTATACGTACCTGTCCTCGTTGTTCTCTGGTCATTGGGTTGGCTTTGGGGACCTCCTCGAGGTGGAAGTTGAGAAGGGGCGTGGCTTTAGCCAAATAGCAGCCAGCCTCTGGGTGTGACATACGCAATAGTGTTTTTTCCCCTTTTTGAAAAGGCACCACAAGCCATCACTCGGTGACAGAGCGCAGGGATCCAGAGGGTACGTAAGGCTGTATAAGCAAGTAAAGGTAAGGGGTTGCTGACCCAGTGGTGGTTTTAAAGGCAAGGAGCAGAGCTTAAATTTGATGCAAGCTGCTATAGGGGGCTAAGTGACGTGCACACTCTTTGGCTCATTGAAGACCACTCTTGCCGCTGCATTCTGAATCATCTGTAGGGGTTTGGTTGTTCAGGCTGGAAGTCCAGCCTGTAGCGCATTGCACTAGTCCAGCATGGACATGACAAGAGCTTGAACTAGGACCTGCGTAGCATGCTCATTTGGAAAAGGTCTAACTTTCCTAATAATGTAGAGGATGAATCTACATGAGCGGGTGGTGCTGCCAACATGCTCTGTGAAGCTAAGCTGATCATCAATGACCATTCCCGGGTTTCTGGCTGTCCTGGACGGTGTGATGTCGAGGAACCTACCTGAATCGAAAGGTTGTGATGAATCTTTGGTTCAGATAATATGACAAGCAGTTCTGTTTTCGCAAGGTTAAGCTGGAGATGGTGATCCTTCATCCAGAATGAGATGTCCCTCAGGCATAATGAGATGCGGGCAGGAACCATGGGATTGTTAGGGTCAAATGACAAGTGCAGTTGAGTGTCATCCACATAGCAGTGGTAGAAAAAGCCATGTTTTTAAATGACATAACCCAAAGATGTCATGTATATTGAGAGGAGCAGTGGTCCAAGCACAGAGCCTTGAGGTATGCCGATATGAGACATTGGGGTTCGAAGATGTCACATCTACAGGACACCCTAAATGACCTACCTGAGAGATACGACGTGAACCATAGAAGCGCCGTGTCAAAGACGCCTATAGCCATGAGGGTTGACAGGAGGATGTGTTGGTTGACCATGTCAAAAGCATCAGATAGATCTAGTAAGATCAGCACAGAACATTTGGAGATCAAACTCACATCAGGAAGAGACTTTACTCATGGCCTATGAGACAGAAGATCATGAGACTCAGTACTGCTTTCCTGCCATTAACTCATCATGCATCAAGACAAAACGCTCCACACATGAAAACAAAATCATGTATGTGTTTTTCTCATTGCTGTCAGTATGGACTGTGTTTCTGAATCTGCAGGTGATCATCTCCATCTCTAACTACAACAAGCTTCACACTCCAACCAACATGCTAATTCTCTCTCTGGCTGTGTCTGACCTGCTCGTAGGACTTATTGGCATGCCCTTGGAGCAGCGCAGTCTCAGTGGTTTGCTATCCAGGCGGTTATTTTGTGTGAAGAAAGAGGAGAGCTGGTCAAACAACATGTGTTCAAGACTCTTGGCAATGAAGCGAAGAAAAGAAACTGGTCTGTAGTTCTCTAGCAAAGCAGGATTGGTGTGGGTTTCTTCAGCAGTGGGGTTATCCAGGCCTCGTTAAATGCTGCGAGGAAAGTACCAGCGGAAAGAGATTAAATGAAAATGTGGGTGAGAGCAGGGATAAACGATGAAGAGATGGCTTGAAGGAGATGAGTGGGTATGGGATCTAGCGGGCAGGTAGTTGGATGGTTAGAAGCAAAGACCTTGACCTTGAAAGACCTTGGAAACATTCGCTTCAAAAAGGAGAGAAGGCCGGAAGCGAGCATGCCTCAGAGCAGGGAACTACACTAACCTTTTCCACTGGTGGCACTTGCGCTACTAACTTTTTCAGTTACTGTCCCAAAACATGATTTGGTCAAACTAATTAGTTATATTAAGCCACTCCGTATAATAATGAACAATAATGAAACCGTACTGCATACAGATGTGCTTTTTATTTTACTTGCCATCTTTTAAACCACATGCCTTCTTGTTTTAACGTTGCTGTGTTTCCCACAGATCTGAAATTTACTTGTGGTGGTAGCCGGTGAAAAGGGCAATAACTAATAATGTGTGACACAACACAATACTTTGATTTACTGAACATTAATATTAATTTCACATTATATTTCATTAATCTAACCACCCCAAACTTTCTTTGCCATAAACAAAGCTGACACTGTTTGTCAAAGCACCACGAAAACACTTATTGTTTTTGCACTGATATATGAAGCAATTAGATGACCCCTTTTATCAAACTCAATATAATACAATACTATGTTTAGTATATTAATAGACAGTGCAGGACTATTGATTATAAATGTGACTGATGTTCTAATGGTCATAATTTCTATTAGATAGGCACTTTTACTGCTTTCTATTTCTCTCTTGCCGATTAAAAAAGCTTAATCCACTCATTATTTCAGGTTTAAAAGTCTACTTTCTGTCCCAAGGACAGGTAATGTAAAACTTTACATTACAGCTTTGCGTATTTTATATCTTGATTTAGCTTGAGCTTTGCTCGTTCAGTGCAATGGGCTTGGCATTAGCATTGCTTTATTGCTACCATCTCTGTGCAAACCTTTTAGATTTTAGAAAAGATGTGGTTTATTAATAAGATTATAAAAAAAAAATGGGACGCTGAAACTGCACTCGAGCTTTAGCACGGAAGCGATCACGGCCATTCTCCGATCGACTCGGATTTTACACACACTATTAATCAGACTTGGGACGTTAAGTAATTAAACTAGGACCGACCCCGACTGACCATTTAAAATATAAACCAGGAACCGTACAGGTCCTGAGTCTTCAGTGACAAACTCTAATGGTAAAACTCTGCTCAAGTTCAGAAACATGGAAGGATACAATGTGACATTGAGCTTGCTTTGCGTAAATTCGCCCCATTAAAAATTAGGTTTTGCAATGGCATTTCAAAAGGTCGCACATGCGACCATTTTGGTCGCAGTGTAGTCCCCTGCCTCAGAGGTTTGAGCTTGCGCAAGAAGTGGCGTCTAGGAGAACTGACTGCTTGCCATATATAATTGAGCTAATCATTTTCAAATATCTAAAAAGGAAAATTATCCACAGTGTTGCATCAGTGAATGGGTTGGGTAGATCTTGACAATGTATAAATGAAAGAACATTAAGGAGATCAGATCAAACTCCTATCAGGAGGATACTTCACTCATGGCCTATGAGACAGAAGATCATGAGACTCAATACTGCTTTCCTGCCATTAACTCATCATGCATCAAGACAAAACGCTCCACACATGAATACAATATCATGTATGTGTTTTTTTCAGTGCTGTCAGTATGGACTGTGTTTCTGAATCTGCTGGTGATCATCTCCATCTCTCACTTCAAGAAGCTTCACACTCCAACCAACATGCTCATTCTCTCTCTGGCTGTAGCCGACCTGCTTGTGGGACTCATTATCATGCCCTTGGAGGCGATTAGGTTGATTGAAACATGTTGGTACTTTGGAAACACTATCTGTAGACTGTTTATATTAATCTTAGGTTTGCTCCTCAATACATCTCTGAGTAATTTAGTTTTTATAGCTGTTGACCGATATGTGGCTGTGTGTCACCCTCTGCTGTACCCACAGAAAATAACAATGACTAGAACAATAATTATTATCTGTGTTTCCTGGTTCTGCTCTTCAGCTTATAACATTTCAATTATTATAACTACCTCACAAAGAAAATACAAATGTTATGGAGAATGTACAATTATCGTTACTTTCGCCTGGACAATCATTGACCTGTTTGTGTCTTTTCTGCTTCCTTGTACCATCATTATATCCTTATATTTGAGAATCTTTTATGTTGCACATCATCAAGTGAAGGTTATAAACTCTCTGATGAGGAGTGGAAAACATCTAACAGAAGCTTCAGTGAGAAGGAAATCTGAGAGCAAAGCCGCTCTGACATTAGGAATCATTGTGACGGTTTATCTGTTTTGCTGGATTCCCTATTTTGTTTTAACTCTAACACCAAACACAAGAATGACTTCTGTTATAGCCTATTTTATATTATGGATGATGTATATTAATTCAGGTCTGAATCCTCTCATCTATGCTATATTTTACCCCTGGTTTAGAACGTCAGTTAAACACATCCTAAATCTATCCAAAATATTTAAACCAGCATAACGTCTATTGGTGTTGTTCATCATAATAAAAATTAGGGTTTGTCATATTAGTAAAAAGTAATCACCGCTATGTGAAGGGAGGTTTGGCAGCTGATTTGTAGTTAACATTGTATAAATTATATTATAATGTTAGCTCAGTGTAATTTATGATACGCTTTAGCTATAATTTGAACTAAGGTAATCTACTTGCTGTTTATTTTGTTTGTTATCAGAAATAAAGACTTTTTTGTTATTGATTCTTTGCAGAGTTTACAGGAAGTTATGTTTGTTCCACGAAAGCTGTTTGTTTATGGTATTACTGCTGAAACTATAGTTTAGTGGTAGAGAATTGCATTAATGTATAAGGTCATGTTTGGGCCATTCCATGCAAATGTGAACCTAATTATGAAAAGTAAAGTTTTTAACCATACTGAAATTATGTCAATATTTTGTGGTTTAATTACCCATGCAAAGTCTTTGTTACAGTTTTTAAAACATTTTTTCCAATTCAATTCAATTCAATTCAATTTTATTTATATAGCGCTTTTCACAAAAGTCAATTGTTTCAAAGCAGCTTTACATAAATAGAAGCAGTGAAAAGCACAGAAAACGACAGATAGCACAACAGAATACATGATAGCATGAGCAGTTAAATTTGCTGCGGCTATGACTCAATATTATAATTGCACGTATTACTAAAGCAACGTATAGAAGAGGAAGCTAGGTAAAGCCCAAAAAGGCTGCCTCCCCGGGGTGAAAAACCCCCTAGGAGAAAAAAAAAAACATTAAACATTAAATGTTCTTTGTAGAGCCATTCTTTCTTCATTTGCTGGGTATAATTGCATCTGGTTTGTGCCAGAGAGAACCCACATACTGATACTAATGTAAACATGTACCTTGTAATGCCAACTGTGTAAATATTTATGGAAACTGCAGGCCAAAAATGTAAAAAAAAAAAACGTAAGTACTGAGATTTTTAGTATTAAATCCATCATAATCAATATTGCAGATAGATGAAACAAGCAAACATGCACACTCACTACTCAGGCACGATGATACAATTCTATAAAATGTTTAGATAAATTAATAACTAAGTTGATGAATTATTTTAATGAGTTATTATTATGTGCACATTTCTCAAATGAACGTGCAAGACAAGACACTGACCTGCATGAATAGCAACTATTGCATCAGTCTGTCAATCTACTTACATGTGAGTTTGTTTCACACTTTTAATGAAACTTTGGAGAATTTAATGCAGCAGGTAGGTGTTAACAGGACCCTCAAGACCCTGCAGACATTTTGAATAGCAAAGCATAACAAATATAATTGCCCTTCAGAGTTTACTGTAATTGATTTCTCAGATGGTTATTTCTGTCTTGATCCTATCAGTATAAGAAAAAAAGAGGTCAAAATGAGCAAAGATATTATTACTGCGTCTAGGGCAAATCAGCCCACGTAACCTATCTTTCTATGTGGCCAATTTTTATTATTGATCAAAATCCAGCCTCATTGCCTTCTTGAAATTAAGAAAATAATTTAAATCAGATTAACAACATGCAGGGGGCTCCACTAGCAATTTTGGGCCCCATGAAAGAATACAAGGATGGGCGCCCTACTACACCCATTTTGCACCAAAAATACAAGCCAACTTAGCTTTCCAAAATCTTTGTCTGCAATTTAATAAAACTATTTAGTCTTTAGGCAGAAATCTGAAATTTCTGTAGCTACAGTATAAGATGATTTATTGTGCAGTTATATATTTAAAAGAAAAATACAGTACAGTAATCAAATATTCAGAAAAAAATGCAACCTTCATTAAACAAAGATTAAACATACGTGATATGGTGTATATGAACCTTAACCAAAAATCTGTAGCTTAATTTTCTAAATAAATTTGATCCTGTCTGTGAAAATCGAGCTAAAGTATTTGTGGTGTACTGTTTTCAACATAAAATCACCATACATAATGTAAAGAACATTCTGTGAAAATATAAACGTATTATCTTTAACCTCCTAAGACCCGAGTTTTGGTTTGTCTTTTTTCATATTTCTACCATTTTGGGGTTAGGAAGAACCAATAAATATCATATCCATTTTTTTTTCTTAAAACATAAAGCAGTGTATTTGTCCATGTTTGTGTACAACAGGTTCCAGTTACACATAATCAAGTATTATGGTGCAAACATAAAAAAATTGATGTCCACATATGTGGACATCCAGGTTTTAGGAGGTTAAATTCTGAACAAAAATGTAAATTAAAAAAGTCTTGTATCATGGCCTTGTATCGGGATACGTATCGTATCGGGAAAATGTTGGCGATACACAGCCCTAATATTTACCCATCAGTTATGTATGTAAGCTTATGTGGTAGTTCTGTGGACAATATATGCTAACAGTTGTTTATAACTTTCTTACAGGTCTGAATCACTCTCATCAGTACAAAACCATGAAGTTAAAAAACATATTCACACTTTTTTGGACTTTAAATATTTAAAATTAACATTACGTATATTTACTAACTGCTGAATCAATATGCTAAATATGAACGGAATATGAGAATTAATGTGAATTACTGCAAAAAAAAAAATACTTCACATTGTCACAACACAAACCAAGAAAGGACTTTTTTAAGACAGCCAGAATGGTAGGGTGGACATTTCGGTAGCTTGATTTTGCGAGCCACAGCAGGTTTTGTCTGGAAGGG
This sequence comes from Paramisgurnus dabryanus, assembly GCF_030506205.2. Lineage (NCBI taxonomy): Eukaryota > Metazoa > Chordata > Actinopteri > Cypriniformes > Cobitidae > Paramisgurnus > Paramisgurnus dabryanus. The sequence continues at coordinate 5,224,989 of NC_133346.1, read as the reverse complement.
ATACAGCAATCGCCGAAACATTTAGGATTAGATGTGGAGGTGGTTTGGAATAGTATTATGATGAAAACAGTGGTCCTGAATAGATGGGATAAGGCTACAGCCTTAATCCCATGAAATGTTGTGTTTAAGGTTAAGTTTGGGTGTAGGATTAGTATAAAACAGTATGTGCCGAGATTTTGTTTGCTGTATCCCTTCTAGCTACAACCGCAGGCATGGCAGCCCAAAAAAACGGGTGAAATAGTAATATTAATGTCATTTGAGGTTTAGATGCAGGTCAGAAATCAATAGGCAAGAGTGGACTGTAGGTCTAACATCTAAGATCATTTTGACTTGATTACAATAGGCAGCATTTTTTTAAATGGCCCTTATTTGTGTTCATGCTCTGTCAAAAGACTGTTAAAGGTTACTACTAACTGTGTAATTTTTGTTGCGGTCTTTATGTCAAACAGGCCAGGTATTGAATAAAATTGATGCTAATGTCGGATAAAGAGTCGGGATGTGTGTTATCACTGGGTGTGCGGATTATCAAACAGGATCGTGCATGACTCCGCAACAGCGAACTGTAGCCTAACGTTAAACATGCCACAAACTTGCACAAAACATTAAAGCTACAATGAAAGATGCGAATGAAGCTATGTAGTTAAACGCATTTAAAAAATATACATTTTAGAACAAACATAAAAAAGAAATAGGCTTTAAATATAAGGAAAAGACAGCATGAAAATGATAAAATGCATGTTAATTCATATTCTACATTAAAGTAATATGTACATTTAACCACCATGGGCGCCCCCGGTGCCACAGTGGGAAAATATCCTACAAGGAAACACTGTATTTTGACCTAAATAGTGTGCATGCATGGTGATTTCTATTATGAGCACCTTGCCCATCGGAAAAAACATGGTAGACATAAAAAATTAGGCAGAGAATTTACAGTATTTAGATTTTTTTAAAACTTCAGCATAAAATGTATCACAAGGGAAACAAAAAACACGTCATCATGTATCAGATAGCTGGGCGGTAGTGTGGGCTGGGAAGCCTCAACCTATAACTATAAAGGACTAAAACCAAAAGCATATTCCACACTTAAGAACTCATGGCCCATTTGACAGAAGATCATGAGACTCAATACTGCTTTCCTGCGATTAATTCTTCATGTATCAAGGGAAAACGCTCCACACATGAATACAATTTCATGTATGTGTTTTTTTCATTGCAGTCGGGATGTACTGTGTTTCTGAATCTGCTGGTTATCATCTCCATCTCTCACTTCAAGAAGCTTCACACTCCAACCAACTTGCTCATTCTCTCTCTGGCTGTGGCCGACCTGCTTATAGGACTTATTGTCATGCCCTTGGAGGCCATCAAACTTATTGAGACGTGTTGGTACTTTGGAGACAATTTATGTGAATTGTATTCAATGTTTATTGGACTGCTTCTCTCAGCATCGCTGAGTCATTTAATTTTAATCGCTGTTGATCGCTATGTCGCTGTGTGTTACCCTTTGCATTACCCACAGAAAATAACTACCACTAAAACCATAATGAGCATCTGTATCTGCTGGTTTTGTTCTACAGCTTATAATATTGCCCTTATTAGAAGCAGTAGACATTCTGACTTACACAAAACAGATGTGTGTTATGGAGAGTGTACTTTTACAGTTAGTTATGCATGGAAAGTCACTGATCTGATCATGTCCCTGCTGTTTCCTTGTACTGTAATCATAACTTTATATATGAGGATTTTCTATGTCGTACATCAGCAAGTGAAAGTTATAAACTCTCAGTTAAAGGGTGGAAAGCATATAATGAAAGGTTCACTGAAGAGAAAATCTGAGGGCAAAGCGGCTCTGACATTAGGACTCATTGTCATGGTTTATCTGCTTTGCTGGATTCCGTACTTCATTTTGTTTCCAATAGAAAACACAGAAATGGTTTCTACCACGTTAGTTTTATTATGGATTATATATTCAAACTCTGCTGTAAATCCTCTAATCTATGCTTTATTCTACCCCTGGTTTAAAATGTCAGTTAAACTTATCATAACTCTTAAAATATTTCAACCAGCATCCTCTCTCGTGGACATTTTTTAGATTATCAGTCATAATTTTTGTAGGGAGGAGGGTTGGTTTTAGTTTTAGTTGAATTTTATAATAAATAGGGTACCCAAAGCCCTTTATCATGTTATATACTTTTCCTTTTAATGGATAGATGCATGTGTTTGTAAACATATCATAAATATAAATATATAAGGAAAACTGTTGTACCATTTAAGCCCACCTTTTTTTCATTTAAAAGGTCAGATTTAACAGTCTCCAATCTAAGAGAGCAGTACATACTAATATACTGATATACTGTACTGTTATACCCACAGTGGGATTGAATGTATTTTTTGGCAAGTTTTACACTTTACATAAATAGTTCTGTGGAGGTTTATCAATTCTTCATACAGCTAGTGGGGGCAGTTGTGGTCTCACGATTAAAAAGTCTTGTTACCCAAAGGTTGCGAATTTGATTTTTAATGCCGACATGAAACGACGTGCTCACAACCAAGACTCACTGGATGGGTTAAATTCCAATATGGGTTAAAATACTTGGTAATTAAATCCCTTTAAAAAGGAGCAAAGGTTTTAACAGCACTCCACATGTATACATTTCTTAAATTACACATAATAACTATAATTGGGCCCAAGTAAATAAGCTAACTTTTACAATTTACACTTAAGGGGGTACTACACCTGGCGAGAAACGGCACGTCGCGCCATGTATCTAAAATCAAACAAATTTTTTATGATTGTACACACACCAGGGGTGTCCGACGATTGGCTGTCCGCTGTGACTCTGGACGCTGCTCTAATCCCTGACACACTACAAAGTGCCATTAACGTTGTATACCATTAAATAAGATTATATTTGTGTCCCAAATCATTACGTTTAACGTAGGCTGCCAATGCATATTTTGCAACTAAAAGTATACTCTGTCTGACAGATAAGTTTGCGCTATTGAATATACGTCTGGTGTGCGTAACCTGCAAGTTGTCCCACATCTTACAGACAGGTTTAATAAAAAAAAATTTTCATTGCATGCATATTAGGGCCCTGACATTAAACTGACATTAACTCATTAACTCCGCAAACTCTTCATTTTTTAATCATTGCGCAGAGACTTAGATAACTCTGCTGATTTTGGGAATCCATTTGTGATTTTTACATCATTTAAAATGTTAAAGTGTCAAGTTTTTGTGTGTCCACTCTCAATAAAAAAGAATGTTGTGCTTTTCCCAAAATAAAAATAAAATAAACAAATGAATGTTTTTTTCTCTCTCCCTCTGTGAAGTCCTTTCAAAAACGCGTCACAAAATAACTGTAACGTAATGAATAATTGTCATACAAACAAATGAAACATGTTTGCATAATGCTTGGGATGCCTACTCTTAAATGATGTAAGGGAAAACGAAAACAAATATTTTCATTCAGTTTAAACTGTATTAATTGCATTACTCTTTTTACTTAAAAACTGTTTTTAATAAAATTGTATTAGCAAGACATTGAATCTGTTAAAATCATGTAATTTTTGTATTAGAGTACTGTGTGTTTACTAGGGCTGGGTATCGATTAAGATGTTCCAGATCGATTCGATTTCGATTCACAAGCTATCGTATCAATTCGATTCTTGGGTCAGTTTTTATACTCGATTTTCGATTCAAATCAATGAATATAATTTAATAAAAAAAATATATAAATATATATATATTAATAAAAAAGAACAGTGAACAGCAGTTTACAAGTTGGTAATTAATAAAAAGAAATTAAAACACTATCGTCGTCATCTTGCTTGCAAAGTCTAAAATGCTTCCATACCTCTGACTTTTTATGTGAAGGTGGCATCAAAGTAGATGAAGCACCTGAAACTGCCATTTTAAGCACTGAATGAATGAATGACAGGCTCGCCTCTCGCTTCTTGGTTACATCGCGCAAGGCAAAAAAGAGGGTGACATCTAGTGAAGAAGACTAGTAATTAGATTAACATTAATCTTATGTTCAATCTTTGTGGAAATACATATTTTTAAAAAAATGATTTAGCTCTTTGAGAATCGATTTTGAATCAACCGCGTAAAAAAAACAATTAATCGAAAAATCTTTTGTTTTACACCAGTTGATTTACTACTACGGAGCCACTTTCCTCCTCTTAAAGCACGTGGGCACTCCAGAGCGTCTTTCATTGCTAAGTAACCTAAGCATTGCTTGACGTTGTGACAAGCACCCACCGGCAGAGAAAGAATTTGGCAGCTTCAAACATGCATGTTTGTTAAGAACTGTATATTTGTTCCTTGTTTACGTTTTCATATTTCAAAATATATGTATGCATTATATATAAGACCTATATGCATCAATGTGCGCTTGCACATACGTGCATGCACACCCCCTCACACACACAATCTATAACCAATTGGTGCGTTACCATTGCGGTGGTAAAACACTGCCACTGTCACAGCCCTAGCTCTGGGTAGATTTGAGGAGCTCAGATGCAAAACCTGCTGATAACCATCTCTGCTGACGCCACCCCGCTGGGCGAGTACCAAAAGCAGTACATGTGCTGCCCTAAGTAGCTTTTTGCTTCAGAGCAGAGCAGTTGTCTGCAGGCTAAAAAAGCTTCTTGTGTTTGGAAGAACCTTTGACTATCCCATGAGCCCCCGAGAGAGAAGTAATCTAAAGAAGAAGGAGAGCCGCTGATTCATTCAAAAATGTCAGAAAGTGGCCTTTTTTCAAATGCAAATACATATAATAAACATATGTCCCTTGTGGTAAAATTGGAAAACCACAAAAGACGTTGGGTGCTTTGAGGCTGCCAAAAACGCATGTCTGTAATCAGCCCCTTAGAGGGTTTTCCATCTGAGCTCATTTAGAAACATCAAAAAGGAAAAAAGCCAAATAATATCCATTGAAAAACCATGTTGCATCAGAGTGGGTGGTGAATGGGTTGAGTCAGACTAATTCAGAAACTGTATAAATGAAAGAACGTTAAAGAGATCAGATCAAACTTCTATCTCCTATCAAACTCCAGTAGGAAACTTCATTCATGGCCTATAAGACAGATGATCACCAGACTCAATACTGCTTTCCTGCCATTAACTCATCATGCATCAGGACAAAACGCTCCACACATGAATACAAAATCATCTATGTATGTGTTTTTTTCATTGCTGTCAGTATGGACTGTGTTTCTGAATCTGCTGGTGATCATCTCCATCTCTCACTTCAAGAAGCTTCACACTCCAACCAACATGCTCATTCTCTCTCTGGCTGTGGCTGACCTGCTCGTAGGACTTATTATCATGCCCTTGGAGGCGATTAGGTTTATTGAAACATGTTGGTACTTTGGAGACACTATCTGCAGACTGTTTCTATTAATCATGGGGCTGCTTATCTGTACATCTCTGATTAATTTAGTTTTAATAGCTGTTGACCGTTATGTGGCTGTGTGTCACCCTCTGCTGTACCCACAGAAAATAACAACGACTAGAACAATAATTATTATCTGTGTTTCCTGGATCTATTCTTCAGCTTATAACATTTCAGTTCTTATTAATACCTCAGAAAAAAATTTCACATGTTTTGGAGAATGTACAGTTATCATTACTTTTGTCTGGACAATCACTGACCTGTTCCTGTTTTTTCTGCTTCCTTGTACCTTTATTATAACTTTATATTTGAGAATCTTCTATGTTGCATATCAGCAAGTGAAAGTTATAAACTCTCTGATGAGGAGTGAAAAACATCTAACAGAAGGTTCAGTGAGGAGGAAATCTGAGAGCAAAGCCGCTCTGACATTAGGAATCATTGTGATGGTTTATCTGTTTTGCTTGATTCCCTATTATAGTTTATCTCTAACACCAAACACAAGCATGACTTCTGCTATAGCCTATTTTATGTTATGGATGTTGTATATTAATTCAGCTCTGAATCCTCTCATCTATGCAATATTTTACCCCTGGTTTAGAACATCAGTTAAACACATCCTACATCTATCCATATTTAAGCCAGCATAACTGCTACTGTATTGGTCTTGTTCATTATAATAATAATTAAGGTTCTGATTTACTAGCATTGTTTGAATCGGTTAATGATGTAATCGCTTTGAATAAAAGCATCTGGCAACTGCGTTAATGTTTATGGAAACCACAGACCAAATACATAAATTATAGGCTACATGTGTTAAGGTGTATACTAATAATAAAAAAAGAATTCTATGAAAAATGACTTATTTAGCTTAATTAGTAACAAAGATGATAACTGACTGTTGGCTAACTGAATATTTCTCACATGAACATGCAAGACATGACACTGACCTGCATGAAAAGCAACTATTGCACAAGTCTGTCAATCAGGGTTCTTGCAGGTTTCAGCAAGTTAAATTTAAGACCTTTAAAGACCATTATGAGTAAAATTTAAGACCAACACAACACATTCCTAGAAGCATTCGAATGATCTCATAAATTCTCAAAACGTTCTACTGTTATTGATTCAGTTATAGAAAAATATAAAATAAACACGGTATTAAAACAGATAATCAAAATACATGGAAATACATTATGCTTAATTATTGCCCTATTAGACTGCAGGTGTTGGCGCAGACAAATTCTACCCATAGCCCTTTATGAAGAGACTTCTGACAATGGAAGCCCAAAAAAAGCTCGGCCGTCATGTGATTCATAGAGACTTTAGTTAGTTTATGGAAGCTCATAGTGAGCCATTGAAATACATTGAGTTAGAGGCAAAGCTGTGATGTTTCTTAATTAAAAGTCAAGAAATACATTGATTTACCATATTTATATATCACACGAATATGTGCAAGTAGTTTTTTATAAAATTCTATAAACAATGTTTTTTGACAAATAAAATCCACTAATATCAGATAACTTAGTATGGTCAGCTGCTGGTTTGTGACTGGTTTTACACTGCCTCATACAACTTTAAAGCTTTAAAGTACATAAGCTTATAGGGGCAGTTTCCCTGACAGGGATTAGAGACTAGTTCTGACTAGTTACACTGAAAACAACTTGCCCGGACATATCTTAAAATACATCAAAATGCACAAAAGTAATGTTTTTAGTAAGGCATGTTTGTTTAAACTAGTTATATTTCCTAATAAAACTAATGTCTAGCCCTGGCTTAAGCTAATCCCTGTCTTGGAAACCATCCCCATAATGTTTATGTGACAGAAGACCAGACCACCAAATGCAAAACACTATAGAGACCGAAGGGAACCCGATTCGCGATCCCTTCGCGGAGTTGGTACAAGCTGTCCGTTTGTCGTTACTTCCATCACCACCCAGTCACCCTCCTGCCGTACCCGAAGATATCCTTCACTCAGCCTGACTTTACTTCCTCAAAACCCTGCCGCCTCTTCAGGTGCCTCTGCAAATCCCATGGCTCGACCAGCGACATACTTAGATGAGTCGGAGGATTACAGCGGATTTCTACTGCAGGTATCTCTGTATTTCCAAATGCAATCTCATCTATTTTCCAATCATAATGCACAAGTGTCATTTATAGTTTCCTTGCTGTCTGGACGAGCACTCATTTGGGCTCAATCCATATCGAATTCTAATTCTGCAGTAATCCAATCTCTATCCAGTTTTCTCCAGCATTTTAAGAAAGTGTTTGGCCAAACTATGTCCAATCTCTCCGTCCATGATTCTTTCTTCAATTTACGCCAAGGATAATTATCTGTGAGTACTTATGCTTTACAATTCCGAACCCTAGCAGCTGCAAGCGGAGGGAATGAAACTGCCCTTGTCACAGCTTTTCGTCACGAATTAAACCCTCATGTCCGACAGCTCATTGTGGTTTATGAAGACTCCATGGGTTTAGAAACCCTCATTCAAAAAACCATCCGTGTCTTTCAGCTTCTGACAGCCTGTGACGAAGTGACTGCCGCTGAAAATCCTCCGCCTCCAATATCACCCCCGGATCCTCCAGCACCTGAACCCATGCAAGTGGATTCCACACATCTCTTCCTCTCTGAACGACAACGATGTATTCGCAACAAGCTGTCTATATTGTGTTGGAGAATAACATCATCGCGACTGTTCCGGTTCGACCACCTCGCCCAACAGTAAGCTCAGTTCAGCTTACCCCAAACGTTGAAGCTTGAAATCACCCTCCTGTACTCCTGTTTACCTCTTGTATTTGTGTCCCAGCGAAAGCTCTTATTGACTTGGGATCAGCAGGGAACTTCCTTTCCTCTTTCAAAAACTGAACATACAAAGACGCAGATACCCACAAGATTTAACAGTGCACACCATCCAAGGCAAACCGTTGGGCAAAGGTCACATTCGGTACTACACACCCAATTTAACCCTTTGTGTTGGATGTCTTTATGTTGAAGAAATATTATTTATGGTGCTAGAGGAATACACTGCAGAGTTCATCCTGGGATGCCCCTGGCTTGTGAAACATCTACCCAGCATCGGCTGGCGCAGTGGAGAAATCGTCGCCTGGGGTTAGAAGTGTTTTCAATCCTGCTTTTTACCCGTCCAAAGGACTCTCCATCCTTTTCATTCTTCTTCATTCGAATCAGTGTCTTCTCTCCCAGTCGGATCTAAAATGGTTGAAAGCCCTCCGGTTTCCAAAGAGGTGGAGATACCTGAAGAATATCGGGCATTCCAGAATGTCTTCAGCAAGCAACTGGCTACTCAACTTCCCCCACAACGGCAATGGGACTGTGCTATCAACCTGCTACCTGGAGCCTCACTACCCAAAAGATTCATCTACCCCCTGTCCATTCCTGAACAGAAGGCCATGGAGGAGTAAGTGGAGGAAGCTTTTAACCAGCAGTTCATTCGACCATCTACATCACCTGCCGCTTCAAGTTTTTTCTTTGTGGCCAAAAAGAATGGAGGCTTGAGACCCTGTATTGATTATCGTCATCTCAACTCTCAGACTGTAAAATTCTGATACCCCCTTCCTCTGGTTTCTGCTGCCTTGGAAAAGCTACAAGGAGCCCGCATATTCTCGAAATTGGACTTAAGAAGTGCAAACTATTTAATCTGCATCTGTTGAGGTGACGAATGGAAAACTGCCTTTGTGACTCCCTCTAGCCACTATGAATACCAGGTCATGCCCTTTGGATTATCCAACTCACCCTCCGTGTTCCAGGGATACATGAACGAGATCTTTTGTGAGTACCTGAATAAATTCGTCATCGTCTACAAAGATGATATATTGATCTACTCAAATACTCTTACCCAACACCAACATCATGTAAGTCTTGTTTTGGAGAAGTTACGAGAGCATAACTGTACCTTAAGCTTGAAATGTGAGTTCCATACTTCTATCCAGTTTTTGGGGTACATCGTCGATCAACAGGGTGTACAAATGGACCAGAGGAAGGTGGACATCATTCATAACTGGCTCTTGCCCATCACTGTAAAGTACTGTAGTACATGATTAATTCATACTATACATATTCATACTACTTAGCACCTATAATTTTATCAGTCAATAAGTAGGTACTTCATCTAATACAGTACCAGCACAGTATGTGGTTTAGGATGCAGTCCACGAGTGAGTGCAGTCTTTAGTTATTCCGAGCAACTGTAAACTTCTGTCATCACAATGGAAGGCCTGTCTCTTCCCCCATTTAATAAGACAATGGAAAAACACAAATGATGTTGGGTGCTTTTAGGCTGCCAAAAATGCATGTCTGTTATCAGCCTCTTAGAAGGTTTTGCATCTGAGCTCATTTACAAACATCTAAAAAGAAAAAAGGAAAAAAAGGAAAATAATATCCACTGAAAAACAATGTTGCATCAGAGTGGGTGGTGAATGGGTTGAGTCAGACTGATTCAGAAACTGTATAAATGAAAGAACAGTAAAGAGATCAGATCAAACTCTTATCAGGAGGAGACTTTACTCATGGCCTTTAAGACAGAAGATCATGAGACTCAATACTGCTTTCCTGCCATTAACTCATCATGCATCAAGACAAAACGCTCCACACATGAATATAATATCATGTATGTGTTTTTTTCATTGCTGTCAGCATGTACTGTGTTTCTGAATCTGCTGGTGATCATCTCCATCTCTCACTTCAAGAAGCTTCACACTCCAACCAACATGCTCATTCTCTCTTTGGCTGTGGCCGACCTGCTCGTAGGACTTACTATTATGCCCTTGGAGGCAATTAGGTTTATTGAAACATGTTGGTACTTTGGAGACCCTCTCTGTAGACTGCTTCTATTAATCATGGGATTGCTCATCTGTACATCTCTGATTAATTTAGTTTTAATAGCTGTTGACCGTTATGTGGCTGTGTGTCACCCTCTGCTGTACCCACAGAAAATAACAACAACTAGAACAATAACTATTATCTGTGTTTCCTGGATCTATTCTTCAGCTTATAACATTTCACTTATTATTAATACCTCAGAAAAAAAATTCACATGTTACGGAGAATGTACAATTATCATTACTTTTGTCTGGTCAACCGCTGACCTGTTCCTGTTTTTTCTGCTTCCTTGTACCATCATTTTAACTTTATATTTGAGAATCTTTTATGTTGCACATCATCAAGTGAAAGTTATAAACTCTCTGATGAGGAGTGGAAAACATCTAACAGAAGGTTCAGTGAGGAGGAAATCTGAGAGCAAAGCCGCTCTGACATTAGGAATCATTGTGACGGTTTATCTGTTTTGCTTGATTCCCTATTATAGTTTATCTCTAGCACCAAACACAAGCATGACTTCTGCTATAGCCTATTTTATGTTATGGATGATGTATATTAATTCAGGTCTTAATCCTCTCATCTATGCTATATTTTACCCCTGGTTTAGAACATCAGTTAAACACATCCTAAATCTATCCAAAATATTTAAGCCAGCATAACTTCTGCTGGTCTTGTTCATTATAATAATAATTAAGGTTCTGATTTACTAGCATTGTTTGAATCGGTCAATGATGGGGATCAACACAATATATTATGCATACATTTGATAGGGCTTAAGAGAGTGGTTTGCTGTTTCAATGTATTGGTAGTAAATGCATTCTTTGTGAATCTATATTTCAAGTTTTACATGTTAAATTCATAATGATGGGATCGCTCGGTTCGAACGGAGGCAACACACATACTGATAATAATGTATAATGTACCCTGTACTGCAATGTAATCACTTTGAATAAAAGCGTCTGCCATCTGTGTAAATGTTTATGGAAACTGCAAGCCAAAAATATAAATTATAGGCTACATGTGTTAAGGTGTAAACTATAAAAAAAAACATACAATGTGTAGTCTTAAATACACCAGAACCATCAGCAGTTTAATGTTTAGATAAAACAAGCAAACATGCACACTTACTACTCAGGCATAACAATGTCATTCCATAAAAAATGTCTTATTTAGCTTGATTAGTAACTAAGTTGATTTTTTATTTATAATGAATTATTTTTATGTGCATAATTGACTGTTGGCTAACTGAACATTTCTCACATTGACGAGCAGAGCTTTTCACTCCAAGTTGAATATTTTCGAACGCTGGTTTTCAGCGCGGAAAAAAACCCGCTAGCTGCTTGCTTATTTGAAAAACGCCATTGGAATCAATTGAAAACATGCGCCGACCACAGGCGTAAAAGCTTTGGTGTGTCCAGCCCCTTACACTGCCTCATACGACTTAAAAGCTTTAAAGTCTATAAGCAAAACAACTTGCACTGACATGTCTTAAAATACATTAAAATACACACAAGTAATGTTTTTAGGAAGACATGTTTGTTAAAACTAGTTAGATTTCGTAATTAAACTAAGGCCAAGTCCTGGCTTAAGATAATCCCTGTCGGGAAACCACCCCATAATGTTTATGGATGTTTACAATGTACAACTGACTGTGTGTTGTGTATATATTTTGTGCCCGTTTCATTTATGAATACAAAGAACAAAAGATCACTTACAACTACTGTTAATCCCTAAAAAGCTTTAATATATGCATTCTATTAATACAAGTTATTAATAAATTAATTTATTGCATTTAATTGAATAAACCAGAAGAAGCACAGAGCCAAAAACACTCCACCCATACATTTTATGCATAAATATGCACTATATACAGCCGTCACGTTTAATAGCCTCTCTAATTACACAATAATGAATGACTCTGCATTAAGAAAATGAAATGTACCATTTAAAGGCTGTTCATGGTTTGTTCAACGTTTTCCACTAAGAGGATGTAGCCTCCGGAGGTCGCACTAGGCTGCATACGTCATAAAGACTATCTTATTTCAGAATATTAACTTTGAAATTACCTATTGATTTTTATTCTTAGTTAATCGTAAATTGTTGTTATATGCTTATGACTTGCGAATGTAATTCTCAGTTAACTTAAATAATCTAGGCTTGTGACGTATGCAACAGCCTGTATATGGGATCCCCAGAGGCTACAGCCTTCGGATTGAAAAACGGCCTCAAGGGCTCTGATTCTACCGCTATTTATTTTAAGGAGCATTTCACCCGTAGAAACATTAATCTTTATTGAAAGTGCATCATATTTGTAGTTGAAATGTAACATACATTTCGAAATTGGTGCCTATTAGACAGAGAAAAGGGGTGTTTGTAGTCTCACCCCCTCAACAAAGATATTGGACTTCCTGCTTTCAATGATGCAAAATTATGATTTTTACATCATTGAAAGAAGGAAGTGCAACAGTGAAATTTGTATTTCTCGTGTCTCTGCGGCAACTGAGGAAATGATGCACGACCATTCAAAAACATGACTGGGATTCTAACTATACAAAGCTTAATGCAAATGGGTGAAGTGTTTCTTTAACCGTAACTGCTCAACCATTTGCGCGATCAAAAAAAGTTTGAAATGTTCCTAATAGGGCTGTCACGGGGCTCCAGACTAAGATTTGAGAGAGGTGGCAACCCATAAGTTGTACTGGGTCACTGGGTGGTGTAAAAACATGTTTAATGCATTACTAAATTCATTACAAATATAGATAATTTTCTTCTTTATATTAAATATTTTTTTAACTTTACCATACTCTTAACACATATTTGCCTTACTGAAAACCATTAAACTTACAATCAACTTTTTCTTACTTTGTTGTAAGAGCTTTAGGCTACTTAAACACAGACTTGAGTAAAGAAATCACATTCGTATGCTGTAATCACTACAAAATGTCTCCATATCATTTGGCCAGGACTTGAAATTTCGCCTTTGTTTTTGTGGGTTAAAAATGACCCAATGTTGGGTTGTTGTTATGCAACCATGGGTTATAATAACCAAAAAGTTGGGTTTAACAACACAGCATTGGGTAAATTTTAACCCAGCATGGAGTCATTTTTAACCCAGCACATTTTCTGTCCAATATTTACCCATTATGGGTTAAAAAATAACCCAGCTGTTTTTAGAGTGTACTACTATTCTTGCGTAGTAGGGCGGTGTTATGCAAATGTTCCCGGCAGTGTGACATCAGACTGCAGGGGTGTGTTTGAATAAGCCTTTTTTAGGAAGGCCTGGATGAGGCTTAGGCATGTTGCGATATACTGTGTAACCGCTGAAACGTGGTGCTTGTAAACGTGGTAACTTGATTTTTGCTTGTAATAAAATTATTTAGTTTTGTTACAGAGCAGACACTAAACAATAAATGTGTCTGCTGCCCGAATTCAGTGATAACTGAACGCGCATCACATCACAAAGCACCAGGTGTACATATTTGATTTATTACTGTCAGAGTGTGTGAGGTGAGCTGACTGACAATGATGATGGCGTTTAGCAACTCGTTTTGTTGTTGTGAACTTCATTAAAGGGGGGGTTCAATGGTATTTCAAGCATTCTGACTTATTAACACAGTTATAGAGTTGTTTCCTCATGCTAAACGTAGGCAAAGTGTCAAAAAAGCGTGTGGACGTGTTACAGAGTATTTCTGTGCCGAATGCACTTCGCCGGGGTTCGTACAAGTTTTGGAAAGCTTTTTTCGATTACTGGTCCAACTGACGTATCAGGGGTTTTCTAAACGTATCACTTCTTTATATGGGCACTTCCCCCGGAAAACCCCGCCCACCCGTCAATCAGCGGGAGACGCTAGAACTTACAAACATTCACATCACGTGACAGCTTTGTTTAATTTCAAAACTCAACAATGGCACGAATGAAGAAGTGTGTTTTTGGATGTAAGGAGAAGAAATCCAGCCTTATGAAAACAATGGATATAGTTTATTATCTGGAGTAGCAGCGAGTTTTGCGTGTGTGTTTGATGCACTGGATTTCCCCAACCGGGTCACGAGTTGCATGCGGTAAGTAAGACTTTGGTCTTATTTTGTAAATATGCGCGTGCATATTATATAAATGACACGAACATGTATAGTGTTGCATAACTCGTACTCGCTCCACCCGCAGTAGTAACTCCTCCTTCATTTTTTCGTACGTTATCGGAAAGATTCGGTAAAGCTCATCTTTCTTTTATAAATCTGATTAAACTAAAGACTCTTCGGAGATATAAAGGATGTCCTACTACTCTATAGGTACTCCAGATTAACATCAGAAATGCAGAAACAGCGTGTTACGTGAGCTTTAAGAATAAATAATAAACCAATCATTCAAGCAGCGCTTTGTGCACACTGGTTGAAGCACTTCATTAAAATAATTGTTGTTCTTATACTGAAACATGATGGGTAGATTAAGGAGCTCAGATGCAAAACCTGCTAAATGCCACCTCGGATGCCCTCAGCACGCATTATATTTTCATTTCAAACTTGCTTAATTCTGGCCTAAGGCCATTTTGAAATATCTGTTTATTGGCAGAATCCATTAAGAGTGCAATAAAAAAGTTAATTTACAAGAAAACATGTCAGAACATCTGACATCTGAACAAACAAAATAATATCCATTCATAAATAATAATCCATAATAAATGTTGCATCAGAGTGGGTGGTGAATGGGTGTCATTCTGATCCTGACAATGTATAAATGAAAGAACAGTTAGGAGATCAGATCAAACTCCTATCCGGAGGAAACTTTTGTCATGGCCTATGAGACAGAAGATCATGAGACTCAATACTGCTTCCCTGCCATTAACTCATCGTGCATCAAGACAAAACGCCCCACACATGAATACAATATCATGTATGTGTTTTTTTTATTGCTGTCAGTATGGAGTGTGTTTCTGAATCTGCTGGTGATCATCTCCATCTCTCACTTCAAGAAGCTTCACACTCCAACCAACATGCTCATTCTCTCTCTGGCTGTGGCCGACCTGCTCGTAGGACTTATTATCATGCCCTTGGAGGCGATTACATTGATTGAAACATGTTGGTACTTTGGAGACACTATCTGTAGACTGTTTTTATTAATCATCGCATTACTCCTTATTACATCTCTGAGTAATTTAGTTTTAATAGCTGTTGACCGTTATGTGGCTGTGTGTCACCCTCTGCTGTACCCACAGAAAATAAAAATGACTAGAACAATAACTATTATCTGTGTTTCCTGGTTCTGCTCTTTAAATGTACTGGCATAGTTCGAATTGATCAACGTGGTTCAACACGAGATGCAAACATGCACACTTACTCTTCAGACACAATGATACCATTCTATAAAAATGTCTTATTTAACTTGATTAGTAACTAAAAAGATTAAATATTTTATTGAATTATTTTTATGTGCATAATTGACTGTTGGCTAACTGAACATTTCTCACATAAACGTGCAAGACACTGACCTTCATGAAGAGCAACTATTGCATCAGTCTGTCAATCTTCTTCCATGTGAGTTTGTTTCACACTTTTAATGAATCTTTGGTGGATAAGATGCAGCATATAGGTGTTAACAGGACCCTCAAGACCATGCAGACATTTTGAATAGCAAAGCATAACAAATATAATTGGCCTTTAGAGTTTACTGTAATTGATTTCTTGGATGGTTCATTTCTGTCTTAATCCTGTCAGTTTAGGAGTAAATAACCAAAAGGTTGCAAATTAGCAAAGATATTGTTACTGCATCTAAGAAGAATCAGTCCACCTTACCTTTCTTTCTAGAAAAAGATTTTTTATTATTAAGATCAAAATCCAGCCTCATTGCTCTGTCAAACTGACAACATGTATAAGACAATAAGCATTAAAAATTAAGATTAGAAGTAGATAATGAGCCATTATGTTCCAGACTCAGAAAGGTTTGCCAGCCTAAAGCAGATGCGAAAAAACACAAAGTAAAACACATCTATAAGTTAGCAAATATTTATCCCAGGCATGAAAAGAGAAAGAAAATCTATTCTTTCTGTCTAAATGTAAAATTTACAACGAATTGTCAACCTTTGTGTGAACAGTTTAGACACAAGCATTCATGTGCAGAAAATACACTGAACCTGTATCTTCATTGGCCTAATGTAAATAAAATTACTTTACACAATTATTATACACATAACTTGTATCTGTCTGTCTGTCTGTACTTGTTTTTTAATATGTAGCTGTCACTGGGGCTTTGCCCTTTCAAAAAGGTACAGATTTGACCTAAATCAGTGTTTCCACTACAATCGTTCTACTAGACACTAATCGATTTACCTCAATTATCTTGTTTTTGCAATCGAAATGTGCAAAAAAAAAAAAAAATCGAAATTGAAAAACTATTAATAGGGCCCTATTTTAACGATCTGAAACGCAAGTGTGAAGCGCAACGCGCAAGTGAGGTTGTGGGCGGATCTTGGGCACTGTTGCTATTTTCCCAGCGTGAGAAATAACTCTTGCGCTGGGCGCAAATCAATAAGGGGTTGGTCTGAAGTAAGTTCATTATTCATAGGTGTGGTTTGGGCGTAACGTCAAATAAACCAATCAGAACGTTATCCAACATTCCCTTTAAACGCAAGGGCGCAAGTTCCATGGCGGGTTGCTATTATTATGACGGATTTACCAGGCGCACGCCAGGAGCGGTTTACAGCCGAGGAGATCAACGTTCTTGTTAGAGCAGTCAAAGACAGATAAGTTGTTTTGTATGGGGATAGGAGAAACCCGCCCAAATCAGCGTCGGTCAAACAGGCGTGAGAGGAAATAGCCACAGTCTCATCAGCTGGCATACCCATCGTTGCGCCAAGCGCTACAATGATGTCAGGAGACAAGGAAATCCCAAGCTTGCCAGCATAAATCGGGCACGCCATGTAACGGGAGGTGGATCTGCCTCAGGACCTGACGCCAGCAGAGGACATCGCTGCGTCCCCCTCACCGCTGAAAGGGTTTGGGGGCTTTGAAATCGGACCTAAGAAACGCAAGGTCCAACCCCAAAGTACACTTACAAATCAAGTTCACATACATTAAGGTTTCTTATGAAAACATTTTAATTATTATTTACATAAAATAAACGTAATACAGCCACACAACAAACTTATGAAAATATTTTAATCGTTATTTGCATGAGAATTTTTTAACGCAGCCACACAATAAATAAAAACTATCACCACAATGCTCACCACTATGATTCCCCTTATCTCATGTATTAATATTTTTAAGTGTACAATTTATGATTTGCAAAAATAAACAGTTGCATCTGTGTAGATTAGATGCAAAGTGTATTCGCGTTGTGCACGCTATACATTATGGTCAAGCATGCGCCCTTAAAATAGCATAATGAACAACGCGCAACGCGCCACTGACTTTAAACTTTTTTTCTCTGGTCAGTGGCGCAATTGTTTTTTGAAACTGCAAAATAGCATCAGGGATGGTTTGCGCCGGAACGTGCCTCTTTTTTTGCGCTGAACCGCCCAGGGAGCGCAAGTTCATTTCCTAGTTTGCCGACGTGCGTCTGTGGAAGGAAAAACCCGCTGTGCACCGGAGCAAAATACGAATGATACATGCGTCACTGACAAAGTCAATTGCGCTGGGTGCAAGATAGGGCCCCTAATGTCTAAATAACATGCTAGTGGGACTGTTTCTTTATCATCAAGTGTTATTTTTCTAGTTGTTCACCTCACTTTCTGAATCGTTGATACACTGTTGTAATTATATCCAAAAAGCATATAAAGGGCAATTTTCCTGTCGTCACCTCCAGCTTCGATCTGTGACGCACTTTCAGCAAGGACACTTCTTTTGCAGAAGCATGTAGTTCTTCAGCCAGTCAATAATGATCAGTGATATCTAATGCGGGGATTCAGAGTGTTACGGCAGTCAGTTGCAGTTTACATTTTACAGTTTCTTGCCAGAATTTAAGATTACATTTTAGTCTCTTCATTAAAAAACGGCCTCTGGTCTCCTTCCCTGTGTATACCAAGTTAGCAGCATTGCAATGCAAATCTTGGATCCTTCACTAGAGAGGTCTTTGCTTTCAGTATGCTAAATGTATTAGCATTTTCTGTATCGGAGCCTATCAGATCCTCTGCGGATGCCATTTCTTGCGTTACCAGCCAGCCTAGTCTCACATGATGTTAAAAATCTCACGTGTTTGCTTGGCATTGAGCATTGTTGCGATCATGGCTAGTTTAACTTCTGTGCGATCGTTTCATTTTTTTCTACTGCTTTATGTGTTTTGCACAGGCGCTGCAGATACGTGCAGACAAGCAAATTCAACAAACCTTAAGTTTTATCTTGGGTTATCTTGGGTTTATGGGTTAAAATCTCTTGCACATGAATTAAGTCTCTTGAAATAAAACAACAAAGAACTAAATCATTGTTACAAAATCAGTCTTTTGATGCAATGTACGTTATTTACAGCAATAATCTGACATTAAACAGATAATTTAGTACTCAACCTCCCACGTGACATCATCAACTATATTGTTGAACAACCATGGTTCAAAAGACGAATGTGTGACAAAGATGCTATGATTTGGAAAACAATGGTTTTGACAAGGTAGTTAGTTTCTCCAACTATGCATCTTCTTATGGTGGTTCAACAGTGAGTTACGTCGTTGTTCGAGAAACAAACCCCTGTGCAGTTTCATTTCAAATTCGCTTAATCTCGGCCTAAGGTTTGTAGGAAGAATCAATTAAGCGTCTAACAAAAAAAAATGCTCATTTACATGAAAACATGACATACTTAGAGGGATTTAAATTTGAGCTCATCATTTACAAATATCTAAAAATAAATATGTTTAAAAAGGTCAAAATAATATACACAATGTTGCATCAGAGTGGGTGGTGAATGGGTTGAGTCAGTCTGGCAATGTATAAATGAAAGAACAGTAAAGAGAATCAGATCAGATCAAACTCTTTACAAGAGGAGACTTTACTCATGGCCTATGAGACAGAAGATCCTAAGACTCAATACTGCTTTCCTGCCATTAACTCATCGTGCATCAAGACAAAACTCTCATCCCGTGAAAACAAAATCATGTATGTGTTTTTTTCATTGCTGTCAGTATGGACTGTGTTTCTGAATCTGCTGGTGATCATCTCCATCTCTCACTTCAAGAAGCTTCACACCCCAACCAACATGCTCATTCTCTCTCTGGCTGTGACCGACCTGCTCGTAGGACTTATTGTCATGCCCTTGGAGGCAATAAGGTTTATTGAAACATGTTGGTACTTTGGAGACACTATCTGTAGACTGTTTATATTAATCATGGGATTGCTCATCTCTACATCTCTGAGTAATTTAGTTTTAATAGCTGTTGACCGTTATGTGGCTGTGTGTCACCCTCTGCTGTACCCACAGAAAATGACAATGACTAGAACAATAATTATGATCTATGTTTCCTGGTTCTGGTCTTCAGCTTATAACATTTCAGTTTTTATAACTACCTCACAAAGAAAATACATGTGTTACGGTGAATGTACATTTATGTATACTTTTGCCTGGACAATCACTGACCTGTTCCTGTTTTTCCTGTTTCCTTGTACCTTCATTATAACTTTATATTTGAGAATCTTTTATGTAGCATATCATCAAGTGAAAGTTATAAACTCTCTGATGAGGAGTGGAAAACATCTAACAGAAGGTTCAGTGAGGAGGAAATCTGAGAGCAAAGCCGCTCTGACATTAGGAATCATTGTGACGGTTTATCTGTGTTGCTGGATTCCCTATTTTATTTTGTCTCTAATACCAAACACAAGCATGACTTCTGTTATAGCCTATTTTATGTTATGGATGGTGTATATTAATTCAGGTCTGAATCCTCTTATCTATGCTATATTTTACCCCTGGTTTAGAGCATCAGTTAAACACATCCTAAATCTATCCAAAATATTTAAGGCAGCATAACTACTATTGGTCTTGTTCATTATAACAATAATAATAATTAAGGTTCTGGATTTCCTAGCATTGTTCGAATCAGTCAATGATGGGGTTCAACACAAGAAATAACACTTAAATTTGGCCATTTTTGTCACATTTATAACACATGAATCATCTAAAATAGAAAACATGAGACTGACTTTTTTCTGATGTCTGAACTTTAGAAAAACATAGAGTTGGTTTAATATATTGGTAATAAAGACATTCTCTGTGAATTTATTTTTATGTTTTAACTACAAATGTCACAGCCATAATGCTGGGATTGCTCGGTTCGAACTGAGGCAACACACATACTGGTAACAATGTATAATATATCTTGTAATGCACAAAGTCGCTTTGGAAAAAGGTGTCTGCTAACTGTGCAAATGTTTATAGAAATTGCAGGCCAAATATATAAATTATAAGTTAAATCTGTAAATATGTATACTAATAAAAACAACACAAGTACTTAGATTTTTTGTATCATACCATCAGAATCAACATTGCAGTTATATATGAAACAAGCAAACATGCACACTTACTACTCAGACACAATGATACAATAAAAAAAAACTTATTAAGTTTGATTATAATAATTTTTATAATTTGTTACATTTATATAGTGCTTTTCTGCAGCACTCAAAGCGCTTTACATATGAATGGGGGATTCTTCTCAATCACCTCCAATGTGCAACATCCAGCTGGATAATGCGACGGCAGCCATACTGCACCAGAACACCCACCACACACTAGGGCTGTCACTTTTTATTCGATATTCGAATATGCATTCGAACATGACGTGAAATATCCGTATTCGAACTATAAATAAACCATCTGATTTTTTAAATGCCATGTGTAGTGCATTTTTTACAGTAACACCTCGTAATAGGAAGGAGGCTGAGAGTGAGACCGACGGCAACTGTGCGCAAGAGAGGGAATCAAATGGGACCAAAATGAACCTCATGTGCATGTCAAGATAGAATTATAGTTTGTATATAAAATGACATATTGTTTATAAGGTTAAATATTATAGCAGAATAAAAAGCTTGTGTTAATACGTTCGCATTATGAAATTAGCATGTATGAAGATATTTTCATAATTTTTACAACGCATTGTAAACTTTATATTAAACAACAACAGCATTTGTCTTGTAAACGGATTTGAAATTATCATGTGCTGACTGTTGCGCGTCACATTGACGACAAGTGAGATCTGCTTAAAGCGGTAAGTTTAATTTCATCTCAAGTAGGGTTTGTGCTCTCTATCATTGAAAACGGGCAAGCAAACAGCACGCGCAGGGTTAATGTACTTGTGAATGACGGCTCACAAACGCGCGGGATAGGCTTTGTATGTGTGCCTGTTGTCAATGACAGTTCTGGTCACAAACACGCGCAAGCGCGGGATATGTGTGCTTGTCAATTACGGGCATTAAATCCGCGGAATTCCGCGGAGTTTTCTGCCGAAATCTGCGGGCGCGAATTCCGTTTGCGTCTGCCTATATACTCCAGCTGCTATTTAAGTTGTCACGTTATTGTTTGTAACTGTTCTGAATCTTTTTTTTATACACATATATATATATATATATATATATATATATATATATATATATATATATATATATATATATATATATATATATATATAAAAGTTTGTTATTCATAAGTTGATAACCTGCTGTTTCAAACATTAAAGGTGCTCTAAGCGAATTGAAGCGTTTTAGACCATAAAACATTTTTTGTTACATACCGGAAACATCTCCTCACTATCTGCTTGCTGCCTGTCCGCTGATCAAACTGTAAAAAAACGCGATCTCTGTAGAAAGCCCAGGCTTCACAAACGGCAATATCAACAAATGGCCAAACCTAGCATCACATAACAAAACAAAGTATTCCAGCCAATAAACGACAAAAAGGATTTGGGGGTGGGGGTTGGGCGCGTTCATGAAAGCACGGAAGGGAGGGGGAGGGGGAGGAGTTAGCTACGCTCCGTCTGTTTGAAAACAGTTTCAAACGTCAACAATAACTAACGTCTCGCAGATTCGCTTAGAGAGCCTTTAAGTAAAAAGTAATCCAGACAACCCTGTTTATGACTGTCACTGTTAATAATGTTGTGATTGAATCTCCATTACGGTGGGTTTTTGATGCGGGTTGGGGGGGTGCCTAGATATTCGAATATATTCGGATACATTGCATGATATTCGAAATCCGTTCGAATTTGATTTTTTCTCAAAAGTGACAGCCCTACCACACACCAGCTTATTAGTGGAGAGGAGACAGAGTGATATAGCTCTCGATGATTTGTATATATGGGGATGATTAGTAGTCCAATGGGCAAGTTTGGCTAGGATGCCGGGGCACACCCCTACTCTTTATAGAATGACATCCTGGGATTTTTAATGACCACAGAGAGTCAGGACCTCTGTTTATCGTCTCATCTGAAAGACGGTGTCCCCATCACTATACTGGGGTGTAAGGACCCACACAGACCACAGGGTGAGCACCCCCTGCTGGTCTCACTAACACCTCTACCAGCAGCAACCTGGTTTTCTCAGGAGGTCTCCCATTCAAGTAGGTAGGTAGGTAGGTAGGTAAACTTTATTATCCCTCAGGGGGAAATTTGTTGTACAGCCAGCAGTAAAACACATAATCACACAACAAGCAAACAACCGCACTCACCCACAAAACCTTAATAAATAATTACCTAAAATTATTTAAAAAACCAATGGCAGCAGGTACAAAAGAATTTTTAAATCTGTTTGTACGACAAAGGGGCACATAGTATCTGCGTGTAGATGGGAGCAGTTTAAAAGCCTTCTGCAAAGGATGGCTCAAATCCATGGTAATTAACTCTGCCTTCCTCAGTGTCCGAGTTATGTACACATTAATTAACACATTAACATGATTGCTGGCAAGTACTGACCAGCCTCAACCCTACTTAGCTTCAGTGGGCAAGCTGTCTTGGGCTACAGGGTGATATGGCTGCTGGCGATTAATAATGAAGTTGAGGAATAATTTTTTATGAGTTATTTTTATTTCTCACATGAACATTCAAGATATAACACTGGCCTTCATGAAGAGCAACTATTGCATCAGTTTGTCAATCTACTTGCATGTGCATTTGTTTCACACTTTTAATGATGCTTTGGTGGATTAGCGGAAAAAAAACGTGTTGAGTGCTGTGAGTCAACTTCCTCTAACTTAGCTAGCTACAGCCAGTCAAAAGATAGCATGGCAGATGTAGGAGACATTTTAGTCTCTTCATTAAAAAACGGCCTCTGGTCTCCTTCCCTGTGTATACCAAGTTAGCAGCATTGCTATGCACAGCTTGGAGCCTTCACTAGAGAGGGTCTTTGCTTTCAGTATGCTAAATGTATTAGCATTTTCTGTATCGGACCCTATCAGATCCACTGCGAATGCCATTTCGTTGCGTTAGCAGCCAGCCTTGTCCGTGTGACGTTAAAAAGCCCAGGTGTTTGCTTGCCATCAAGCATTGTTGCAATCATGGCTAGTTTAACTTCTGTGCGATCGCTTCATTTTTTATGCCAAGTTTTACACATTAAATGAACAGTTTAGTGGAGCCTTATCAATTCCACATATGGGAAGTGGGGATAGCTGTGGTCTTATGATTAAAAAGTCTGACTTGTAACTCAAAGGTTGCAGATTTGATTGCTGGCAAGGAAAGACCGTAGAGCTTATGACCAAGACTCACTGGATGGGTTAAAATCTCTTGCACATGAATTAAATCTCTTGAAATAAAACAACAAAGAACTAAATCACTGTAACAAAATCAGTCTTTTGATGCAATGCACGTTATTAACAGCAATAATCTGACATTAAACAGATTATTAGTACTCCACCTCCCATGTGACATTATCAACTATATTGTTGAACAACCATGGTTCGAACGACGAATGTGTGACAAAGTTGCTATGCTTTTGGAGAACGTTGGTTTTGACAAGGTAGTTCATTTCTCCAACTATGCATCTTACTATGGTGGTTCAACAGTGAGTTACCCTGTTGTTCGGGAAACAAACCCCTGTGCAGTTTAGTTTCAAATTCGCGTAATCTCGGCCTCAGGTTTGTAGGAAGAATCAATTAAGCGTCTAACAAAAAAAAATGCACATTTACATGAAAACATGACGTACTTAGAGGGATTTAAATTTGAGCTCATCATTTACAAATATCTAAAAAGAAAAATGTTTAAAAAGGTCAAAATAATATTCACAATGTTGCATCAGAGTGGGTGGTGAATGGGTTGAGTCAGTCTGACAATGTATAAATGAAAGAACAATAAAGAGAATCAGATCAGATCACACTCTTAACAAGAGGAGACTTTACTCATGGCCTATGAGACAGAAGATCCTGAGACTCAATACTGCTTTCCTGCCATTAACTCATCGTGCATCAAGACAAAACTCTCAACACCTGAATACAATATCGTGTATGTGTTTTTTTCAGTGCTGTCAGTATGGACTGTGTTTCTGAATCTGCTGGTGATCATCTCCATCTCTCACTTCAAGAAGCTTCACACTCCAACCAACATGCTCATTCTCTCTCTGGCTGTGGCCGACCTGCTCGTAGGACTTATTATCATGCCCTTGGAGGCGATAAGGTTTATTGAAACATGTTGGTACTTTGGAGACACTATCTGTAGACTGTTTATATTAATCATGGGATTGCTCCTCTCTACATCTTTGAGTAATTTAGTTTTAATAGCTGTTGACCGTTATGTGGCTGTGTGTCACCCTCTGCTGTACCCACAGAAAATAACAATGACTAGAACAGTAATTATGATCCATGTTTCCTGGTTCTGGTCTTTAGCTTATAGCATTTCAGTTTTTATAACTACCTCACAAAGAAAATACACATGTTATGGAGAATGTTCATTTATGTATACTTTTGCCTTGAAAATCACTGACCTGTTACTGTCTTTCCTGCTTCCTTGTATCAACATTATAACTTTATATTTGAGAATCTTCTATGTCGCACATCATCAAGTGAAAGTTATAAACTCTCTGATGAGGAGTGGAAAACATCTAACAGAAGGTTCAATGAGGAGGAAATCTGAGAGCAAAGCCGCTCTGACATTAGGAATCATTGTGATGGTTTATCTGTTTTGCTGGATTCCCTATTACAGCTTAACTCTAACACCAAACACAAGCATGACTTCTGTTATAGCCTACATTATGTTATGGATGATGTATATTAATTCAGGTCTGAATCCTCTCATCTATGCTATATTTTACCCCTGGTTTAGAGCGTCAGTTAAACACATCCTAAATCTATCCAAAATATTTAAGGCAGCATAACTTCTATTGGTCTTGTTCATTATAATAATAATTAAGGTTCTGGATTTCCTAGCATTGTTCAAATCAGTCAATGATGGGGTTCAGCACAAGATATTACACTTACATTTGGCAATTTTTTTGTCACATTTATGACACATGAATGTTTCCCTCATCTAAAATAGAAAACAGTATAGACTGACATTTTTCTAATGTCTGCACTTTGGAAAAACATACAGTTGGGTTAAAATATTGGTAATAAATGCATTCTCTGTGAATTTATATTTCATGTTTTAACTACAAATGTCACATCCATAATGCTGGAATTGCTCTGTTCAAACTGATGCAACACACATACTGATAATAATGTATAATGTACCTTGTAATGCACAAAGTCGCTTTGGGTAAAAGTGTCTGGTAACTGTGCAAATGTTTATAGAAATTGCAGGCCAAATATATAAATTATAAGTTAAATCTGTAAATATGTATACTAATAAAAACAACACAAGTACTGAGATTTTTAGTATCATACCATCAGAATCAACATTGCAGTTGTATATGAAACAAGCCAACATGCACACTTACTACTCAGACACAATGATACAATTCTAAAAAAGTCTTAAGTTTGATTATAATAATTTTTATAATTTGTTACATTTATATAGTGCTTTTCTGCAGCGCTCAAAGCGCTTTACATATGAATGGGTGAATCTCCTCAACCACCACCAATGTGCATCATCCAGCTGAATAATGCGACGGCAGCCATATTGCGCCAGAATGCCCACTACACACCAGCTTATTAGTGGAGAGGAGACAGAGTGAAATAGTCGATGATTTGTATATATGGGGATGATTAGTAGGCCAATGGGCAAGTTTGGCCAGGATGCCGGGGAACACCCCTACTCTTTATAGAATGACATTCTGGGATTTTTAATGACCACAGAGAGTCAGGACCTCGGTTTAAGGTCTCATCCAAAAGACGGTGCCTTTTGACAGAATAGTGTCCCCATCACTATTCTGGGGTGTAAGGACCCACACAGACCACAGGGTGAGCACCCCCTGCTGGTCTCACTAACACCTCTACCAGCAGCACCTGGTTTTCTCAGGAGGTCTCCCATCCAAGTACTGACCAGGCTCAACCCTACTTAGCTTCAGTGGGCAAGCTTTCTTGGGCTACAGGGTGATATGGCTGCTGGCGATTAATAACTAAGTTGAGGAATTATTTTTTATGAGTTATTTTTATTTCTCACATGAACATTCAAGATATGACACTGGCCTTCATGAAGAGCAACTATTGCATCAGTCTGTCAATCAAATCAAATCAAATCACTTTTATTGTCACATCATCATAGCACATGTGCCTTGGTGAGTGAAATTCTTGGGAGCGTGCTCCAGAAATTGCAGAATTAGTTAACATATAACCAAAAAGAAAACAGGTAAAAAATGTGCAATATGCACATACAAATAGTCAGTCCACACGGTGTACTATTAGACATACATACAGTTAGCACTACACATTATACACAGAATGTACACAAAATGTACACAGAATTATACATTATACACAGAATGTACGCTTGCATTATGTAGACATAATTACGCATGAAAATGAAATTCTGCTTAGGTGCAACAGAGTGTACTTGAGCTGGACACAGAAATGTTATGTCCAGTCTACTTGCATGAGCATTTGTTTCACACTTTAAATTTTGCTTTGGTGGATTAGCGGAAAAAAAACGTGTTGAGTGCTGTGAGTCAACCTCCTCTAACTTAGCTAGCACAGCCAGTCAAAAGATAGCATGGCAGATGTAGGAGACACCACACGAGCTGCTCTTTATGTTAGAAACAAAAAATAGCAACTCAATAAGAACAGAGCACGTACACGTACACAGCAGAACGGCGTCTGTGCCAGGACCGGTTGTTTTCTGAACTGAGATCTGTTTAAGTTTCACAACAACTTATTTCAGTTACTTAAGAGTTATAAAAACAGCATTTAAACATGATTTATTAAAGTATAGTCTCACAATCTCATCTGATGGTAATAAAAGCTAGTTTTTAAAGTGCAAAGTACTGACAAGAATGTTCATCTGACAGGAAGTTTCATAAGGTATGTTCGTGTACCATATTTTTCCACTGGCAGCGCAACTAACATGGCAGTAGGGGTGGCACGGTTCATGAAAAAAATCCAAACCGTTTGTCTCGGTTCGGAGCGCGTGTGTGCCGTACAGTTCAACGGTTCATGGCATGCGCAATGTAGCCTCATGCCCTGTATGTGACCCCAGATAGCATGTTTCCCTTTCGCGAATAGCGCGAAAGAAGAGGTGACTGCTGTGGAGAGTGAGTGCTGAGGTGACTGCTGTGGAGAGTGAGTGCTGCCGGTCATGTTACGTGTAGAAATGGCAAGAGGGAGAGAAAAGGAAGTCTGCCCGGAGTTGGAGGATGCCCCAGCGTCGTATAAGTTTGGTGTGTGGAAACATTTTTTATTTCATGTTACCTATGATGACAGCGGAAATAAAACAATAGATAGAACTGCAGGCTATGGGTTGAATGTGTTCAAGCAGCCACAGGAGATCGCCTTCTCTCCGACCATTTAATCTGAGGTAATGAACACTGTTTTACGTCTTTTCGTATTCAGCGCTATTTTTAGCCTTTCGTTGATAAAACGAAAGCGGCTGATTTCCGCATAGTTTCATTTTGCTAGCGTGTGAGAGTTGCGCGATCTTATTTCATAAACTGCCCCTTAAAGTAATCAGGACAGAAGTAGTCAAAATTGGACAAAAGAGACGGATTTAAATATAACAGGTGTACACGTTATGTTTCTCTCTCGTCCACATATACTCTCTGCAGTAAATAAGCAGCCTCTCAGTAATAAATCTTAGAGCTACACTGAAGTTGGCATTTTGATAAATGCAAGTTATCTTTGTGTGCTAAAAAGGCACATGAGTTCATGTAGATGGCAATACACATTCTCTTTTTTGCCAAATAAATGAAAAGCATGTTGAAATCATCAATGTCTTCCCTCTTGCTGTATCAAAATCTCACCTGGCTTTCCTCAGGGATGGTCCCAATAATGTGCTTAAAGTCAAATTCAGTTTGTGCATGATTACATGATATAACTTTTTTAATAATGTATCCTAAATTATGGATAATTAATACATTAATAAGATAATACATTTCTGGAGTGTTAAAAATTAAAAGAAAAAATCACAACAAGAACTGTACTGAACCGAGAACCGTGACCATAGAACCGTGATACGAACCGAACCGAGGGTTTTGTGAACCGTGCCATCCCTACATGGCAGGGCATCTCCGAGTTCAAGGTCAGATATTATTTTTCATAAAAGTCTAGTCTAAAAATGTCATAGCATTTTTTTGTGCTAAAAAGGAAGTAAAAATAGATAATCTAATTGAATCCTGTTCTTAAAATCAAAACTAATTTTATCGACTTGAGAATTTGGAGAATCGTGACACCCCTAGATTAATGTGAGACAAAATTGAAATTAGGGATGCCAATTATGCAATTCCCAATATTCGAAGATCGTTTAAATTAATGATTAATCAATCGAATAATCATTAACTGTAATAGTGCAATAAGCCTTTTCTGCAGTGGCATTTAGCCAATGACATGACAGTGTGCGCAAAATGCCTAACGTCTAAATAACATGCTAGTGGGATTGTAAAATGAGTCAATGTAGTTGGTATTTTGATAAAATCATCAATTTAAACTCAACAGTCGCATAAAAGTCCATGTCAAAATAAAGGTTTCTTTATCATCAAGTGTTATTTTTCTAGTCGTTCACCTCGCTTTCCGAATCGTTGATACACTGTTTGTTGTAATCATATCTAAGAAGCATATGAAGGGCAATTTTCCTCTCGTCACCTCCAGCTTAGATCTGTGATGCACTTTCAGCAAAGACACTTATTTTGGAGATGACAACCTTCCATTGCATGTAGTGCGTCAGCCAGTCAATAATGATCAGTGAAATCTATTGCGGACATTCAGAGTGTTACGACAGTCGGTTACATTTTACATTTTACAGTTTCTTGCCAGAATTTAAGATTACATTTTAGTCTCTTCATTAAAAAACGGCATCTGGTCTCCTTCCCTGTGTATACCAAGTTAGCAGGATTGCTATGCACAGCTTGGAGCCTTCACTAGAGAGGGTCTTTGCTTTCAGTATGCTAAATGTATTAGCATTTTCTGTATCGGACCCTATCAGATCCACTGCGGATGCCATTTCGTTGCGTTAGCAGCCAGCCTTGTCCGCGCATGACGTTAAAAAGCCCAGGTGTTTGCTTGGCATCGAGCATTGTTGCAATCATGGCTAGTTTAACTTCTGTGCGATCGCTTCATTTTTTTATGCCAAGTTTTACACATTAAATGAACAGTTTAGTGGAGCCTTATCAATTCCACATATGAGAAGTGGGGATAGCTGTGGTCTTAAGATTAAAAAGTCTGACTTGTAACTCAAAGGTTGCAGATTCAATTGCTGGCAAGGAAAGACTGTAGAGCTTATGACCAAGACTCACTGGATGGGTTAAAATCTCTTGCACATGAATTAAATCTCTTGAAATAAAACAACAAAGAACTAAATCACTGTAACAAAATCAGTCTTTTGATGCAATGTACGTTATTAACAGCAATAATCTGACATTAAACAGATTATTTAAGTACTCCATCTCCCACGTGACATAATCAACTATATTGTTGAACAACCATGGTTCGAACGACGAATGTGTGACAAAGTTGCTATGCTGTTGGAAAATGTTGGTTTTGACAAGGTAGTTAGTTTCTCCAACTATGCATCTTACTATGGTGGTTCAACAGTGAGTTACGCTGTTGTTCGGGAAACAAACCCCTGTGCAGTTTAGTTTCAAATTCGCGTAATCTCGGCCTAAGGTTTGTAGGAAGAATCAATTAAGCGTCTAACAAAAAATAGCATTTTCATGAAAACATGTCATACTTAGAGGGATTTAAATGTGAGCTCATTTACAAATATCTAAAAAGAAAAATGTTTAAAAAGGTCAAAATAATATTCACAATGTTGCATCAGAGTGGGTGGTGAATGGGTTGAGTCAGTCTGACAATGTATAAATGAAAGAACAGTAAAGAGAATCAGATCAGATCACACTCTTAACAAGAGGAGACTTTATTCATGGCCTATGAGACAGAAGATCCTGAGACTCAATACTGCTTTCCTGCCATTAACTCATCATGCATCAAGACAAAACTCTCAACACCTGAATACAATATCGTGTATGTGTTTTTTTCATTGCTGTCAGTATGGACTGTGTTTATGAATCTGCTGGTGATCATCTCCATCTCTCACTTCAAGAAGCTTCACACTCCAACCAACATGCTCATTCTCTCTCTGGCTGTGGCCGACCTGCTCGTAGGACTTATTGTCATGCCCTTGGAGGCGATAAGGTTTATTGAAACATGTTGGTACTTTGGAGACACTATCTGTAGACTGTTTATAATAATCATGGGATTGCTCGTCTCTACATCTCTGAGTATTTTAGTTTTAATAGCTGTTGACCGTTATGTGGCTGTGTGTCACCCTCTGCTGTACCCACAGAAAATAACAATGACAAGAACAATAATTATGATCCATGTTTCCTGGTTCTGGTCTTTAGCTTATTACATTTCAGTTTTTATAACTACCTCACAAAGAAAATACACATGTTATGGAGAATGTTCATTTATGTATACTTTTGCCTTGAAAATCACTGACCTGTTACTGTCTTTCCTGCTTCCTTGTATCACCATTATAACTTTATATTTGAGAATCTTCTATGTCGCACATCAGCAAGTGAAAGTTATAAACTCTCTGATGAGGAGTGGAAAACATCTAACAGAAGGTTCAGTGAGGAGGAAATCTGAGAGTAAAGCCGCTCTGACATTAGGAATCATTATGACGGTTTATCTGTTTTGCTGGATTCCCTATTACAGCTTAACTCTAACACCAAACACAAGCATGACTTCTATTATAGCCTATATTATGTTATGGATGTTGTATCTTAATTCAGGTCTGAATCCTCTCATCTATGCTATATTTTACCCCTGGTTTAGAGCGTCAGTTAAACACATACTAAATCTATCCAAAATATTTAAGGCAGCATAACTTCTATTGGTCTTGTTCATTATAATAATAATTAAGGTTCTAGATTTCCTAGCATTGTTCAAATCAGTCAATGATGGGGTTCAGCACAAGATATTACACTTACATTTGGCAATTTTTTTTGTCACATTTAGAACACATGAATAAGTTTCCCTCATCTAAAATAGAAAACATGAGTATAGACTGACATTTTTCTAATGTCTGAACTTTAGAAAAACATACAGTTGGGTTAAAATATTGGTAATAAATGCATTCTCTGTGAATTTATATTTCATGTTTTAACTACATAATGCTGGGATTGCTCTGTTCAAACTGAGGCAACACACATACTGATAATAATGTATAATATACCTTGTACTGCACTGTAAGTCGCTTTGGATAAAAGTGTCTGCTAACTGTGCAAATGTTTATAGAAACTGCAGGCCAAATATATAAATTATAAGTTAAATCTGTAAATATGTATACTAATAAAAACAAAAGTACTACATAGTATCAAACCTTCAGAATCAACATTGCAGTTATAGATGAAACAAGCAAACATGCACACTTAATACTCAAGCAATGATACAATTCTATAAAATGTCTTATAAAAAAATTCATCAACTTATTTATTAATCAAACTAAATGAGTTATTTTTATTCCTTATTTCTCACATGAACGTGCAAGACACGACACAGACCTGCATGTCAATCTACTTCCATGTGAGTTTGTTTCACACTTTTAATGATGCTTTGGTGAATTAGATGCAGCATATTAACAGGACCCTCAAGAACCTGCACACATTTTGAATAGCAAAGCATAACAAAATACATTTAACCTTCAGAGTTTACTGTAATTGATTTATCAGATGGTTATTTCTGTCTTGATCCTATCAGTATAGGAGAACATAACCAAAAGTTCAAAGAGCAAGATATTGTTACTGTGTCTAGGACGAATCTGCCCATGTTACCTTTCTTTCTAGGAGCAGGGCTCCAGACTAACTTTTTCACTAGGAGCACAGTGGCCCCCAACTGAAAATTTTAGGGGCGCAAACAGAAAATGTAGGTGCACACACCGTAAATCAACATGCTAACCAAATAATCACATTTCTACTAATTTCCACTGTATTACTAATAAATACTTTGATGATAGATGCAGAAAGTACCATGTGCCGTTTCAAATTCAGTGTCACATCATAAAAAATTTACTGGTTGCACATATGCAACTGGATGTAAAATTCAGTGGCACTCTCAAATTTTGGTGGCAAAACAGTCTGGAGCCCTGAGAAGGCCAATTTTTATTATTAAGATCAAAAACCAGCCTCATTGCTCTCATGAAATTAAGAAATTCATTTATATTAGATTGACAACATGCAGGGGCGATATTAGCAATTTTAGGCCCTATGTAAGAATACGAGTTTGGGCCCCCTACCACACCCATTTCACGCCAAAAATACAAGCCAACCTAGCTATCCAAAATCTTTGTCTGCAATTTAATAATACAGACCTATTACTTTTGCTATTGCTTTTGACCACTATTATTAGTCTTTAGTCATGTCTATAGCTATAAGATGATTTATTGTGCAATTGTTCAGAAAAAATTCAACTTTTATTAAACAAAGATTAAAAATACATGATATGGTGTATTGAACCTTAACCAAAAATCTTTAGCTTCATATAATAAGTAATTGTGACCCTACCTGTGAAAACCCAGCTGAAGTATTTGTGGTTTACTGTTTTCTACATAAAATCACCATACATAATGTAAAGAACATTCTGTGAAAAATAAACGTATTATCTTTAATATCAACTTAATATCGACTAAGTTTATGTCAGCAATTGAAATCATAATGAAGATGCAACAGTAAGAAGCACAATAGAAGAAATTCCCCTCATTGTCTGAACTATTATTTGTGGTTTAAACACAACACGAGATGAGTGTGGTCAACTTATCAATACTTAGTGTTTGTTAACAGATGCCATTACTCAGTCACGTGTTGATTGTGAAAGCAACACAAAGGAATGCCTTCCCATGCGTGTGATCCTGCGTTGAATAAACTAAGGGGGCGTGCACACCAACGCTTTTACGCCCGCGGCCGGCGCATGTTTTCAATTGTTTCCAATGGAAGCTCGCCGTTTTTCAAATAAGCCAGCAGCTAGCGGGTTTTTTCTGCGCTGAAAACCGGCGCTCGCCGTTTTTTCCGCGCTCGGCGCTGAGCGTCGAGAGTTGAAAGAGATTCAACTTTGGGAGAAAAGCTCCGCTCGTCAATGTCAGTTCTCACGCGGCCATCCAATCACAGTGGAGGTGGTGCGGGACAAGTATCACAGCAACCAACCATCTCACAGATGACGTATCAGAGCTACCAAAGCGCTTAGCTGAATAAAGCTGGCATTCGGCGTCCTCAAGGCGTTTTCAGCCGCGTTTAAAAGTTTTGGTGTGTCCAGCCCCTTACTGTGCAGAGATATACGCAAATAAACGAGGTTTTACATGTTCTGTTTGCAATCATGTCTTATATGAGATTACCACAAAGCATGTTAAATATGAGGCATTGTGTGTTTGTGTGCACATATGGCCATCGCGTCACACTGTCTGACGGAAGCACAAAAAAAACACTCGCGTATGGAGAGAACTTTTAGTTACAGCCGTGAGTAAACAAGGATTTAGATGTCATGTTTCTTGCATTTAGAATAAAAAACAGCACTTGAATGCAGAGATCAGGGATTGTGTGTCCACTGAGTGAGGGGTTGAGTAATGCATATGGATCATCTCTGTTTTTCTACTTCAATGGAGCGTGGTGATCTCAGCTCATTACAGATAATGAGGTAACAGGAGAAAGACGGTACCTCTCCTCCTCCTCCTACAGTTTACACCAAATGAGAATATTTGTTTTCACTTACATCATTTAAAAGTAGACATTCCAAGCATTATATGGACATTTATGTGTTGTTTGTGTGATACTGTAGATTTCAGCAAGTTACAGTTTATTTTTCTGACGCGTTGCTGAAAGGACTTCACTGAGGGAGAGAGAACAGAACGTGTGTTTATTTTCTTAATTTTGTGAAAAGCACAACATTTTGTTTTTATTGGGAGTGGACAAAAAAAGAGCGCATGCTGGTGACGTTGCACTAACATGTGACGCAGCCACCGAAGTTTCAATGTCATCATTATGCAGTCTACATGCTTGTTGTACCCAAGTTTAAACGATCCATGTCACACAGTGTGATAAGGTAATGATCTTATAGTGCAAAAATCCTGCAGTGTATTCCTGGCTTTAGACGCGTTTTCCCTGTGTTTTTGCTGATTTTACACTGTACATTAAATCTGCCTTTTGCCACTCAGTGGGCATAACCGCAGTCACTTTCGCCAAAGGCATCAAGTAAGTAAATGTGTACTGGCATTTCTAACAAAACACACTGGACTCGTATTGAATCTAAAGATTTGGACTGGAGTGTGATTAAATGCATTGCATGGTAAGTCAATACCAAGTAGGAATTTAAAACATTAATGTGTTCTTAATCTTTTTACTTCCCCGCATGGCACATTGTCTTTTCTGCTCCAGACGGAGAGCTTGTTCAAAAACCATATCATGTCAATGTGTGTTAAACTCAACGGAGTTGCACAGACTTACCGACAAATGAAATGAAATTAAAGTATTTATATAAATTAAAGGGCTCTCGCTGCACAATAATGGGTGCATCCCAACTTGAAGGCTGCGTCCTCCGCAGGACATATTTAAAGGTCAATGACCTCCTGCGCAGCAACGAAAGCTTTCCCATTTCCTGTAAAAATTAAGGATCCATCAGATGGATCTGTAGTTAACTGTAGTATAATAAAAGTGTATATTTTGCAAATTTAAGGTCTTTGGCACTGTTTTACTATTATGATATTTTAATGATGTGAATTAAAATTATTGCTGCCATACTGTGCATGTTGCTTTTTAAGTATATTTCTGCTGCGGTTGTTAAATTTGATATAGTGT
The DNA here is from genome assembly GCF_030506205.2 of Paramisgurnus dabryanus. Classification (NCBI taxonomy): domain Eukaryota; kingdom Metazoa; phylum Chordata; class Actinopteri; order Cypriniformes; family Cobitidae; genus Paramisgurnus; species Paramisgurnus dabryanus. The sequence goes on along the minus strand of NC_133346.1, from coordinate 5,189,439 downwards.
TGGGTAGTTTAATCTGCATCAATGCATCATATTCTCTAAAATCAAATAGTATAACTCTTGCTCTATATTTGTTTTAACAAGTGAAACGTCTCTGCTGTTGTGTCCCGCTGACAGGCGTGGTGGGCGGGAACAGGTGGTGACGTAACTTCCTCATTTTGCATCTCAGCTCATCATGTACAAACATCTAAAATCAAAAATGTTAAAAAACCAAAATAACATCCATTGAAAAACAATGTTGCATCAGAGTGGGTGGTGAATGGGTTGAGTCAGTCTGACAATGTATAAATGAAAGAACAGTAAAAAGAATCAGATCAGATCAAACTCCTATAAGGAGGAGACTTTACTCATGGCCTATGAGACAGAAGATCATGAGACTCAATACTGCTTTCCTGCCATTAACTCATCATGCATCAAGACAAAACGCTCCAAACATGAATACAATATCATGTATGTGTTTTTTTCATTGCTGTCAGTATGGACTGTGTTTCTGAATCTGCTGGTGATCATCTCCATCTCTCACTTCAAGAAGCTTCACACTCCAACCAACATGCTCATTCTCTCTCTGGCTGTGGCCGACCTGCTCGTAGGACTTACTATCATGCCCTTGGAGGCAATTAGGTTTATTGAAACATGTTGGTACTTTGGAGACACTATCTGCAGACTGTTTATTTTAATCATGGGATTGCTCATCTGTACATCTCTGAGTAATTTAGTTTTAATAGCTGTTGACCGTTGTGTGGCTGTGTGTCACCCTTTACTGTACCAACAGAAAATAACAATGACAAGAACAATAATTATGATCTATGTTTCCTGGTTCTGGTCTTCAGCTTATAACATTTCAGTTTTTATAACTACCTCACAAAGTAATTTTTTATGTTATGGAGAATGTACATTTATGTATACTTTTGCCTTGACAATCATTGACCTGTTCCTGTCTTTCCTGCTTCCTTGTATCGTCATTATAACTTTATATTTGAGAATCTTCTATGTCGCCCATCAGCAAGTGAAAGTTATAAACTCTCTGATGAGGAGTGGAAAACATCTAACAGAAGGTTCAGTGAGGAGGAAATCTGAAAGCAAAGCCGCTCGGACATTAGGAATCATTGTGACGGTTTATCTGTTTTGCTGGATTCCCTATTATAGCTTAACTCTAACACCAAACACTAGAATGACTTCTATTATAGCCTATGTTATGTTATGGATGTTGTATATTAATTCAGGTGTGAATCCTCTCATCTATGCAATATTTTACCCCTGGTTTAGAACATCAGTTAAACACATCCTAAATCTATCCAAAATATTTAAGGCAGCATAAGTTCTACTGGTCTTGTTCATTATAATATTAATAAAGGTTCTGGATTTACAAGTGTTGTTCAAATCAGTCAATGATGGGGTTTTAACACAAAATATAACACTTACGATTTGGCCATTTTTTTGTCAAATTTTTTACGCATAAATGTTTCCCTCATGTAAAATAGAAAACATGTATAGAGTGATATTGTTCTGATGTCTGGACCTTAGAAAAACAAAGTTGGTTTGATATACTAAATTTTAAGTTAGATCTGTAAATGTGTATGCAAACATCCACACTTAATGCTCAGGCACAATGATACCACTCTATAAAATGTCTTATTTAGTTTGATTAATAACTAAGTTGATTAATTATTTTTATAAGTTATTTTTATTTCTCACATGAACGTGCCAAACATGACACTGACCTGCATGAAGAGCAACTATTGCATCAGTCTGTCAATCTACTTGAGTTTGTTTTACACTTTTAATGATGCTTTGGTGGATTAGATGCAGCATATAGGTGTTAACCTGACCCTCAAGAACCTGCACACATTTTGAATAGCAAAGCATACCAAATATAATTAACCTTCAGAGTTTACTGTAATTGATTTCTCAGCTGTATTTCTGTCTTGATCCTGTCAGTATAGACCTTTTGCGTGTTTGAGACGACGTTTATTGTGTGCGGAGCCCAACTGGTGGCAGAAAGTGACAGCTCCGCAATAGGGGTGTGAAGTGTTTTAGCATTAAACTGTGATTTTTAAGGATCCGGTGTTCTGTAGAAGTCTGTTTCCCCTATATTTCTCTTAAGTGTAATGTTTCTTATAACTTTTTCACCAAGTTACGTTTATTTTTTAAATAAACGAAAAGTTTAAATGGCTTGGCTACTGATATGTGTGCATGTATGTAATGTATATGTATTGTTCTTTATTGGTAAATCAATTATTTTTACAGTATGAATCGCTGAAGTACTTATAAGAGCAATACTATCATGTATTCTGTATGTATCATTTCTTTGAATATTTCATCATTTCCTGTTTGCAATTTCTTCCTTATATTTTTAGCCTACGTGTTTGTTCTAAAACTATGATGTTTACTTACAAATAAATTTGAATAGGCCTGTTTATATATTATTAACACTTTACATCGTGTGTGTGTGTGTGTGTGTGTGCTATGTTTATATATTTATTAGTAAACATCACAAACAGGAAGAAGACATAGGCTAAGATAGAAGGTAAAAAGAAGTAATAGAAAATGAAAATAAAAATATGAAAACTTTAATAAATGGTAATATTGATAACAATCTTTAATCTTTCGAAATAAATTATAAACGTAATGTGATAAAACGCTATAAGAGACACATAGAGGGAACAGAGAAGTTGGAGAGCACGGTGGGGTTATGAGCCCGTGCGTTGCTCTCGTACTCCTCTGATGAGTCGGAGAACGAAGGGGGGTTATGAGCCCGCTCGTATCTCCGGCGCTCATCTAAAGACCTAGAGATGGAAGTGGAATTCGCTCTTTCTGTGATTGTGTTCGTGCCGACTGAAAAGTCGGCAGAACAGAAAAATGAAATAAAGGATTCCCCAGCCGGCCCTCCTCCGGTGGGGGGGTGGTGCCTTCACCATCTCCCGAAGAGCAATCCCCTCCATCTCTAGGTCGCCCGTCTCAGGGCCGCTTCAATCTCCTCTTTCCACCCTTCGAAGCGGGCTGAGCGGGCGGGGCAGGCTGCTGACGACCGGTTCCTCGCTTCTTAGAAGAGCCCCGGGGAGGAACGGAGGCGGCCGCCGCAGGACGCCATCGGCGAGGAGCAGGCTGAGGCGTCGACGTGGACGGGGCAGGCGCAAGATGCTTCAGACCTGACATGATCTGAGCGATGGCCTCAGTCTGCTTATTGGCCGCGGAGAATTGCTGCGCAAACTCCTCGACCGTCTCGCCGAACAGGCCGGTCTGGGAAACCGGAGCATTTAGGAGCCGGGTCTTATCAGCATCCTTCATGTCTGCCAGACACAGCCAGAGATGGCGTTCCTGGACTACCAGGGTAGACATCGCACGCCCGACGACCCGTGCGGTGACCTTGGTCGCACGAAGCGCCAGATCAGTAGCCGCATGGAGTTCAGAGAACTCCGCCGAGTCGTGACCTCCCGCGTGCAGGTCCCTCAGAGCCTTAGCCTGGTGAACCTGCAGCAATGCCATCGCATGCAGGGCTGAAGCTGCCTCCCCACAGGCTTTGTAAGCAACACCGGTTAACGCGGAAGACTGCTTACAGGCCCGTGAGGGGAGAGTAGGCTGGTCCCGCCAGGAGGAAGCGACACCGGCCGGACACAATTGCATCGCGACCGGCCGCCCCACTGACGGGATACCAGTATACCCCCTGGCATCTCCACCCTCGAGAGAGGTGAGGGGTGAAGGCTGAAACAGCCGGTTCCGGGTTCCGAAGGCGGGAGCGGGTCTGGATCGACGTCCGAGGCTGACAACCCCCCTCCGACGTTACGTATACATGCATGCATACATTACATATTCTATTAAAATATTCTGTTATAATTTCATAAGTATACCTTATAAAAACCTTATGGTTTTACTACAGAAGAAGTGCAACCATGTTTTTGTCTACGAATACTATAGTAATCATGGTAAATTTAGTACGGGATGTAGTGTACTTAGTTGTTATTGAACTCTATTGAACGTTATTGTTTGGCCAACGTAAAAATGAACACAGGGTAAGTGTCTGGTTGGCCAGCGAGAGTTTTTATTTTTGCACAGTACGAAGCACAATAGAAGAACTTCCCCTCATTGTCTGAACTATTATTTGTGGTTTAAACACAACAGGAGATGAGTATGGTCAACTTATCAATACTTAGTGTTTGTTAACAGATGCCATTACTCAGTCACGTGTTGATTGTGAAAGCAACACAAAGGAATGCCTTCCCATGCGTGTGATGCTGCGTTGAATAAACTTACTGTGCAGAGATATACGCAAATAAACAAGGTTTTACATGTGCTCACGTCTTTTATGAGATTACTACAAAGCATGTTAAATATGAGTCATTGTGTGTTTGTGTGCACATTTGGCCATCACGTCACACTGTCTGACAGAAGCACAAATAAAACACTCGAGTATGGAGAGAACTTTTAGTTACAGCCGTGAGTAAACAAGGATTTAGATGTCATGTTTCTTGCATTTAGAAAAAAAAACATCACTTGAATGCAAAGATCAGGGGTTGTGTGTCCACTGACTGTGGGGTTGAGTAATGCATATGGATCATCTCTGTTTTTCTACTTCAATGGAGCGGGGCGTGGTGATCTCAGCTCATTACAGATAATGAGGTAACAGGAGAAAGACGGTACCTCTCCTCCTCCTCATACAGTTTACACCAAATGAGAATATTTGTTTTCACTTACATCATTTAAAAGTAGACATTCCAAGCATTATATAGACATTTATGTTTTGTTTATGTGATAGATTTCGGCAAGTTACAGTTTATTTTTCTGACGTGTTGCTAAAAGGACTTCACTGAGGGAGAGAGAACAGAACGTGTGTTTATTTTCTTAAAGGACAAGTTCGGTATTTTAGACTTAAAGCCCTGTTTTCAGATTGTTTATGGTCAAATAGAATGGTTTTGACTGAAATTTCGACATTTTCGGCTGCCCTGAGAATTTTCGCGTGTTTGTGTTTCAGCTCAGACCTCTACAATGGGTTTATAGGTGCACTGGAACAATCCTTCCTAAAATGCATTAAACTTTCGTTTACAAAGACGTGAAACTCACCGAGTGGTCAGGGGTGTTCACTGATATGCTCACACAAAAATCGCTGCAAAAGATGCTTTCCAACAGCTGTTTTAGCATTCGTTGTTAACTTGTGGACCTATTTCCCCAAACGCCTCACACCCGTACATTCTTCCGCTTAGAGCTTGAATAATAAACACTCCAGCCCAGGTGGTGGCGCTAATCCGCCTTTGCCAATTGCAAGAATAGAAACAAAGTTCCCGGCGCGGAGTAATACCGTACCTCACAGGACGTCTAATACAGTCAATGGAGTTGGTAAAAACTACGATAAAACCTGTTGGAATGCGTCTTTTGGAGCGATTTTTGTGTGAGCATACCAGTGAACACCCCTGACCACTCGGTGAGTTTCACGTCTTTGTAAACGAAAGTTTAATGCATTTTAGGAAGGATTGTTCCAGTGCACCTATAAACCCATTGTAGAGGTCTGAGCTGAAACACAAACACGCGAAAATTCTCAGGGCAGCCGAAAATGTCGAAATTTCAGTCAAAACCATTCTATTTGACCATAAACAATCTGAAAACAGGGCTTTAAGTCTAAAATACCGAACTTGTCCTTTAATTTTGCGAAAAGCACAACATTTTGTTTTTATTGGGAGTGGACAAAAAAAGAGCGCATGCTGGTGACGTTGCACTAACATGTGACGCAGCCACCGAAAGTTTCAATGTCATCATTATGCAGTCTACATGCTTGTCGTACCCAAGTTTAAACGATCCATGTCACACAGTGTGATAAGGTAATGATCTTATAGTGCAAAAATCCTGCAGTGTATTCCTGGCTTTAGACGCGTTTTCCCTGTGTTTTTGCTGATTTTACACTGTACACTAAATCTGCCTTTTGCCACTCAGTGGGCATAACCGCAGTCACATTCGCCAAAGGCATCAAGTAAGTAGCATCAAAAGCTCAAAACTCACACAAGACATTTGCTGTAAGTAGTGCTGCACAATTAATCGCATCGCAATCGCGATGTCAGCCTGTGCGATTATATGACAGCAAAATGTTGCAATTATATTAAATAAATAAATGTGTGGACTTGTTAACACAAACCTTCTGATAACAGTTTGATGATTTTTCTTGCTGTTTAAAAAAAGAAAGAAAAACGAACAGAAAAGGCAGTGAACGTGTGGCATGCACGTGTGTGGCGTGCGTTGTTACTTGTGTGTCCGCAGGACGGAAATAACAGAGCGAAGATGGATGCAGAGGAGATTGACAGTGATCTGGTAGCTGAAAAAAAACTCTACGTCTGTTGTATGGCAGTATTTTGGATTTAGGATTACTGACACTGAGCAGATGCTACATCACGTGGCAATACGAAAACATTTCTAGTTTTACAAATACACATTATCCCTAAACTGTGTGTGGATTTTCCTTAAAACCAATCAAGTTGACTCATGATACCATTTATAATAATCGCAATCGCACATCGCAATATTAGCATCAATAACAGCAATGGGAAAAATTACCCAAATTGTGCAGCCCTACTGTAATGTTAGCTTAGCAGCCTTTAGACTACATTTTTATCTTGCTATACATTAATTTGTTATTAAAACACATTTGAAAAGATTTTGATTATGATGCGTACTGGCATTTGTAACAAAACACACTGGACTCGTATTGAAACTAAACATTTGGACTGGAGTGTGATTAAATGCATTGCATGGTAAGTCAATACCAAGTAGGAATTTAAAACATTAATGTGTTCTTAATCTTTTCACTTCCCCGCATGGCACATCTTTTCTGCTCCAGACGGAGAGCTTGTTCAAAAACAATATCATGTCAATGTGTGTTAAACTCAACGGAGTTGCACAGACTTACCGACAAATGAAATGAAATTAAAGTATTTATATAAATTAAAAGGCTCTCGGGGCACAATAATGGGTGCATCCCAACTTGAAGGCTGCGTCCTCCGCAGGACATATTTAAAGGTCAATGACCTCCTACGCAGCAACGAAGGCTTTCCCATTTCCTGTAAAAATGAAGGATCCATCAGATGGATCTGTAGTTAACTGTAGTATAATAAAAGTGTATTTTGCAAATTTAAGGTCCATGTCACTGTTTTACTATTTTGGTATTTTAATAATGTAAATTAAAATTATTGCTGCCATACCAGGGAACTACACTAACATTTGACTGGTGGCACTTGCGCTACCAACTTTTTCAGTTACTGGCGCAAAATATGATTTGGTCGCACATATTTTTTCAAGTTATATTAAGGCGCTCTGGATAATAATGAACAATAATGAAACTGTATTGCAGATATGCTTTTTATTTTACTTGCCATCTTTTAAACCACATGCCTTCTTGTTTTCTTAAACGTTGCAGTGTTTCCCACAGATCTGAAATTTACTTGGTGGTGGTAGCCGGTGAAAAGGGCAATTATTACCCACTGACAAATTATGGTCTACTATACATGTGACGAAGAACTAATAATGTGTGACACAACACAATACTTTGATTTATTGAAAATTAATATTAATTTCACATTATATTTCATCAATCTAACCACCCCAAACTTTCTTTGCCATTAACAAAGCTGACACTGTTTGTCAAAGCACCACGAAAAGACTTACTGTTTTTGCACTGATATATGAAGCAATTAGACCCCTTTTATCAAACTCAATATAATACAATACTATGTATACTATATTAATAGACAGTGCAGGTCTATTATAAATGTAACTGATGTTATGACTAATGTTATAATGGTAATAATTTCTATTAGATAGAGCAGAAGCAGTAAAAGTGCCTATCTTTCTATTTCTCTCTTGCCGATTTAAAAAGCTTAATCCACTCATTATTTCAGATTTAAAAGTCTACTTGCTGTCCCGGTGAGAAACTTTACATTGCTTTGCTCGTTCAGTGCAATTGGCTTGACATTAGCATTGCTTTTTGCTACAATCTCTGTCCAAACTTAATATGGATATGGTTTCAGAAAAGATATGGTTTATTAATAATAAGATTATTAAAAAAATGTGAGAAAGAAAATGCAGCGCGTGGTCGTAACAAGAACCATCGCCATAGAAACCGAAGGCATGCTGAAACTGCACTTGAGCTTTAGCGCGGTAGCGCTCATGGCCGTTTTCCGATCGACTCGGGTTATAAACACAACATTAATCATACTTGAGACCCAAAGTAATTAAACTAGGACCTAACCGGACCCGACAGACCATTAAAAATATAAACCCGGAACCATACGGTAACGGGTCCCGTGCCTCAGTGAAGAAAGACCTCTGCTCAAGTTCAGAAACATGGAAGACACTGCGCTTGCGTCGCGTCCCATCCAATTCATTGAGAAACAGCTGAGCACGCAAACGCTGATAAGGAGAGACACGACGTGTCACGCAAAATGAAGCCAATGTGTTGATGCGGCTCAGAGCACGTTATAAAACGTATTCTTAAAATCCACATTTCTGTTTTAATAAATGCTCATAGTAAATCATAGCATATTGTCTAAAACATTAGGTAGCACATTTGCGACCCATTAAAAATTAGGGTCGCAACGGCAGTTCAAAAAGTCGCATATGCGACCATTTTGGTCACAGTGTAGCTCCCTGCATACTGTGCTTGTTGCTTTTTTAGTATATTTCTACGGTCGTTAAATTTGATATAGAGTTGGGTAGTTTAATCTGCATCAATGCATCATATTCTCTAAAATAAAATAGTATAAATCTTGCTCTATGTGTGTTTTAACAAGCAAAACGTCTCTGCTGTTGTGTCCCGCTGACAGGCGTGGTGGGTGGGAACAGGAGGTGACGTACTTCCTCGTTTTTGCAGCTCAGCTCATCATGTACAAATATCTAAAATCAAAAATGTTAAAAAAACCAAAATAACATCCATTGAAAAACAATGTTGCATCAGAGTGGGTGGTGAATGGGTTGAGTCAGTCTGACCTTGTATAAATGAAAGAACAGTAAAAAGAATCAGATCAGATCAAACTCCTATCAGGAGGAGACTTTACTCATGGCCTATGAGACAGAAGATCATGAGACTCAATACTGCTTTCCTGCCATTAACTCATCATGCATCAAGACAAAACGCTCCGAACATGAGTACAATATCATGTATGTGTTTTTTTCATTGCTGTCAGTATGGACTGTGTTTCTGAATCTGCTGGTGATCATCTCCATCTCTCACTTCAAGAAGCTTCACACTCCAACCAACATGCTCATTCTCTCTCTGGCTGTGGCCGACCTGCTTATAGGACTTATTGTCATGCCCTTGGAGGCATTTAAGTTAATTGAAACATGTTGGTACTTTGGATACACTATCTGTAGGCTGTTTATATCAATCATGGGATTTCTCCTTTTTACATCTCTAAGTAATTTAGTTTTAATAGCTGTTGACCGTTATGTGGCTGTGTGTCACCCTCTGCTGTACCCACAGAAAATAACAATGACTAGAACAATAACTATGATCTGTGTTTCCTGGTTCTACTCTTCAGCTTATAACATTTTAATTATTATAACTACCTTAAAAAGTAAATACACATGTTATGGAGAATGTACATTTATCATTACTTTTGCCTTGACAATCATTGACCTGTTCCTGTCTTTCCTGTTTCCTTGTATTGTCATTATAACTTTATATTTGAGAATCTTCTATGTCGCAAATCATCAAGTGAAAGTTATAAACTCTCTGATGAGGAGTGGAAAACATCTAACAGAAGGTTCAGTGAGTAGGAAATCTGAGAGCAAAGCCGCTCTGACATTAGGAATCATTGTGACGGTTTATCTGTTTTGCTGGATTCCTTATTATATCTTAACTCTAACACCAAACACAAGAATGACTTCTGCTACAGCCTATTTTATGTTATGGATGTTGTATATTAATTCAGGTGTGAATCCTCTCATCTATGCAATATTTTACCCCTGGTTTAGAACGTCAGTTAAACACATCCTAAATCTATCCAAAATATTTAAGGCAGCATAAGTTCTACTGGTCTTGTTCATTATAATATTAATAAAGGCTCTGGATTTACTAGTGTTGTTCAAATCAGTCAATGATGGCGTTCAACACAAAATATTACACTTACGATTTGGCAATTTTTTGTCAAATTTATAATGCTTAAATGTTTCCCTCATGTAAAATAGAAAACATGAGTATAGAGTGATATTGTTCTGATATCTGGACCTTAGAAAAACAAAGTTGGTTTGATATACTAGTAATAAATGCATTTTCTGTGAATTTATATTTCATGTTTTAACTAGAAATATCACATCCATAATGCTAGGACTGCTCGATTTGAACAAAGGCAACACACATACTGTTACTAATGTAAAATGTACCTTGTAATGCACAAAATCGCTTTGGACAAAAGTGTCTGCTAACTGTGTAAGTGTTTATGGAAACTGCAGGACAAATATATAAATTATAAGTTAGATCTGTAAATGTGTATGCAAACATGCACACTTAATACTCAGGCACAATGATACCATTCTATACAATGTCTTATTTAGTTTGATTAATAACTAAGTTGATTTTATTTCTCACATGAACGTGCAACACATGACACTGACCTGCATGAAGAGCAACTATTGCATCAGTCTGTCAATCTACTTGCATGTGAGTTTGTTTCACACTTTTAATGATGCTTTGGTGGATTAGATGCAGCATATAGGTGTTAACCTGACCCCCAAGAACCTGCACACATTTTGAATAGCAAAGCATAACAAATATAATTAACCCTTAGAGTTTAATGTAATTGATTTCTCAGCTGGTTATTTCTGTCTTGATCCTGTCAGTATAGGAGAACATAACCAAAAGGTCAAATGAGCAAAGATATTGTTACTGCATCTAGTACGAATCAGGCCACGATACCTTTCTTTCTAGGAGGCCTCTCATGAAATTAAGAAATTCATTTATATTAGATAGACAACATGCAGGGGTACTAGCAATTTTAGGCCCTATGAAAGAATACGAGCCTCCGTTTATGGAGGTATTTATACTCGCACAGACTGGGTGTCGGCGTGATGAGACGTCATGCTCGGCTAGATTCACCTGGAACTCGTGCTTCTTGGGTTGCGGAGCGGCGCGCAAAGTTATTTGACGTGCACACCGCCAAGCAAAATGGGGTCTCGCGCACTCGACCTGCACTACCGCCCACTCAGCATTGATGTCATTTTTGCAGCGCGCACCCCTGTGCTCTTGTGAACACTTCGAGTAAACAAGGCTTAAAGCTACATTGAAGTTGGCAGTTTGATAAATGCAAGTTAATTCTTTAGTTTATTCTTTGTATGCTTCAAGTTCAATCTTTGTGTGCTAAAAAGGCACATAAGTTCCTGTAGAGATAGCAATACACATTCTCTTTTTTTGCCAAATAAAACAAATGACTCGTTACAAGTAGGGGTGTGACGGTCATTATATAACCGTGAGACCGACGGTTATAGTTGAACACTGTCATTAGAACTCTATAACCGCCAAAACCGTGTTATTAAAATATATATATAAAAAAATTATCATAAAGAATTTTTAAATACTAATTAAAAACAACTGTTAACAGTCTGTGTTATACGCCCCCTCGCGTTCTCACGCAGTGAAAAATACAGAGCGGAGCAGACACTGACAACGCGCTGACATACAGGACAGACCAGGTTTACTTTTCGGTTACTTTTGAGATTTAACATATTAAACAAAGTCTTACCTTTCAAATCATATCTTCCTTCTAGTTAATTTATAGCATCAAATAAACATGAATGACCATGAGAAGGAATGTTGTTTTAACCGCGGAAAGGCGTCAGTACACTCCGCTTTTCAATTTCAAATCCTCCCATGCTAATCTACTAACTCTCTTGAACGCACATTCACTGCTAGTTGTCTTGGTGTTATTTTTAAAGAAACGTAGAGCAAGTAGCTAATCAGTGTCTAGTTTATTCAAACGCCGGGTGAGCACTGTGCAGCGCGTCTGCGGAGAGCGTTTGCTGCGCTTGGCCATTGTGCTTTTACACCGGCTGCGTTTAATAACAATCTCAAGTTCACATTACTTTCTTTTACCTGCATTTATGAGCAAAACCTCTTCAATATGCTTTTAATCCACATTGTTTTCGTGCTGTTCTGGTCCGTGTAATGACAGATATTACAGACATAAAAAGCCCAATGCACAAATCTGTTTCTCTGTAGATTATTAAAATAGATGATAGATAGAGGATTCATTTATGCTGGGCAGAGAGTGACAGCGCAGTCTTCTGGCAACAGTGTGTTTTTTAAATATTTCATTGCTTTCTGTTAAATCGTTCAAAGTTATTACTGTTTAAAACACACTTGGCATCACATTCATGATTTTATGGTAAAATGACACTTTCCTGTCAATCCACGAGTATTTAAACGAGCAAAACGCCCCCCACCGACGGTTATGTGACGAACCGTCACATTTGACTCACGTCATAACCGTCATCACCAATTCTGAAACCGGCACAGCCCTAGTTACAAGTTTATATTCTACTAGGGCTGTGCGATTTTGGCAAAACATCTAATTGCAATGTTTTTGATCAACATTATCGATGCAGGCTCCTCTAATGGGGCTTTCACAAATAATGTGGTGTGCGCTGCACTATGAAACCCATTCATTTTAATGGCTTGCGGCGTGCGAGGGCGGTTTGTTGTTGCGTCGAACAAAGTGCAAGCGCAGTGGTCAAAGTTCAAAATAGTTTAACTTTTGCACTGCGCTCTGTGACGATCACCCCCGCACGTCCATTAGAAACGGGGCATCCAAACAAGCAAATCAAAATCAAAATGGACGAAAAGCTTATACTGTGTGTTTCGGAATTCCCGGAGCTTTATAATACAGGTTTATGATCCTACAGAGACATCGGAAGCAAAGCTGTGTCATGAAAACACGTAGCAATTCAAGTTGGTATGTCAGGTGTGTTTTAGGTCCGGTAGCTTGTTGTAGTTAGGCAGCTTAAAGTTACGTGAAATGGAGACGGGCAACACCAATCTCTGTATTCCTTATCCACTATTTAACACAAATATAAACACTGTAGGGCTGTCAAAATGGCTGAACAAGTACATTCGAAATTCGTCCTTGAAAAATAATAAAATTCGAATTATATTCGAATTATAAAGACCTACTTTATCTTGGAGAAAATACTCCTAAAAGCCCACAAGAGGGCGCAGCACAAAGCCCCAATAATATAATCATGCACAGCATATTTTTTGTTAAAACGAATGTTATAAACACTACTAATGAAATCAAAATTAACCAGTATAGTTGTGCACCTGTAAATGTACAAAACGAATGCCATACATAGACAATGCATATTAATATAGGGCATTTTATATAAGTAGATAAATTAACGTGTTTCTAATAAAGTATGAAAACGAATTAATCTTTATTTAAGCCAAAATAAGTGGGAAAGATCATTAGTCATTTAAATTTTGTCAAGCTTAAACGCTATTCACAACAACTTATATTATATTTTGTGTGTTCCTTGGTTGAAAATATGTAGAAATATATGCGAGTAATAAAGTACAGAACAGAAATGTTTAACTTACGCGCAGAGTGAAGCCGTTAATAAAGCAGACTCTCCGTAATTAATAGAGGACGTGCTGAAACAGTCAAGTTGGCAGATGATCACCATGTTTATATTTCACGCAGATAATGTTGATGAAAAACTTGCATATCAAATGTCCAGGTGAAAGTCAAGTTTCCAGTCAGTTAAAATAAAGCCAACGCGGCGTTACATTGCAACTCTCTCATATGCGGTGTGGACTCTGTATATGCACATATGGTTTTAATGTTGCTAAACAAGCAGCTGTATTATGGCACTTTCGTGTTGATCAGTTACGTAAACTTTAAAACTGCATTTAGAAGCAGACGACAATAACCCATCTCAGTTAGTTTCACTTTGCGGTTGAATTCCAGTTGATGCTCCAAAAACCAAAGCGGCATCACACAGCCCTTTTAATATGTATTCTGTCCGACTCGTAATCCCCACTGTCTTTTCTTGCTATTTTTCAAATGAATAACGCTGGCTTGCTCCGCATAGTTGGCTGAGCCGCTCTGTATAACAATCCGCGTCAGTTATGCATTATCACGTTGCGTGAGCTTCCTGACACAGGTAAAATTCGAATGCAAAGTTTTATGTTCGAATATGCATATTTTTTTTACATTCGACGAATATTTGAAATTCGAATTAAAATTTGACAGCCCTAAAACACTGTAGTAATTTATTGAAAACCCTGCCTACTTTGGTCTGGCCATCAGAGCACAAATCGCTTGGCTTCGTTCAACCCAGCAGCGAGCACAGCGCACACCACATCCTTTAAATACGTTTACAAACTGTACATTTTCGTGATGCCATTATCACACTCTGCGTGTTTCTGTTGTTGTTTTAAGGTGGGCGTTTACACAGTTGACTATGGCAGTGCTGATTGGAGAAAACGCTTACTCAGTTGAAGCCCGTTCGTAGCCTGGGCCACACTTATACAGCAGAACCTCTCTGATAGGCAGATGGGAGAAACAGTGAGGAAGCAGCTAGCAGATGGCCTCGCGAGGATCAATCAGAGCCTGCTCCCCGGCAAGTATAAAGTGTGGAGCTACCAGATCATACTGTACCCAAGGATGATGTGGCCTCTGAAGATGAACTAAGTTCCCCCCTCGGTGGCAGATTAGATGGATGGGCTGGTAAACTCATTCATCAGGATGTGGTTGGGTCTGCCGAGATGCCTATCAGATGTAGGCCTCTTTGGCAGGAACACACTACAGTTTCACTGCGATCCATTGGCCTAGGATATAAGCAGGAGAAGGCTCGGATGGTGCTGGAGCTGAAGGAATCCACTGACCAACTAGTGAGAGCAGCTGGCCCTACCATACAAACAGGGAGGAAGTGGAAAGCCCAGGAAGAAATGGACATGGCAATTAGCAGGCTGAAACATCATGAAGTAGTTGGCAGAGTCCAGGAGGGACGAGCAGGCCTTGGAAGGAGCAAGACCTCCCTCTTCTGGTCAAAGGCCTCCAAGGAAGAGCGGAGAGCCATGGTGGTGGCAGAAGTGACAAGGACCGAGCAGGAGCGCCTTAACATCAAGGCGGTGTCTCAGAGTTGGCAAGCACGTTGGATGTCATGGGAAAGTGTCACGGACAGGCATTTGTCATGGTCTGATCTGTGAAAGATCCCCCAAGCCAGGCTCAGTTTCCTGATTAGATCCACCTATGACACCCTACCTTGTCCCAGAAACCTCCACCAATGGTTCGGCACCGAGGAACTTTGTCCCCTTTGCAGCACAAGCAACGCAAGCCTCCAACACATCCTGTCGGGCTGCAAGACGGCATTTTCTCAAGGCCGCTACATGTGGCGACACGATCTTGTGTTGAACAAATTAGCAGAGGTGGCAGAGTCATGCAGACAGGAGGCCAATAGGAGACCTTCCGTGCCAACGAGTAGATCCATCCAGTTCGCAAGGGCCGGAGAAAGAATCAACCAACCTTACCAGAGAGCAACATCTGGAGTTCTCTTATCTGGCAGGGAGTGGAACATGAGGGTTGATCTGGGGAGGCAGCTTCAATTCCTCAGAAAGATCACAGAAACTTTGCTCCGGCCAGACCTCATCCTGTGGTCAAAGCCAACTAAGACCATCTTGTTGGTGGAGCTCACCGTCCCATGGGAGAAGGGAATGGAGGCTGCTAATGAGCAGAAACGTGCCAAGTATGCAGACCTGGTAGAAGACTGTAGAGAGGCTGAGTGGAAAGCCACCACGTATCCTGTTGAAGTAGGATGCAGGGGCTTTGTAGGGTTCTCAACGGTTCGCCTGCTCTGCGAGATGGGATGTACAGGAGCAGGGTGTTGAAAAGCCATTAAAGAACTGGCAGAGGAGGCAGAGAGGGGCAGCTTTTGGCTGTGGCTAAGGAGGAAGCATAGGAGTTGGGGGCCAAGAAACACCTAGGGCATCAGCAGGGGGTGGCAGGGAGTGATCCCTGCTATTGCTCCGCCACCAGGAGATGTACTGGGGTTAAAGGAGCGAAACATCCATGACTGGTGGTCCCCAGCTGATGACCCGTTTTATGCCCTAAAGAGGTGGAGCACAACTGCACAAAGGCACCGGTGGAAGTGCGTCAGGCAGCAATGCCCAGCAGGTCGACCATCAGCCTGTTTTTTGATAAGAAGGTACACACACTCAATTGGTTAGTAAGACTGCGACACAAAAAGGACAATCACGCGTTTGCCATCAGACAAACTTGCATTGTATGCTTGATAATGCAGTATTTTGCGACTAGCAAATCACAACGTTTCAAATTGCGATTGGGATTTCAGCCCTATATTGTACAATAAAAAATATGTACATTTAACCACCATGGGCACCCCCTTCCCCCACAGCTGGAAAAAGAGTTCATGTATGTCCCAATAAGACCTTTTGAAAGGGTATTGTCCCATAGTGCTGTGTTCAAAATATCAATACATCATCGTGAACGCCTGACGATGTGTGCATCGATACAGCACCTTCCGTATTGCAGTGTTTCCCATACATTGATTTACTCGTGGCGCATCGCCACGGAATCAGCACTGGCCGCCACAAATAGATTTTTCATGATCCCCATTTACACTTATATTTTACTGTTTAAAAACGTCTTAATTCATTGTTGCAAGCACCCAGCGCGCCACCTCCCTTTCTCTAATGTTGCATGCAGCGCGCGCCGACCTCTCTCACATAACAGTGAAAAGGTGGCGGTGTTTTCAATGTCCGTTCCTCCGTATACTTTCTTTTTCGCGTAAACGTCAACAGTCACAGATTTTACTGACAGAGAAGACGACTGATCGAGTTTACCAGACTTGACGAAAGGTAAGCATTAATGTGTTTCCCACACACACACACGTTCTCTCCCTCTCTATGATGTGGTATGCCTGCGCACGTGTTTTGTAGTAACTTTGTGTAACAGTTACTGTGTATTCTCTCATATTTCTGAATTTGCACACAATTGTCTGCGCTATACGCGACAATAAAACTCACATTTAAATAAAAAAAGGGCTCATAACAAGACATTGATGAGAAGAGCAACAGCAGTAAGACTTCAATGTAAATGTATGGTGATTTATAGAACAGCTGTAAATATACACATACATTTCATAATTTCCTGTTATTTTGTGGGTTTCTTTCAAATATAAAAGCCCTTAAGAATTTACTTGCATTCTATGCGAAAAAACAAGTCAGTGGCAAGTCAGTTCCTGAATACCACGACACAAACTTTAAAAAGTCAAATTCACATCTCATGTTGATATCAGGAAGCAAGGTAACGTGCACATGACGTCGAGAGAGGTGACCAACTGCGCAATCAAGTTACCCCTCCCACTTCTGAATGTTTTACTGAGATTTCTAATCCCATCCGAATTGACCATCAATATTACAGACGTCCTGTGATAAAATTACATTACGCCATCTACAACCGTAAAACTAATCCCATCCGAATAGGGCTATAGTCTACTCATTTTATGTCTGACAACAGAACTGATAATATGTAAAAATAGCAATCAGTTGTGTTAAAATGCAATATAACGTGAAAGATCAAAGAGTAGAAGTTAAACATATTTCAGGTGCCAAAACTCAATCAAACGCAAACACGTGATGACGTCACATATATGCTAATTAGCGTGTGATGTCATCACCGCCACAAGTCTCTCAAAATCCTGTGGGAAACACTGGTATCGATTCAGATACACTTTTAAAAGTAGCGTGACAAATCGCTGATTATCCGTGATTCATTGGAAACGACTCGCGGAGTACGTAGAGTGAAAGGTAGCGGGGTATACTTTCACTTTCTGTGTCCGTCTCGCGGGCGCACGAGTATGCACAACTTGCACGCTGCATACTCTCCGTCTCTCTCTCTCTCTCTCTCTCTCTCTCTCTCTCTCTCTCTCTCTCTCTCTCTCTCTCTCATGCATGTGCGTATTAAAAATCAATGAGTTCAGTACAAAAGGGCAGATATCTAAGCTCAGGGGTCACCAACCCTGCTCCTGGAGAGCTACCGTCCTGCAGATTTTAGCTCCAACCCCAATCAAACACAGCTGAAGCAGCTAATGAAGGTGTTCAGGGTTTCTTGATAATTACAGACAGGTGTGTTGGAGCTGTGTTGGAACTAAAGTCTTCATGACAGTATCTCTCCAGGAGCAGGGTTGGTGACACCTGTCTTAGCCTATACTACTGCAAAGGGCTTTATTAGCCGCTCTTTTATAAAACAGTACTAACGCATTTGAGAAGAAACACGACAGAGCTGCATGTGAAAAGTGTACTGTACGTCTAGAGAAGAGATACAGAGCTAATTCAAACTATAGCTGTCACATTAATGATCTGATTTCTATTAAATAATATTAAGTCTTACTGCATGTTTATACATATATTCATAGATTTAGAAAAATTAAATGAGAGACAATAATGTCTAGATTAAGGCACTATCTTTGTAAAACTGCTTTGAAAAAAAGTTAAGTACTAACTTAATTTTAAGTATTTCTATTTTTTTTACTCCAAAAACTAATAAATGAATTGCAAAAACACAACTGTTACAACACTGCTTATTCAATGTACAATCATCAGATAATAATAATGTTACTAAATTCTGGATAA
The DNA here is from genome assembly GCF_030506205.2 of Paramisgurnus dabryanus. Taxonomy (NCBI): domain Eukaryota; kingdom Metazoa; phylum Chordata; class Actinopteri; order Cypriniformes; family Cobitidae; genus Paramisgurnus; species Paramisgurnus dabryanus. The sequence continues at coordinate 5,170,820 of NC_133346.1, read as the reverse complement.
AAATGTAATTCAAAATATTCTTGTATCGTGATGTGCATTGTATCGTAGATGAATCGGGATACGTATCGTATCGGGAAATTGTTGGCAGACACAGCCCTACTGTCCCAGTGACAGCTGGGGTGCATATTTTGACAATTTTTTGGTCAAAGCCATTTATTGGAGCTATTAAAAACAGGCAGAGAATTTACAGTATTTAGAAAAAAAAATTTACACAAGCATAAAATGAATCACATAGGAAATTAAATACACGTCATTATGTGTCAGAAAAGTGGGAGGAAGTGTGGGCTGGGAAGCCTGATCCTGAAACTACATAAAAGGACTTAAACCAGAAGCAAATTCCAAACTGAAGAACTCATGGCCTATAAGACAGAGGATCATAAGACTGAATACTGCTTTCCTGCCATTAACTCATCATGCATCAAGACAAAACGCTCCACACATGAATACAATATCATGTATGTGTTTTTTTCATTGCTGTCAGCATGTACTGTGTTTCTGAATCTGCTGGTGATCATCTCCATCTCTCACTTCAAGAAGCTTCACACTCCAACCAACTTGCTCATTCTCTCTCTGGCTGTGGCCGACCTGCTCGTAGGACTTATTGTCATGCCTTTAGAGGCCAGCAAACTAATTGAGACGTGTTGGTACTTTGGAGACAATTTCTGTGGATTGTATTCAATTTTCGTTGGACTGCTCCTTGCAGCATCACTGAGTCATTTAATTTTAATCGCTGTTGATCGCTATGTGGCTGTGTGTCAACCTTTGCATTACCCACGGACAATAACTACAACTAAAACCATAATGAGCATCTGTATCTGCTGGTTTTGTTCAACAGCTTATAATACTGCCCTTATTAGCAGCAGTAGACATTCTGACTTACACAAAACAAATGTGTGTTATGGAGTGTGCACTTTTACAGTTAGCTATGCATGGAGAGTCACTGATCTGGTTGTGTCCCTGTTGCTTCCTTGTACTGTAATCATAACTTTATATATGAGGATTTTCTATGTCGCACATCAACAGGTGAAAGTTATAAACTCTCTGTTAAAGGGTGGAAAACATGTAATGAAAGGTTCACTGAGAAGAAAAACTGAGAGCAAAGTGGCTCTGACATTAGGAATCATTGTCACAGTTTATCTGCTTTGCTGGATTCCGTACTTCATTTTGTTTCCAATAGAAAACACAGAAATGATTTCTACCACATCCGTTCTATTATGGATGTTATACATAAACTCTGCTGTAAATCCTATAATCTATGCTTTATTTTACCCCTGGTTTAAAATGTCAGTTAAACACATCATAACTCTGAAAATATTTCAACCAGCATCCTCTCTAATAGACATTTTTACAGATTATCAGTCATAATTTTTGTAGAAAGGAGGGTTGGTTTTAGTTGTATTTTTTAACAAATAAAACTTACAGAGTACTCTCACACAGATATTTTTTCTGAAATGTTTTGCACTGTTAATTTCACCATTCATAAAACACTGAACTAAAGCTAAAAAAAAACACTCATCATAATAGACATGAGACTAGCTCTTTTCTTTTTCATTTGAAGGTCAGATATAACAGTTCTCAATGTATGAGAGAAGAACATACTAATAAACTGATATTACTAACATCCGCAGTCCGTCTTGAATGTTTTTATGGCAAGTTTTACACATTAAAAGAACAGTTCACTGGGGGTTATCGATTCTGCATATAGCAAGTGGGGGCAGTTGTGGCCTCATGATTACAAAGTCTGACTTGTAACCCAAAGATTGCAGATTCGATTGTTGGCAGAAAATGACCAGGACTTACTAGATGGAGGATGCAGTGAGTATTTTAAAATTGGTTAAAATACTTGGCAATCCAATCCCTTTTGAAAGAAGCAAGGTGTTAACAGCGCTGTGTACATTTCTTAACACATAATACCTACACTTGGGCCTAAGTAAATGGCTAGCTTTTACAAAAAACAGCCTTATTCAAACTGCATTCTATGAAAGATAGCTACAGCTTAATAAGTAAGAATTGTATATACACTGTATTTTTTTCTTATAGACATGTTAAATAAATAAAAAATATAATTGCATGCCTTTGCCATGAAGTAAACTATAGTACACAGAATAGCAGTTTGTCACTGACTCATTGGAGGCTTTAGCCATCTTTTAACCTTAAATTACTATTTTTACTAAGCCACTATTTTTACTTTAATTGTATAAGCAAAACATTGCATCAGTTTGCAATCATGTAGTTATTGTATCAGCCTACTGTATGTTTAACTGTGCTTGTTTTACACCAGTAGTTTTTTTTAACTACTAAGGATGTCACATTTGTTGCAAAACCCTGCGTGAGGTACAGGTGTTAAAGGAATAGTTAACCTAAAACTGGAAATTCACTCATCATTTGCTCACTCTAATGTTGTAACAAACCTTTATAAATTTATTTGGTCTGATAAACATGAAGAAAGATATTTTCAAAAACCGTTCATGAGCCCCATTCACTTCCATAATATAATTTTTTCCTACTATGAAAGTGAACTAGGGATGGGCACGAGTACTCGATTGATCGATCACAAAAACGATGATCATGTGGGTTTATTTATTTATTGTGGTTATGGCAGCATATTGATGTCTGGTTAGCGTTACAAGCGCCTGTAGACTGGGTCTGGAGATGCGTGTTTGACGTCGTGTTGAGCTACACAGATCGGCGTATGACATAACATTACCATGCATGATTAAAAAACAAACAGATAATTCAGCATAACATAAATCTGTACATAACTTAGTTGAAGTCTTGCATTTTGTGCAGATATATGTTGTATAATCCATTTATGTTGTATAAAAGCTTAATATTATGTAGAGTGCGTCATATAGAAAGCGCTTCAGTTTGTGTTTATTATTACCCTTTGGTTTCACTTCATCACGCAGATTTTCCTGTTAGAGGTTTCTGTTAAAAACATTTAATTAATTAAGAATCTAATATGTGTTCATTGTTCTGTCATAGTTTCTTCAAAATTAAGATTTATTTGAGTGTTTTTAATAAAAATATTTTCATTTTCACCATGACGTATACGCCCCGCCCCTTTGATTGCCCCGCCCCCAGTTAATTGAGTACTCGTTCTTCAGACCTATGGATTAATCGAAATGAAAAAATGAAATAAATGCCCATCCCTAAAGTTAACGGTGCTTATAATTCCTCAAAATTTATCTTTAATTTATACAGGTTTGTAATAACATGAGATTAAGAAAAAGTCAGAATTTTAAGTGAACTATCCCTTTAAAAAATAACTAAAAGGTGCACTGTAAAAAAAAGCAGCATGAGGTTAAAACAACTTGGTTTTGCAAGTCAATTAAACGTATTATTTTAAGTTTTGAAATTAAAAAAAGTTGACATAACTTTAAAAAAATATATTTTTATAATTAGTTAATTTAAAGTAACATAAAAATATATGGTGATCTGATAAAAATGCTGCACGTTTTTTACAATGTGCATTGTGTAACTGTTAGAAGAATCTTTTGAGAGAAATGCAATAATATACATAAGTACAGTATATTATCATTGATGTATAAAGACTTTACAGCTGTATTGTTTTTATGACCTTAAAATGAGACGTTCTTATCTACAGAGCGACAAACAGAGCGTGTTTCGTCTCGTCTTTGTGAAACGACGAAATGTCCTATGGCAGCTACCATATGTGACCAGTCACGGAAAGTAGGGACACAAGTCGGATCTGGGCATTTTGAGTTATTCACAGATTCTGAAAGTGCAGTTTCTAAGCTTTCCAACGATGTGTAACACATGGAAATCTGATAAGATTTGGAGAAGTTGTGGCCATTTGAATATAGGAACTCAGAAATACTCAAACCGAGAAAATCGAGACGAAAGGGACTCTTCTTTTCAGCTGGGGGAGACAATAGGGCTCATTTACATCTCATTTAGCTAAGCCATGCCCCCTGTAAAACCATTTTTGAGATGTTCTAGCATCATATGTAGTATTTTATGACCAAATGACAACCCGCAAAAATAAACATGACTCTTTTACCTTTGTGGGGATCACAAGTCGAATCCAGTCTGTTTCAGATTATCCAATGACCATATTTGTCCACAAATGCGTATAATCCGTGAAATATAGATTGTTTACATCAGATTTCGCATGAATGTCTGGTAATACAATATAATATATATTCTGAAGACTATTTAAATCGTAACATTCCGTTAAACACATGAACACTCCGTTAAACACATGAACCCGCCTTCAAAGTTTGTATTTAAAATAGGGAAGTAAGTTAGTATAATAGATCATCCAAACAGCGCCGTCGAAAACGTGACATCCTTTAGAGAGGTTACCAATGGCTCGCTCGTTTCTCCATCAGCCAATGACTTCATGGAAAATATTGATAGACAAAACATGTAGCCAATTATATGAAGAATACAACTATATCTGTGTAACTTCTGTGTGTTTGGACTCATGCTGCGCTGCAAGAACTGACATACAGATGACGTCAAAGTACCGCGAGAGCGAGTCGAAATTAAACTACTCCGTAAGATTTCTTGAAGAGCTCTCGCGGTACTTTGACGTCATCCGACTGCGGCGCCGCAGTCAGTGACGCGGCTGACGTACGATGCGGCTGACTGTTATTTGTTCCGCCCCAGCTTCTTTTATTTTTCTTTTGTTTTGTGCGCCCGAGCTTTACAGTCTGGGGAGACGCAGGCTATAAGTTTGAAAAAAAAAAACTTAGCAAACATGTCTGAGGAACAGGGCAGCGCGTCACTACTAGGGTTGGGTACCGAAACGCGGTGCCATTATGGCACCGGAACCTACATGGGCGGTACCTACCGGACCGAATCAGAACACAGATTTCGGTGCCTCATTTCGGTGCCTCTTTAATGCATGAACAGTTGACTGAAGTATTTTGCTCTCTGTAGCGCAAAAAGCATAATCACACAAGCACAGCACAATCGCTAGTTAAATTATAGTACACTCATATTAGGGTTGGGCGATGTCGACCAATTTGGCATCGTACGATGTTTAATGTGAAACATCGCGATGGACGATGGCATCGTCGTCGGTGGGCGGGGCGTAAATAATTAATTTATAACGAATTAATTAATTGTATCGTTTCCACTACCTGACCCGCATGATCTTTGTTTTAACCAAACCCATAACCATAAATAAAGATAAGTTACACAGAAATTAACACCTGTCAATCACTTTTCCGCGGGACTCTGGCATGAAGTAGGCAGCACAGTGATCTGCGTCGTTATAATGGCGTCGCCGTCGACAAACTTGGTCGTTAAAAAAGGTACAAATTCACCTATCTGGCAGTACTTTGGCTTTAGACCTAATGAAAGAGGACAGCCACGAGACACGTCTGAAGTGGTGTGCAGGATTTGCGGTCAAGTTATCCGCGCAAAAGATGCGCAGACGACAAATTTACATGACCATTTGCGTGTGCACCATCCCGCACAATACAGTTCATTGCCAGTGTCATCATCACGCACAACTGAACTTCGCAGGAACCAACCAACCCTATCTGAGGCTTTCGCTAAAGTTACTAAGTACAAGCGTGACAGCGAAAGATGGAAGCAGTGTACTGATGCTGTGACCCGCTACCTAGCAAAAGAAATGGTTTCTTTTAATACGGTAGAGAAGAGCGCGTTTAAGGCCATGCTGCAAATATTTGACAAGCAGTATGAGCTGCCAGGTCGGAAGTTCTTCTCGAAGACCGCAGTCCCAAAGTTGTACAACGACATCAGAGCAAATATTTTAGCAGAGCTGGATGATGTGGAATATTTGGCACTGACAACTGACATGTGGTCCAGCTGCAACATGATGCCTTACATGTCAGTGACCGCACATTATGTCAGCAAAGAGTGGACACTAAAATCGAAATGCCTACAAACAAGCTTCATGCCAGAAAGCCATACAGCCGACAACCTGGAAGAGGCATTGCAGGAAAGTGTACACGAATGGAAAATAGAAGAAAAGAAAATTTCCTGCATAACTACTGATAATGGGGCAAACGTTGTTGCTGCCATCAGACAGTTAAAATGGCCTTGGTTAAGTTGCTTTGGCCACAATCTGAACATTGCTATAAACAACTCACTCAAGAAGCAGCAAGCCAGCACTGATCGGGCTTTCGGGGTTTGCCGGGCAGTCAACACTGCTTTTTCCCACAGCTGGTGGAGGAGACGAGAGCTAAGCAAAGCACAAGAGGAGCTAAAACTCCCTCATCACTCCTTGATCACGGTAATCTTTAAAAATCTTTAATAAGTTTTCAATTAAACCATAAATGTGCATACAAAAATGCAAGCATGCGATCAGACAGACGCACAATCCACGTATCATTCGTTCAATTAATGTATAATTAATAATTATCATAATTTCGTTACAAAACTAAAACAAAAAACAACGATTTGACATTGGTATTTTCGATTCTATGCATAAATTATTATCATATCAATATATTAGGACTACCAATATCAAACTCATTCCGTACCCATTATTCTTATTACCATTTTTAATTTGTGCATAGAAATGAAATTATGAATATCAAGTCGTTGTTTGTTTTTCGTTTGGGTTTCGTAAACAAGTTTCTTAATTGAAAATTAAGAAAACGAATGATGCACGGATTTTACATAGCCTATAACTTATATTTTAAGCTGATTTGATGTTGTGTGCTCACCACATTGAAGGCGATGTACCTTTTTTGTCAGCCTGGTTAGCAAAACGATCTTAAAAGCTGGACGAATAGCATATATATTTTTTTCGGACAGGACTGTGCAACACGATGGGGCTCCAAACAGCGAATGGTGGAGAGAATTCTGGAGCAGGTTCAAGCCATCAAACGAGTGTTTGCTCAGGATAAAAGCCGCCGCCCGCTCCCGCAACTTACATGGCAGGACATAAGTGTTCTGGAAGCAGTTAATAGTGGATTGAAGCCAGTGGCAGAGTTTACAGATATTCTTTCTGGAGAAAACTATGTCACGGTTTCCTCACTTTTGCCGATGTTGGCACACCTGGAAAGTGTGCTGGAGAGCTCGGAGCAAGATGCGAAACTTACAGCCGACCTGAAGCGTGTCATCTTGGAGCAGATGGAAGGCAAATATAGAAATGATGCCACCCTGAGTATGATGCGCAAAGCTGCCTTGCTTGACCCCAGATACAGAGGGGATCACATGAAACCACCTGAGCTAAGTGCCACAAAAACTGAACTGGTTGCAGAAATGGCGGCAGCAGCAGCAACTCGCGCAAGCCCATCATTCGACCCCGCACGAGAAAGAGAAGAGGCAGAGGAATCAGGTGCTGGCACCGCGCCTAAGAAGAAAAAGGGACTGGGCAGCCTTCTTGGTAAAAGAGCAGCTACAGCAGTGCTCACCGCTGATCAAAAGAGTGAAGCTGAGATGTCACTGTATCTACAGGAAATGGTTATTGACGGAGAAGAAGACCCACTAACTTGGTGGAAAGCTAACCAAGGACGGTTTCCTCTTATGGCCAACATCGCTCGTAAATATTTGTGCATATGTGCTACCAGTGCTCCATCTGAACGTGTGTTCAGCACAGCGGGTAATGTTGTTACTCCACTTCGCAGCTTATTAAAGCCAGAAAAGGTGAACATGTTAGTATTTCTGGCCAGAAACCTTGATATTTAAAGTTGTTTTTTTTTCCCAACCTCTGTTCGTCATGGTAAAACCATGAAAAAGCAGATTTTTTTTCTGCTGTTTTTGTATGCCTCATTTAGTTATTATGTAAACGAACTAGTTCGTTTAATTCGTTTGGCGTTTACTGTATAAAGTGTGTACTCTTTTGAATATAAGTTGACTGTGAACAACTTACTTGTTATTTCCTCATAAGTATACAAAAATAAAGACGCGGAAATTGAAAGCATGCATTAAGTGTGTGTTTTCGCGAGCGGGATGCTGCGAGAGGCTGCAGTGTTTTTATTTTGGGGGGGTGGGCGGGGTATCGCGATGCCGACTCTGCATCGTCATGTCTATCGGCCATCGGCGATGGACGATGCCATCGTCTATCGGTCCAACCCTAACTCATATGGTGTAAATAATTTCCTGACTTACTAAATTCACGGGAATGTGAAAGTCGGAAAGCTTGATATAATACATAGGATTCAAGTTTGATTTCTTCGCTTAACTTAGGTGAGTTTGTTCATATTTTACATTATTGTAGCTTTATATTGATAAAAAAATGTAAACCAATCATGTGTTTTGAAAAATCTAAGGGTCTTAGATTTATTTATGTTATAGGGCCGGTAAAATGTTTTCCGTCTATTCGTTTTTGTTAAATGTTTTGTTTAATATAAGCAAGTCATTTTACTAATTTATTGTTGTTCTGTTTTAATAAAAAAAAATGAACAAATAAGCATTCGCAGTAATGAAAAATTATGTCAATTAAATTTTACATTTATTTGTGTTTTAACACAGATACCATCCGTTGACTTCGTTTTATTAATAAACAAGCAATATAAGCAAGTTTGTAATTGGAGCTACTATTTTATTGGAGTTGAGTTTTTCGTCAAGAGTAATAATGAACAAACATTAAAAAAATAGTTTATTAATAAATGTAAATATTAAATAATCTAATGTTAAAGATTAAATGTAGCCAACTTTTGAACTTTGCCAAATAAATTTTCATTTAAAATACGCGCTGTGTTTAATAAGTTTAAAATGTGAAAAAATCCTCATCTGCACATCCCTAATAATACAAAACGAACAAATTTTGTAAAAACATAACGTTATGTCCAGGTTATTTTTATATTCTGACTTTAAAGAACAATTTGGAAAATGAGATCCTCTGAGGAGCGCGTGAATGCCGCAATTGATCTGACGGCAGCTTATTTTGCTAATATGGTAACATTTCTTCATTTCTTCATTTGCTAAAACGTATTACCTCACTAATGTTTTATTAGTACTTCGGCTTATATCGGCCTGAGATGGACCGCGGCAGTCACGGGTGTCAAGTTCATCGGAGACAAGCAGAAAGCGTCAAAACGTGAATGGTTTCACAAGCCGAGAAAATATTTGGGGTGAATGCCAAATGCCGTTTTGCGTCAAGGCACTTCACGAAGAGGATGTCACATGAACAGTCGATCCAAATAAAAAGAAAAAGACGCTGTATTTTATTGCTCTATTTGCCAAGTGTGTTTAATTAGCCACACTATGAGACACAATTGCGCAACTTTCTCTAGAGTTCAAGAGATCTGATCTACGAAGGGAATAATAATAATAATAATAAGTTTAATTTATATAGCGCCTTTCCATAGCTCAAGTACGCTTCACAATAACAGTTAGGAGTAAACAGGAAATACATACAGTAGCAGACAATAGACAATAGGGAGGATCACTTTCGATTAGAACTCGCCCTTTATCTTTTTGTGAGCGGCAGCCGCTTTAACCAATCATTGAACAGATTATTAACAACCAATCATAGAACATTTTTCTGAGCTCAAAGTGGAGTGTTGAGAAGATTTTATTTAATTCACAAATCAAAAATCTTACAAAGAAGAAATCAAGAATGCAGGTCTTAAAAGATGATGGTGCTTTAGGCAAATCATTAATAAACAAATTATGACAAACAGATAAGAATTTTCATTGTGTTTTATGCTGTACTTTCATCTACCATCTTTTTGTGACTCTTTTTTTCAAAGTATCGCTTTAGGCACCGTTTAGGCACCAGAACCGTTTTAAAAGTATCGATTTGGCACCGGTATCGAAAAAAACCCAAACAATACCCATCCCTAGTCACTACAGTCACGTGACTTCACGCTCGAGCCGGAAGAGAAGACAATGCTGAATAAAGTCGTAATTCTGCTATTTTTGGACCAAACTGTCTTTTCGATGCATCAACACAATCTTACTGACCCACTGATGTCACATGGACTACTTTGATGATGTTTTTATTAACTTTCTGGACATGGAAACCATACATAGATTTTCAATGAAGGGGAAAGCTCTCGGACTAAATCTAACGATAAAACATCTTAAACTGGGTTCCGAAGATGAACGGAGGTCTTCCAAATTTAGAACGACATAAGGGTGAGTTATTAATTACATTATTTTCATTTTTGGGCGAACTATCCTTATTAAGTAGTCACGCTGTTCCCTTTGGGGGCGGAGGCGAAAACACAAGCTTATACAGTATGTAAATATACACACAGACAATGACGCCCCCCGCTGCACGCTAGAATCTCCGGAAAAACAAGCCTATTTTAACCGCAAAATGTACGCTTTTAAATATACAAAAACTGCTATCTCAAACATGGAGAGGCTTCTTCGTGATCTCAACTAACAGATTCTGCAATAAAACGAAAATCACAAATTTCGAAAAAAAAACTTTGTTTCTCATTTTCTCGAAACTTGTGCTGCCGACTTGAGTCCCTGGTTTCCGTGACGGGTCACATATGCGTTTTCAAAATGAGGGATGAGCTGCTGGTTGCAATTCACAATCTCACCAAGAGATGCCGCTACAATGTCAAGCTCATTGACATTAGGTTAGATGTCCAAATATCAGTTGGACAGCTGTGGTTAGAAGCATAGTTCCTAGTTAGTATAACATGTAGACTTAGATTGATCATGTTTTTGAACAAAATAAGCAAGCAAAATGTAGTGCATTCTATATCCGCCATTCTAAATATATACAAAATTCAATTTCATGTCTTTTAAACAGAATTAAAGCACTGTTTAAAGAGAAATCCCTTGGATGAGTGACGTAGAAGGACACGTGCGAAGGAGTGAAATATTGTGAAATTAAACAACAGAGAACTAAAACACAACAACAAAATCTTTAGATTTTTAGTTGCAATGTACATAGGCTTGTTGCGATATTATGTGTAACCAGTGATACAACGTGCTTTAGCCTTTCACTGATTAGATCACTTGCCCACCGCGGCACCGTCATTCACCGTCATTTTGATATTTTTCTTGTAATTAAATAATTTAGTTTCTTTAGAGCTAAATGTGTCTGAATGCGCATCACATCACACAGAAGCAGGTGTCAGATTTCATTTATTACTGTCAGAGTGTGTGAGGTGAACTGACTGACAATGACAATGGTAGAAGCCGCATGCGAGGTGAGACCAAAACAGCACACATTGCCTTCTGTGTTTAAACGTTAATAAACTGATCTTCTTGGAAAAAACCTGAAGATAGTGGCATAGACTATAAAAAGTAACCCAGTGTTCTAAGCTATTTTATGTTCAAAGTGCACAGTAATGTTGGTACATGTAGTATAATAATGCAAGTGCTCTTAAGTGAAATGTTGATTTTGGCAGAGGTTAAAAACTACTAAGATTTTTATTTTTGTAAAAAAGCCTGTTGTGTTAGGTGTTTGTAACCTAATAAATAATTTTATTTTATTTAAATTTAACAGTAGCCTTTTTGTCTGCATAAAAATACACACACACAAAACGTTTAGAAACCGTGGACCTAAAAAAGTGACACGCACCGAACCGTGAGTAATTTGAACCCGTTACACCCCAGTTGATATACTGTTTGTTGTAATCATATCCAAGCAGCATATGAAGGGCAATTTTCCTGTTGTCACCTCCAGCTTAGATCTGCAACGCACTTTCAGCAAAGACACTTATTTTGGAGATGACAATCTTCCATTAGAAATCCCGAAACGGTACACTTGGCTAGCATGTAGTGCCTCAGCCAGTCAATAATGATCAGTGATATCTGTTGCAGGCATTCAGAGTGTTATGACAGTCAGTTACAGTGTACATTTTACAGCTTCTTGCCCAAATGTAAGATTACATTTAAATCTCTTCATTACCCTCAGGGGTCCAAAAACGCGGGGACGCGTTTTGACCTGTTTTCTCCTTATCATAGCAGAATCAACTTAAAATACTCCATCATTAATAATCATACACTTACGTGTTTGACATCATTTGAAACTGTGAAGGGTCTTCTTTAATATGTGTACATTCACAATAACAACAGATCTTTGTGTTTTTGTCAAATACTTAAAATAAACAGGGTGCGCATCCAGACATTTCTGTCTCCGCCAGCTGTCTCTCAAAACACGTTACACAAATCAGTTGAAACTCCGCGAATACTCGTCATACAAACCTGATACACATATCCAAAGAAATCCTGAAATGTTGTTTTTTAAACAAGCTAATTATAATCGAAAATAAATAATGCCTGTTTATATAATCTGCATTGAAGTAAAGAGAGTACAGTTTTTCCTGGCTGACTTCATTATCTTTAATGCGGTCACACCCACAGGCGGTACACGCTGTTGACATGGTAATGAGGAGCAGCTCAACACAATAACAAACCGACGAAGTAAAGTTTGATCAGATTTAAAGACTTTACCACATGTTTGGATTATAAACTTTATACACACACGTGAGGAAGATCTTCATTTATGTCTGGACATTGAGAAAGAGAAGCCAGGGCTCCAGACTAACTTTTTTCACTAGGAGCACAGTGGCCCCAACTGAAAATTTTAGGGGCACACACCGTAAAGCAACATACTAACCAAATATTCAAATTTCTACTAATTTCCACTGTATTACTAATAAATACTTGATGATAGATGCAGAAATTACAATGTTCTGTTTCAAATTCAGGGTCACATTTTACTGTGCACTTTTGGAAAAAAGGTCAAATTTACTGGTTGCTCATGTGCGACTGGATGTAAAATTCAGTGGCACACTCTCAAATTTTAGGGGCAAAATCCCACCATTTGGGGGCAGTCTGGAGCCCTGGAAGCGTTTATCTTTAACGTTACCTAAGAAGAAGAACAATGGAGGACGCACTGGAGGAGGATATTTGAAGTAAGTAACAGTTACTTTATACCATTTATATTTGCTATCATGTAACATGGCTTGTGCAGTTCAGCCTACATAAGCAACCTCAGCAGACTGCACGCTTCGGATTGAAAACTTTCGCATTGTTTACAAACGAGGACGTGTGATTTCACATAATGGCAGATTTCATGCTGTACAGTGTTAAACACAGTTATTTACTTATGTCCTTCATGGCAACTTTCAGTAAACCTGCACTGCTGTATCTTTTAAGTGTGTGCTGTAATATGATTCCATGTTTACATGCTTATTTACAAACGAGTACGCGTGACCTCCCGTAATGGCGGATATCTGTGACATGTTGTACAATGTACAGTGTTAGACACAGTTATTTACTTTCGTATCCTTCATGGCAACTTTGAGTAATGCTGCACTGCGGGATCTGCTGTAATATGATTCCATATTCTTTACATGCAAGGCAATTCCATAAATTGCCTTTACACGTGACACCGTTTTTATGAGCATCTCCGTGTACGCGGCGCGAGCTCGCGCACATGGACGCCATATGCGATGTGTTTTTAAACTTCATACTCACTTACAGAAACGCGTTATAAACAGAAGCTAGACGATAAGGGGATGGGCATCTGAAAACAGTCATCTGAAAACAGATTTTTTTATATAACTAATTACTGCATATGTTTATCTGAGATGTTCTGAATTTAGTTTATGTACATGATAGTTTATCTGAATGTAGTGCTATCATTTACCCATCAGTTATGTATGTAAGGGTTTTTATGTGGACAATTTATGCTAACAGCTGTTCATAACTCTCTTACAGGTCTGCATCCCTCTCATCAGTACAAAACTATGAAGTGAAAAAACACTTTTTGGACATATAGTTATATGGTAACATGAGCCACATGAAGTTTACAGCTCTGTTGTTTATCAGTTTCTTATAAATTAAGAGTTTGTTTCCAAATAAACTGAATATGTCCTACTGAGCTTAATTTTTTATTTTGATTATATTGTTAACTTCTTAAACCTCAAATAAACATGTATACATTTATTTGTCCTCACATTCTTTACTGTAGTTTCCTCTCACATTCCTGCCTCATTATGCAGCTCATTATGCAGCTCATTGTTTGCTAGCTGTCAATCAATCCTTCTCGCATACGGCCCCTCTAAACAAAAAGTGTCTTACAATTTCTAAATCAATATATTGTTTTATGTGAATGAGTAGGCAGGATGATTTTCACATCATTTTAAAGAAAAAACTCTAGACTACTAGATTCTGTTTAGAAAAGTCTTGTTAAAACATGTTTAGTATGGGTTTTGTGGACTTATATCAGTGTTTTAAAAATTTTGCTTTTTTTAAAAACCACGCATAAACATTTTTCTCTCAAAAATACAAACATGTACATACATGTACCTCATATAATATTTTAGCCCAGTTTGTGCTGAACGCGGTGTTATGAGACACTTGCCATTAATATGTTTTAAAGCAACTGGAAAAAGACCAAATGTAAGAGCATGTCAGAACCTCTGACAGTGTCCCAAAATGGTCGGATCCCAGAGGGTTAAAAAACAGCCTTTGGTCTCCTCCCCTGTGTATAGCAAGTTAGCAGCATTGCTATGCAAAGCTTGGAGTCTTCACTAGAGAGTGTCTTTGCTGTCAGTATGCTAAATGTATTTGCATTTTCTGTATCGGACCCTCAGATCCACTGGGGTTGCCATTTTGTTGCGTTAGCAGCCAGCCTCGTCTCGCATGACATTAAAAAGCCCAGGTGTTTGCTTGGCATCGAGCATTGTTGTGATCATGACTAGTTTCTGTGTGATCGCTTCATTTTTTTCTACGGCTGTATGTGTTTTGCGCAGGCACCGCACACATGTGCATGACCTTGCTTATTTGACAATCGTTAAGTTTATCAATTTTATTTTTATCGACAATTAATCTTAGATCGATTGATTGTTAACATTCCTAATTGAAATTACAAATTTCTATTTTTTCTGGGTTACAAATACTGGACCTCTGGCGCTTCATCGGTTATTTGCTAATGGAACTTATGGGAGCTCCCTGACGAGAAGTCCGCTGAGACTGTAACATCTCTCAAGCCGGTCATCATAAAGCCATCGCGTAGTTCACGTAGCCGGAGGAGGAAGAAAATAACAAGTGTCAACCACTCCTTGAGACCAGGAGAACATTCCCGAGCAAACCATTGTTGTCCAGGACGATGTTGTGTGTAATCCTGTAATCCTGACTGTCACCACATCTGAGTCAGTACATGAGTCGATTGTCACTCCAGCATGTCCATCTGAAGGCCGGATTAACCGGTTAACCTCCAGTTTAGCGGATACCTCAGTGTTTTTGTCCAGTGAATCTCGCGAGCCCAGTGAATCTCCCGAGTCCTGTGAATCTCCCGAGCCCTGTGACTCTCCCGAGCCCTGTGACTCTCCCGAGCCCTGTGACTCTCCCGAGCCCTGTGACTCTCCCGAGCCCTGTGACTCTCCCGAGCCCTGTGACTCTCCCGAGCCCTGTGACTCTCCCGAGCCCTGTGACTCTCCCGAGCCCTGTGACTCTCCCGAGCCCTGTGACTCTCCCGAGTCCTGTGAATCTCCCGAGTCCTGTGAATCTCCCGAGTCCTGTGAATCTCCCGAGCCCTGTGAATCTCCCGAGCCCTGTGAATCTCCCGAGCCCTGTGAATTCTCCAAATGGCTCTGGAGGTATATCCTGTTTCATGTGAAGATTCATAAACCCATAAAACAGTCATGTGAATCCCCAGAACTAAGTGAATCACCAAAGTCTCCTGGATCACGTGAGTTTTCTGCACTTTCTGCTTCGGCTAGGAAGTTTGAACCTGAATCCTCTGTAACGTCTGTTTTAGCCAAACCATATGAATGTGAGTCCCTTGTGCTTTTTGTGTTTACCAAGCTAATCAAATCTGCGTTTCCTGAAGTTTTTGCCCAGACTATAAAATCTGTTTCTGATTTTCCTGAGTTCCCTGTTAAAGCTGAGATGGTCACTTCCGAGTCCCCTGTGTTCAGTAGGTTATCATAGAGCTTCATAGACTCTCAACCCTTGCTAAAATGACTGTTCAGAATCCACAAAGACTTTTTGCCCTCACAAAAATGGCCACACATGATTCCAAAAGTCTCTCCGCTTGGCCCAAGATGGCCAATTTTGAACTCTCTGTCCTGCCGAAAATGGCCAATTATGAACTTTATGCCTGGCCCAAGATGGCTATTCCTGAGCTCCATGAACTCTCGGCCTGGCCCAAATTGCCAATGACTGAACTGTGTGTTTATTCTGTGTGGTCTGTCTTGCCAGCCTCTCTCTCCTCTGTCTCTGTTCACAGGCCCAGAATTACCCCAGCACCACTATGGGTTGCAGCTCCATCCTGGTCTCTAGTCCTGCTCTGCCGGCCCCGCCGTGGTCCCAGCCTCCGCCCGCGGCCCCGCCTTGGCCTTGAGAGTGAGAGTACATAATAATATACTGATATACTTAACACTTATACCCACACTGGCAGTACATCTTAAATGTTTTTATGGCAAGCTTTACACATTAAATGAACAGTTCAGTGGAGGCTTAGCAATTCTGCATATGGAAAGTGGGGACAGCTGTGGTATTATGATTACAAAGTCTATTGTTGCATCAGAGTGGGTGGTGAATGGGTTGGTCAGTCTGACAATGTATAAATAAAAGAACAGTAAAAAGAATCATATCAGATCAAACTCGTATTAGGAGGAGACTATACTCATGGCCTATGAGACAGAGGATTCTGAGACTCAATACTGCTTTCCTGCCATTAACTCATCATGCATCAAGACAAAACGCTCCACACATGATTACAATATCATGTATGTGTTTTTTTCATTGCTGTCAGTATGGACTGTGTTTCTGAATCTGCTAGTGATCATCTCCATCTCTCACTTCAAGAAGCTTCACAATCCAACCAACATGCTCATTCTCTCTCTGGCTGTGGCCGACCTGCTCGTAGGACTTATTGTCATGCCATTGGAGGCGATTAGGCTGATTGAAACATGTTGGTTCTTTGGAGACACTATCTGTAGACTGTTTATATTAATCATGGGATTGCTCCTCTCTGCATCTCTAAGTAATTTAGTTTTAATAGCTGTTGACCGTTATGTGGCTGTGTGTCACCCTCTGCTGTACCCACAGAAAATAACAATGACAAGAACAATAATTATTATCTGTGTATCCTGGTTCTACTCTTCAGCTTATAACATTTCAGTTATTATAACTACCTCACAAAGAAAATACACATGTTATGGAGAATGTACATTTATGATTACTTTTGCCTTGACAATCATTGACCTGTTTCTGTCTTTCCTATTTCCTTGTACCTTCATTATAACTTTATATTTGAGAATCTTCTATGTCGCACATCATCAAGTGAAAGTTATAAACTCTCTGATGAGGAGTGGAAAACATCTAACAGAAGGTTCAGTGAGGAGGAAATCTGAGAGTAAAGCCGCTCTGACATTAGGAATCATTGTGACGGTTTATCTGCTTTGCTGGATTCCCTTTTTTATTTTAACTCTAATACCAAACACAAGCATGACTTCTGCTATAGCCTATTTTATGTTATGGATGTTGTATATTAATTCAGGTGTGAATCCTCTCATCTATGCAATATTTTACCCCTGGTTTAGAGCGTCAGTTAAACACATCCTAAATCTATCCAAAATATTTATACCAGCATAACTTCAATTGGTCTTGTTTATTATAATAATAATTAAGGTTCTGGATTTACTAGCATTGTTCAAATCAGTCAATGATGGGGTTCAACCCAAAATATTACACTAGAAAAACAAAGTTAGTTTGAAATACTAGCAATAAATGCATTCTCTGAGAATTTATATTCATGTTTTAACTACAAATGTCACATTCATAATGCTGGGATTGCCCGGTTTGAACAAAGGTAAAACATGCACTGTTACTAATGTACAATGTACATTTTAATGCACAAAGTAGCTTTGGATAAAAGTATCTGCTAACTGTGTAAATGTTTATGGAAACTGGGGGCCAAATATATAAATAATAAGTTAGATCTGTAAATGTGTATGCAAACATGCACACTTACTACTCAGGCACAATGATATCTTTCTATAAATTGTCTTATTTAGTTTGAATAATAATTAAGTTGATGATTTTTTTATTTGAGTTATTTTTATTTCTAATTTCTCACATGAACATGCAAGACATGACACTGACCTGCATGAAGAGCAACTATTGCATCAGTCTGTCAATCTACTTACATGTGAGTTTGTTTCACACTTTTAATGAAGTTTTGGTGGATTAGATGCAGCACATAGGTGTTAACAGGACTCTCAAAACCCTGCACAGATTTTGAATAGCAAAGGATAACAAAATATTATGAGCAAAGATATTGTTACTGCGTCTAGGACGAATCAGCCCACGTTACCTTTCTTTCTAGAAGGCCAATTTTTATTATTGAGATCAAAAACCAGCCTCATTGCTCTCATGAAATTAATAAATGCATTTCTATTAGATTGACAACATGAAGGCAATACTAGCAATTTTAGGCCCTAGGCCCTATGTAAGAAAACAAGTTTGGGCCCCCTACCACACCCATTTCGCACCAAAAATACAAGCCAACTTAGCTATCCAAAATCTTTGTCTGCATTTTAATAATACAAACCTTTTTACTTCATTACTTTTGCTATTGCTTTTGACTATTATTAGTCTTTAGTCAATGACCTGCCATGTCTGAAGCTATAATATGATTTATTGTGCAATTGTAAATGTAAAAGAAAAATACAGTACAGTAATTATGTATGTAATAATTAAGTAATTGTGACCCTGCCTGTGAAAACCCATTTAACATATACATTTATCCAGATTGAGTTAAAAAACAGCCTTATTCGAACTTCCTGCTATGAAAGATAGCTAGAGCTTAATAAGTAAAAATTGTATGTACACTGTATTTTTTGCATGCCTTTGCCATGAAGTAAACCACAGTACACAGTATAGCAGTTTGTCACTGAGTTTGTTTACATGCACAGTCTTACGCCGATTATGCTTAATAAACTAATAACACGTGGGGTCAATGTAAACGTGTAAAACGTTTTTCTTTAATCAAGAAAAAGCCCATAAACGGCGTAAGCAAAAACCGATCGGCACAGGTAGAGTTTTGCTCATTACCCTGATTTCGCGTGGCATGTAAACACCCTTAACTGGCTTTCTCACGGTTTTGTCCATGTGCGCCTGTGAAAGATAAATGTCAGACGCGGAAGCGCAAAGTAACGCATAAAAGTCTCTGCTCTACTAAAGCAGTTGGCAGAGAAACTGCAAAAATAAAAACTTAAAAAAATAATTTATAGGTTCTGAAGACACGAAACGAGATAAACCAATATAGCTTAAAGCGCAAGTGATTTCAATGTTAAGTCAATGTGAAGACGCGTTGACGCATTCCCATTTATAAGCCCCCTGTCACACACTGATTAACTCTTTCACCGCCAGCGTTTTAAAAAAAAAGTTGCCAGCCATCGCCAGCGTTTTTCATGATTTTCACCAAAGTTTAATGCCTTCCAGAAAATGTTCTTCTTTAAATATATAAACATACAATATACCAAATGAAAGAACAGACCCTCTGCTTTCAAACAAAAAAAACGTTTTATCCTACCTTCAGTGGTTCTTTTGTAATCAGCTTTTGAATATGGGTAGGTTTCTGCAAAAACACCACAATTTGAGCAAAAAGCAGAGATAATTCAATTTTTGTGACGGACTTTTCATAGAGATCCCATTCAGAGCGATTTTTAAAACAGACACGGACATGCAGCCGCTTGCCATAGGGCAATACTTCCGGTTTTAAAAGGTTGCGGAAGGGCGCCACCTGGTGGATAATAGCGGTATTGCGGAAAGACGAAAAATCTCGTCGTTGGCGGGGAAGCGTTTTCTCTTAATTGACGAGATATCTCGTCAATGGCGGTGAAAGAGTTAACCAATGGGAATATTCTGTCACCGCAACATCCTTAAATGTACGTTGTTTACAGCAATAATCTGATATTAAATCGAATCGATCTGAACAGATTAATTAGTACTCCACTCCCTACATGTCTTTACATCATTAACTATATTGTTGAACCAACATGGCTAAAACAACAAATGTGCAACAAATTACTATGCTTTTCGGGAAACAGTCGTGACAAGCTAGTTAGTTTGTCCAACTATTGTGGTTCAGCAGCGAGCTATGTCGTTGTTAAAGTCCTGCACACAGGCGAGTGAACTGGTGGAATAATGGCGCTTCTCTTTATACAACCTCGTAAATATGGATAGGTTTCTTCAAAAATACACAAATTTAAGCAAAAAGCTGAAATAATTGCAAATACACTTCTCAATCCAAAGGCTGCAGCCCGCGGAGCTTGCATTGCAGACTGCATACGTCATCAAGCCTGGTTTATTTAAGTTAACTGAGCATTACATTCACAAGTCATAAAATGTACGATTAACTAAGAATAATAAAACCTTGGAAGGCTGTAGGCTTCGGATTGAGAAACGGCAAATATCAACGTGTCATTTGGGGATGTAGGTGATGAAAATCTCCTTAATAGTAGTTAAAAAGTGTCCCAGGAGATAAAAAAGATTAGCATGTTTTGTCGCTGATGTGGAAGCACAAGACAATCAGTTATTTAAAGCAGTAGCATGCTATTTTATTTCAGTCTTACACTTTTTTTTCCTATCATGACTGATGACATTGCAAATATTCAAAGAAGAGTGTTAAGCCAAGGTTTAGGAATACACATTGTGAAAGTCCAATTATAAAATCCCAGGATTAACCCCTGTTTAACTCTTTCCCCGCCAATGACGAGTCTTCTCGTAAATTAAGAGAAAACATTTCCCTGCCAATAACGCTTTCCTGATGAGTTTTAATGGTAATCTGTAATTCCGCTATTATCCACTTATAAAATTATAAAAAAAACTAAAGCAAAAACAAAATTTTCAACATTTAAAACTCTGTGTTTGTTTTGATAACCATTCTGAATTTGATCTTTTACAAAAAACAATTATTTCAGCTTTTTGCTCAAATGTGTGTATTTTTTAAGAAGCCTATCCATATTTAAGAGGTTATAAAAAGAAAACAAATAAAGAATTAATGCAGGAGGTGACATGTATTAAAAATGTGTTTATTACATCGCGCTAAATAAGGTTTTGCAGCCACCCACTATGCAGCAGGGGTGGTAGATGGGCTGGTCTAATCCAGACACTGTATAAATTAAAAGGACAGTAAGGAGATCAGATCAAACTCCTATCAGGAGGATACTATACTAATGGCCTATGAGACAGAAGATCATGAGACTCAATACTGCTTTCCTGCCATTAACTCATCGTGCATCAAGACAAAACGCTCCACAAATGAATACAATATCATGTATGTGTTTTTTTCATTGCTGTCAGTATGGACTGTGTTTATGAATCTGCTGGTGATCATCTCAGTTTCTCACTACAAGAAGCTTCACACCCCAACCAACATGCTCATTCTCTCTCTGGCTGTGACCGACCTGCTCGTAGGACTTATAATTATGCCCTTGGAAGCCATCAGGTTGATTGAGACATGTTGGTACTTTGGAGACACTTTCTGTAGACTTTTTTTAATAATCATGGGATTGCTCCTCTTTACATCTCTAAGCAATTTAGTTTTAATAGCTGTTGACCGTTATGTGGCTGTGTGTCACCCTCTGCTGTACACACAGAAAATAACAACAACTAAAACATTAATTATTATCTGCCTTTGCTGGTTATGCTCTTTAGTTTATAACATTGCTATAGTAGCAAGTATCTCACAGAGAACAGATGTGTGTTATGGTGAATGCATTGTTATGCTTAGTTTTGAAGGGAGAGCTGTCGATTTATTCTTTTCCTTCGTATTTCCTTGTTCCCTGCTCATAATTTTGCACTTGAGGATATTTTATGTTGCACATCAGCAAGTGAAAGTTATAAACTCTCTGCTGAAGAGAGGAAAAGATCTAACAGAAGGTTCAGTGAAGAGGAAATCTGAGCACAAAGCCGCACTGACATTAGGAATTATTGTGGCAATTCATTTGCTTTGCTGGATTCCCTATTATATCTTAACTTTAACAGAAAACACATTTATCTCACCCACTGTAGCACAATTTCTAGTATGGGTCTTGTATGTTAACTCATGCCTGAATCCGGTAATTTATGCTTTATTTTACTCCTGGTTTAGAACGTCT
This sequence comes from Paramisgurnus dabryanus, assembly GCF_030506205.2. Classification (NCBI taxonomy): domain Eukaryota; kingdom Metazoa; phylum Chordata; class Actinopteri; order Cypriniformes; family Cobitidae; genus Paramisgurnus; species Paramisgurnus dabryanus. The sequence continues at coordinate 5,148,837 of NC_133346.1, read as the reverse complement.
GTTAAACACATATTAACTCTCAGAATATTTCAGCAAGCAAACTATCGAGACAACATATTCTCAGATCATCATTCATGATTTGTTTTTTCTACCTAATTTGGGCTTCTACTGTGCAATTCTTAAAACATATTAGATGTTTTACAATAAGATGGCAATTTTATGTTCTACAGTGTCAGCATGAAATATCAGTTTTGGATTTCTAAAGCAATCAAAATTATTTGATAGTAAAAAAAAAGAAATCCTGCAATGCAATGTATGAGCCCAAAAGAGCCCCGATCTTAGCATCATCAGATCAGTCTGGGATAGTGCTGCACAATTAATCGCATCGCAATCGCAATCGCGATGTCAGCCTGTGCAATTATATGACAGCAAAATGTTGCAATTATATTAAATAAATAAATGTGTGGACTTGTTAACACAAACTTTCTGATAACAGTTTGATGATTTTCCTTGCTGTTTAAAAAAAAAGAAAGAAAAATGAACAAAAAAGGCAGTGCACGTGTGGCATGCACGTGTGTGGTGTGCTTCGTCACTTATACCAGAGCGAAGATGGATGCAGAGGAGGTTGACAGTGATCTGGTAGCTAAAAAAAAACTCTATGTCTGTTGTATGGCGGTATTTTGGATTTAGGATTACTGACACTGAGCAGTTGCTACATCACGTGGCAATACGAAAAAATTTCTAGTTTTACAAATACAAATTTTAGCTAAACTGTGTATGGATTTTCTTTAAAACCCATCAAGTTGACTCATGATACCATTTAGTATAATCGCAATCGCACATCGCAATTTTAGCATCAATAACCGCAATGGGAAAAATTACCCAAATCGTGCAGCCCTAGTCTGGGATTAAGTAAAGAGACAGAAGCAGCTTTCTGCCAGTCACAAAAAACTGTGTGCAAGTGTGTATGGGGGAACTGGTTCTGTTTACAAGACAAACGGTAGTGATGTACATTTTTGGATTCACTTTGTAAAAAAAAGATTTATATTCATATAATAAATTCAAATTCAAATACAGTAATAATTTCTGAAAACATACATTTAACAGCATTTGTCACACATATTTGTACAATACTGTGAAAGGTGAATGCAGTTTTAATATTTATTTCTAGTAAATTAGTTTATTTATAACAAATTTTGATCTGAGTTTGCTGTGTTCCTCTGTCAATGTTAGGATGCTAAAGGATATACAGTTCAGGTTTAGTCAAAAGAAGCCCCTGAGATCAAGAAAGCGAAGCCATGGTTGTTAAATGGCAATTATGAATTAAACTCACGAGTATCAATACTAACCCATCTCCTATCTATTTGGGGTATAAAATGAACCCCATGCCTATACAATTTTCTCGTTTAACATTTTGCTCACCAGTCATAGCATCTTATTCTACCTGCCATATTCCCACTAAAACACTAAGGGGCAGTTTCCAGGACAGGGTTTAGATTAATCCAAGACTAGGGGCCCTATCTTGCACCCAGCGCAATTGACTTTGTCAGTGACGCATGTATCATTCGTATCTTGCACCGGCGCACAACGGGTTTTTCCCTCCACAGACGCTCGTTGGCAAACTAGGGAATGAAATGGCGCTCCCTGGGCGGTTCAGCACAAAAAAGGAGGCGTGTTCCGGCGCAAACCATCCCTGATGCTATTTTGCAGTTTCAAAAAACAATTGCGCCACTGACCAGAAAAAAATAGTCTAAAGTCATTGGCGCGTTGTGCGTTGTTTATTATGCTATTTTAAGGGCGCATGCTTGACCATAATGTATAACGTGCACAACGCGCACACACTTTGCTTATCTAATCTACACAGATGCAACAGTTATTTTTGCAAATCATAAATTGTTACAATAAAAAATATTAACACATGAGATAAGTGAAATCATTGTGGTGAGCATTGTGGTGATAGTTTGTATTTATTTCGTGTGGCTGCATTAAAAAATTATCATGCAAATAACGATTAAAATTTTTCATAAGTTTGTTGTGTGGCTGTATTAAGTTTATTTTATGTAAATAATAATTAAAATGTTTTCATAAGAAACCTTAATGTATATGAACTTGATTTGTAAGTGTACTTTGGGGTTGGACTGCTTGTGTTTCTTGGCTTTCAGCGGTGAGGGTGGACGCAGCGATGTCCTCTGCTGGCGCCAGGTCCTGTTTAGAGGCAGATCCACCTCCCGTTACACGGCGTGCCCAATTTATGCTGGTAAGCTTGCAGCTATTTCCTCCAATGCCTGTTTAACCAACGCTGATTTGGGCAGGATTCTCCCATCCCCATACAAAACAAATTCTCTGCCTTTGACTGCTCTTACAAGAACGTTGGTTTCCTCTGCTGTGAACTGCTCCTGGCGTGGGCCTGGTAAATCCGGGTAACACTTTAGTATAGGGACCAATTCTCACTTTTAACTAGTGTCTTATTAGCTTACATATTAGCGATTTATTAGTGCTTATAAACGACATATTAATGCCTTGTTCTGCATGACCATATTTTACATCCCTTAACCCAATCCAATACCTAAACCTAACGTCTACAACAACTACCTTATAAGCTATTAATTAGCAGTAAATTGGAGTTTACTAAGGCAAATGTCATAATTAATAATCAATAAGTGTTCCCCATACTAAAGTGTTACCTAAATCCGTCATAATAATAGCAACCCGCCATGGAACTTGCGCACTTGCGTTTAAAGGGAATGTTGGATGACGTTCTGATTGGTTTATTTGACGTTACGGCCAAACCACACCTATGAATAAAGAACCTACTTCAGACCAACCCCTTATTGATTTGCGCCTGGTGCAAGAGTTATTTCTCCCGCCGGGAAAATAGCAACAGCTCCCAAGATCCACCCACAAAGTCACTTGCGCTTTGCGCTTCGCACTTGCATTTCAGATCGTTAAACTAGGGCCCTAGGTGTCAGTTATACAACTACATTTAAGCAGTTTTTACAAACTTTATACAAACATGGCTTTTAATAAACATTACTGGTGTGCATCTTGAGACAAAAAAATGGCACTGATATATGTTCAGATATGTCATTGCAAAAGGTTTTTAAATAAGGCAGCTCAAACATGGATTTTGGGACTAGGATAAGCCCTGTCTGAGAAACCACATCAGTTGGAATATAAATTTGCTTCTCATCTTATAACACTGTTATTGTAAATAATAATGATTATTTTTAAAATTCAAATAAACAGAGTTGTGTTATGTAACGTGTGCTTATATGATGACTTTCATTTGGTGAGACACTGCCCTGATCTTGTCCTTTGGGCACGTTATGTTATCAATTTACTCATAAAAACTGGAAAAGGTGCAAAAGTAAAAACATTAAATAAAACATCTGAGAACAAGGCTGTGTTAACACAATAATAACATTATTGTGACAGTCAATCTCCTTTGATGTATTCTCTTCTATGTTGTTTCTCTATTAAAAAACACAGTCACCACCGCCATCATGTGGACATTTCTAACATGGATGTATACCAATTCAGGTTTTACCCCTGGTTTCAAAAGTCGTTTAAAACACATTTCGTGTAGGCTTGTTTATTTTATAATTTTTTCACAAAGAAAGACGTAAACGTCATGTTCTATTGATTTTAATGCAATTTGCGCATGAAACAAAACCCTTGGGGGGGGGATTATTTATAAATGAGTCAACAACGCAAATCAAGGAATGAACTTATTTCTCTATTTAAGACAGCCAGTCTGGCAGGGCAGTAATAGCGATACAGCAAACGCCGAAAAGTTTATAGGATTAGATTTCGAAGTAAGATTATGATGAAAACAGCGGTCCTGGCTTTTTTTCTATAAATTGGGCGCATGCTACTGTCGCCTGCCTGTTGTCCCCCAGCTGGCTCTGCTAAACAATGCAGATGTTAGTTGGACAACAGGTGCATTCTATTTGTAATTAACCCTCTTATATGGCGTGGGTATAAAAGATCGGTGGCGCCTGAGTCTCGCTCTCTCTATATTTTTTCTGCATTATATATATATCATTTTCCCCTTTTAAATAGATCTTCTTTTTTAATTGTTTGTGTCAGAGTTTATGCATATTTAGTTACCACACGCACGTGTTTTCCCCTTAGACATATATTGTTTAATAATAGTTTCTTTGATTTGTAAATAAATTGGTTTATTGTTTGAACCATTTGTTGTTTGCCTCTTCTATGTTGCGGTATATGAGCCAGCCGTAACAGCTACATAATTGCTGTTAGGGTTTACATTCAAATAATTTATCTTCATAAGAATTAACGTTATGCTCTGGCTCTGACTCGATTGTTAGAGGCTCATTACCTAATGCCATCTTCAGACTAGGGCTGATGTGACTGGAGGTTGATATCAGAGCATTGGTTTATAATCTTTGGACAGATCAGGCCTTAACTTACAATCTTAACGAAAAAGTTGTCAATCATTCTTTTCCTCTTCTCTTATCATCCGCAGCTGCATCCACTCTGTTTATCTGACGGACCAAGGCTGCTCACCTCTCTGTCTGACTGGAGCGCACACGCATGTTTAAACGTACACACACGTTCATCTGGACCACGGCTTTTTCCCTCGAACCGGTGCAACCTGAGATTTTTTTAAGTAGCACAAGTTTTCGAAATGCAAAAAATGCTGGCGGGCAACTTTTTTTAAAACGGCTGGCAGTGAATGAGTTAAGTATGAACAGTGTGAAACATTCTAATTGTGCAAGAGTGCTGCAGACAGCGAAAATACCTTTAAAAAATGGTGCAGCCTAATCACAGTAGAAGCTTTTAGCATAATGCACAATGACACATCAGAGCTATTTTGGGAATTCATGATATTAGGTGGTTTTCATTTCACGGCTAATCAGTGTTTTATATTATCATTATTAGATTATTATCAGATCGAAACAGCACAGTTCTCCAAACTATGTATATATATCGCTGTACTGTGTATTAATGCAGGAGGTCTGTATTAAAAATGTGTTTATTACATCTCGCTAAACAAGGTTTGCATCCCATTATGCAGCATGGGTGGAAGATGGGCTGGTCTAATCCAGACACTGTATAAATTAAAAGGGCAGTAAGGAGATCAGATCAAACCTCCTATTAGGAGGAGACTTTACTCATGGCCTATGAGAAAGAAGATCATGAGACTCAATACTGCTTTCCTGCCATTAACTCATCATGCATCAAGACAAAACGCTCCACACATGAATACAATATCATGTATGTGTTTTTTTCATTGCTGTCAGTATGGACTGTGTTTATGAATCTGCTTGTGATCATCTCCATCTCTCACTTCAAGAAGCTTCACACTCCAACCAACATGCTCATTCTCTCTCTGGCTGTGACCGACCTGCTCATAGGACTTATTATCATGCCCTTGGAAACCATCAGGCTGATTGAGACATGTTGGTATTTTGGAGACACTTACTGTAGACTTTTTGTAATAATCATGGGATTGCTCCTCTTTACATCTCTAAGCAATTTAGTTTTAATAGCTGTTGACCGTTATGTGGCTGTGTGTCACCCTCTGCTGTACACACAGAAAATAACAACAACTAAAACATTAATTATTATCTGCCTTTGCTGGTTATGCTCTTTAGTTTATAACATTGCCATAGTAGTATGTATCTCACCGAGAACCGAGTGTTATGGTGAATGCATTGTTATGGTGAATAGTTTTGAAGGGAGAGCTGTCGATTTATTCTTATCCTTCGTATTTCCTTGTTCCCTGCTCATAATTTTGCACTTGAGGATATTTTATGTTGCACATCAGCAAGTGAAAGTTATAAACTCTCTGCTGAAGAGAGGAAAAGATCTAACAGAAGGTTCAGTGAGGAGGAAATCTGAGCACAAAGCCGCACTGACATTAGGAATCATTGTGGCAATTCATTTGCTTTGCTGGATTCCCTACTATATCTTAACTTTAACAGAAAACACATTTATCTCACCCACTGTAGCACAATTTCTAATATGGGTCTTGTATGTTAACTCATGCTTGAATCCGGTAATTTATGCTTTATTTTATTCCTGGTTTAGAAAGTCTGTTAAACACATATTAACTCTCAGAATATTTATGCAGGCAAACTCTCGAGACAACATATTCTCAGATCATCATTCATGATTTGTTTTCTTCTACATAATTTGGGCTTCTACTGTGCAATTCTTAAAACATATTAGATGTTATATAATAAGATATTAATTTTGATGATCTACTGTGTCAGCATGAAACATCAGTTTTGGATTTCCAAAGCAATAGAAATTATTTGTTAGTAAAAAAAAGAAATCCGGCAATGTATGAGCCCCAAAGAGCCCCGATCTTAGCATCATCAGATCAGTCTGGAATTAAGTAAAGAGACAGAAGCAGCTTTCTGCCAGATACCAAAAACTGTGTGCATGTGTGTATGGGGGTACTGCTTCTGTTTACAAGACAAAGGGTAGTGATGTGCATTTTTGATTCACTTTAAAAAAAATCATATTATAATTTCTGAAAACATACATTTAACAGCATTTGTCAAACATATGTTTACAATACTGTGAAAAAGTTAAAGTGAATGCATTTTTAATATTTATATCTAGTTCTCTTTTTCACAAATTAGTTTGTTATTTATTTATTACAAATTTTGAGCTGAGTTTCCTGTGTTCCTCTGTCAATGTTAGAATGTTAAAGGATATACAGTTCAGGTTTAGTCAAAAGAAGACCCTGAGATCAAGAAAGCGGAGCCGTATAAAATTAAACCCGTCTATGCAATTTTCTCATTAACATTTTTGCCATATTACCACTTAACACTAAGGGGTGGTTTCCCGGACAGGGTTTAGATTAATCCAAGACTATTTCTAAGTTATGTATAACTAACTACATTTAAGCCGTTTTTACAAACTTGGCTTTTAATAAACATTACTGATCTGCATCTTGCGACAAAACAATGGCACTGATATGTTCAGATATGTCAGTGCAAGAGGTTTTTAATTTAAAGCAGCTCAAACATGTATTTTGGGACTAGGATAAGCCCTGTCTGAGAAACCACAACAATATGAGTTTTGACTTTGATGGTTTTGCTCCTCATCTTACAACACTGCTATTGTAATTAACAATGATTGTTTTTACAATTCAAACAAAACAGAGTTGCGTTATGTAAAGTGTGCTTATATGATGAATTTCATTTGGTGAGACACTGCCCTGATCTTGTCTTTTGGGCACTTTATGTTATCAATTCACTCATAAAAACTGGAAAAAGTGCAAAACATTAAATAAAAAATCTGAGAACAAGGCTTTGTTAACACAATACTAACATTATTGTGACAGTCAATCTCCTTTGATGTATTCTCGTCTATATTGTTTCTTTATTACAAAACACAGTCACCACTGCCATCATGTGGACATTTCTAACATGGACGTATGCCAATTCAGGTTTTACCCCTGGTTTCAAAAGAGATTAAACTTATCCTAACTCTTACAATATAGAGCACTGTCAGAAAAAAGGTACAAAACTGTACCTTTTTTGTCGCTGGGGTGGTATCCCAAGGTACTGTTTTGTACCTTTACAGGTATTTAAACATAATACAATGTTGTACCTTTTGGGGTACATTACTGTTCCTTAAGGATCTATTTTGTACCTTTAAAGGTACAGTTAACTGTTTTGTCCCCCTAATATTTAACAGGTACAAAACTGTTCCTTAAGGTACACAATTGGTCCTTAGAGTATAATATTGTACCCCATAAGGTACAACATTTCAATGTGTTTTACTCCCATAAAGGTTCAAAAAGGTAACTTTATACCTTTTTTTCTGACAGTGAGCCCAGCATCTCCGGTGGACATTTTTAACAGTAAAACCTTTTTCACTTTTATGTCCTTTTATGTCCTTTTTTCATACTTTTATGATTGTTAACAAACAAGCAGTTTTGAACTAGGAAAGTGATGAAATTTCAGCTACTAAATATTCTGAGGCCGACAGAGAAAATTTAGGTTAAAACACTAGTACCTAATCAGATCACTTTCACATGGCCCCATGCATTATATTAGCTATGCAACGCATGTAGTTTTGAGAAAAACTACAAAATTCAGTCTGAGATTTCTGAGGTTATCTTCTCTGCAAATAATATATGTGTTTGACAAATGAATTAATTTCACACCCACAAAGTGAATACGTGTAATAACTTTTTTAACATTAATCACTATTTAGTTATGTATTTTATACATACTACTGGTATGTGATTTAAACTAAAGGTTTGTATATTAATTTGATGTGTAAACAAGTGTAGCATGCAGAACTACATTCACATATTTTCCTGAGTCTGTGTATGTGCAAATAATAATAAAATCCCCCAAGTTACACCCAGCCCTATTGTTCCTTATTGATTCATAAATATTATGCAAATAATCTATAATAATTATCTAAACATTTTTATTTATAAATTCCATAATATTAAAAGAGGAGGTAATTATAAAACAACAATAGTGTTTTTCCTCAATTTTTTTATATTACATGTTGCTGCCACTTAATGTACTGTCAATATTATGTAGCTTATTGATTATATTAAATAAAATAAAATGCATATATCTAAAAAGACATTTAGTGTTTTGACATTTAGTGTAAAAAACAATGTGTGTCATTGATAATCTATAATGATGAAACTATCATTTCCCATGACTTTCAGGAGAGTGAAAAGTAGGCCTCCATATTTAACACAGAATAACTTTTGTTTAGGACCATATAAATTACAAGTTGTCCAACTATCCTGATTTGTTTGATTATAGTGACTCTGCCCACGCAATACAAAACATCTTTCTGTTGTTCTGGTTAGAGTTACTATCTTTGGAACAAAACCCACCACATTTATATTTACATAATTTCCTTAGTGACAAAACACAGACAAAGGATTTAAAATCATTTATTTTTTGACCAAACCATATGTGGTCATTTGCCAAGTTCAGAAACATTCCCAAAGTAAGGGCTGCTAACAGGATAAAGAGAAAGGGAGAAAATAGTTTTAAGTTTAGTTGAAAAATATACAGTTTTACATTTCCTTAAAATAGTTTTGTTTAAATTAAAGAAACTTTAAAATAAGGTTTAATTTGGCAAGTCAACTACATTAGTGAGCCTTAACTAACAACGATCAATACTTATACAACATTTATTTATCTCAGCATGCCAATTTGAACATTTGGTATAACAGTAAATATTTAACATCAAATGATCTCTTAACATTAGTTAATGCACAATGAACTAACATGAATAAATAATTGTATAGGTATAATTTAAGATTAACAAATATTAATACATGCTGCAAAATACGTTCATTGTTATTTCATGTTAGCCAATACATCAACTAATGTTACAATAAATCTTTATGAGTTATCAAATAACCATTTTAGCATAAAAATGTTACATTTCCTCTTAGTCGTTTGTGCTTAACCAGGTAAATAAATTTGACAGTATGGTTTTGGTTCTTCAAATAGTAACACTTACAAATATAGATGGACTTTTGAAAAGAGATGTGGTCTACATTATAGTAATGAAGTAAAATGATCATTTTTCTTCTAGGAACAGATTAAAGTATTCTGATGAAGGTTGAAATATTTTCAGAGTTAAAATGTATTTTGCTGATATTCTAAACCAGCGATAAAACATTGCATAGATAATAGGGTTCATACAGGAATTCGTGCACAATACCCAATACATTATATTAATTACAAGAGAGTCACTTGTTTCTTGGCCAAGAATAAGAGCAGCTATATAGTACGGTATCCAACACAGAATATAAACCATTACAACAATGCCTAAGGTTTTTGCTGCTTTTTTTTCTGACATGGCCTTTTTGTCTGAGACCGAATTTAAATGCTGTGCCTGCTGTCTTGCCACAAAGCAGATTTTCATATATAAAGAAATGATTACAGAACAAGGTGTCACTAAAGTAACTAAAACATCTGTTATTATATATCCCAACTTAATATAAAGTATACATTCTCCAACACACCTGTGGTTTTTCTCTGGAGAGATAAAAGACTCATACAAGAGAATAAAACAATATACAAAAGAAAATAACCAGTTTACAATAATGGCAATAACAGCTCTATTAATATTTAACCTTGTTGGGTATCGCAAAGGGTCATTCACAGCAATGTAACGATCCACAGAAACAATAATCAAGTTGCCAAGAGACGCTGTGACGACCACATAGAAAATAAGAGGAAATATTGCACAAAATATTTCTCCAAAATACCAGCACGGCTCAATTAATTTGATGCCCTGTACTGGCATGAGAATGAGTCCCACAAGCAGATCAGCAATAGCCAGAGACAGAATGAGCACATTGGTTGGAGTGTGAAGCTGCTTGAAGTGAGAGATGGAGATGATCACCAGCAGATTCAGAAACACAGTGAAGACTGATGTTACAGAAATAAAAGCGTACACAAAAATGTACTCAGCCTCAGATTTGATATTTCTGGTACATGACAAATTATTGTTTGGAAAGCAGTATTGAATTGTTTGATTGTCCGCATTTGCCTCTCCCAAATTAGACATTTCCACAGTGGCTCAATCTTGAAGAGTATACTTCATCAACACATGCTTCATCTGCGTGAGGATGCTTGTCAGTTTGGCCTCCTAGTTCTCATCACTGACTTGTTTACTTTTATACCTTTGTAAAACGCAGTAACCACCCCATTCAACGCAAGTTGTCATAAGTCAGCTTTAAGCCCACCCCCAAGATAAATATTCAAAGAGCTGATTAATCTAATCGATACAGTAATCAATAAGTGAATCCAACAAACCTTAAGTATAGTAAGTATTTTAAACTTACATTTTGCACATTATAATGTTTAGACTGATACTTGATTTTGTTTTAAATAATAATTTGATGAAAAAACTAAAGCTATCAAATTAGTTCACATGCCCAAATTCCACTGAAACCTTAATGCATATTAACATTAGCTGGAAGTAGTGTTTTTTTTCCTTAAAAAAAACCTTTCCACATTGTCTTTATTTAAATAGTATCATTTAAAGTCGCAATGAAAGTAAAATAAAAAAACTGTAATTTGTTTTGTAATGTTGTGGTATTTTTTACAAATTATTTGTCTGTGAGCTTCATTAATTTTAAAAAATTCATGTGCCCCCATAATCTTTAATCAAAAATGCGAATCTCCTTCCCTCCTAAAAATGATCTCTTTTTACTTCCGGTCATAATGTATTGAAGGTGGGTGGGGTCCGGGAGAATATCGCTGCGATTAGCAATTAGCAACACGACCCAACTTCAAATGATCCAATCAGATCTCGATGGACAAATTCAAATACAGCCCTGCCTTATTTTATTTCAGAGGCCGGTTTTAATCGGATACATGTCACCACGGGAAAAATAAGGCAATTGATACTTCCGTTTCATGGCGACTTTAAGGAAATGAATGAGTTCCTGGAATAAATAAGCTCATACCTATCCCAGTAACCAAAACAGTGGACAGCTATCACTGCAGCACCCAGGGAGCAATTTGGCAAAGGGTTCCTTGCACAGACAACCTACCACCAGTGACATTCAAATAGACGACCTTTGGGTCACAAACCCGACTCTTTAACCATTAGGCTATGATTGCCCTACCATTTTACCGAAATGGAAATCAAAATTATGCAAAAATGACAATAAGACATATCCAACACAAGTGCATAAACACATTGCAAAACTTTGAAACTGCATATAAAGCAGTATACCGTAAAACTTCAAATAATAGCCGGGTCCCAAATAGACGCCTGTCTCTTTTAGACGCCTGGTGTGACGACAGGTTTGGGTAAATAAACGCCTGTCTCAAATAAAGGCCTGGTCTGTTTTTTAGTTTCGGGTTGTATTTAATCTTCTAAAACCCGTCAGATAGTCTGTTTAAGACAGTTCTATGGTGCAGATTACACACGCTAAAGTTTTGATTACCTGTAGATGTCACGTGACAGACGCAGTCGTTCCGTTACTCATCACTATGACAACACAACGAGCTTCGTCGCCAGGATTGAGGTGATGATGACAGTAGCGAAGAGGCAATCGGGAGTCGGGACTTTTCCCTTTGGGCCAGTAGTGTTTTGAGGCCGCTGATAATAGCCGGGCTTTCAGTCTTTTGTCATGCATGCACTCCCGCCACACATTGTATTTCTCGCGCGGAAACACTATTTATCATATTTAATATGCTGCAGCGCCAAAATGTATCTGGCCGCACTGCTCTCTCTCTCTCTATCAAGCCCGTCTTCCCTAGAGTTCTAGTCGAGCGAGCCAATACAAAAAAAGAGAAAGAGGCTACACAATAGCCAATCAGAAAATAGCACTGTTGTATCTAGGGGTGGCACGGTCCACAAAACCCTCGGTTCGGTTCGTATCACGGTTCAATGGTCACGGTTCACGGTTCAGTACGGTTCTTGTTGTTATTTTTTCTTTAAATTTTTAACACTCCAGAAATGTATTATCTTATTAATGTATTAATTATCCATAATTTAGGATACAGTATTAAAAAAAAGTTGTATCATGTAATCATGCACAAACTGAATTGGACTTTAACTCTTTCCCCGCCATTGACGAGATTTCTCGTCAATTAAGAGAAAACGCTTCCCCGCCAATGACGAGATATTCCGTCTTTCCGCAATACCGCTATTATCCACCAGGTGGCGCCCTTCCGCAACTTTTTAAAACCGGAAGTATTGCCCTATGCCAAGCTGCTGCATGTCCGTGTCTGTTTTAAAGATCGCTCTGAATCGGATCTCTATGAAAAGTCCGTCATAAAAATGGAATTATTTCTGCTTTTTGCTCAAAATATGGTGTTTTTGCAAAAACCTACCCATATTCAAAAGCTGATTGCAAAAGAACCACTAAAGGTAGGATGAAACGGTTTTTTTTGTTTGAAAGCAGAGGGTCTGTTCTTTCATTTGGTATATTGTATGTTTATATATTTAAAGAAGAACATTTTCTGGAAGGCATTAAACTTTGGTGAAAATCATGAAAAACGCTGGCGCTGGCTGGCAACTTTTTTTAAAAACGCTGGCGGTGAAAGAGTTAAGCACATTATTGGGACCATCCCTGAGGAAAGCCCGATGAGATTTTGATAGAGCAAGAGGGAAGACATTGATGATTTCAACATGCTTTTCATATATTTGGCAAAAAAGAGAATGTGTATTGGCATCTACATGAACTTTATGTGCATTTTTAGCACACAAAGATAACTTGCATTTATTAAAATGCCAACTTCAGTGTAGCTCTTAGATTTATCACTGAGAGGCTGCTTTAATACTGAGAGTTTATGTGGACGAGAGAGAAACATAACCTTAACACTTGTAATATTTAAATCCGTCTCTTTTGTCCACTTTTGACCACTTCTGTCCTGATTACTTTGAGGGGCAATTTATGAAATAAGATCGCGCAACTTTCACACGCTAGCAAAATGAAACTACGCGGAAATCAGCCGCTTTAATTTTATCAATGAAAGGCTAAAAATAGCGCTAAAGACGTAAAACAGTACCTCAGATTAGATAAATGGTCGGAGAGAAGGCGATCTCCTGTGGCTGTTAGAGCACATTCAACCCATAGACTGCAGTTCAATCTATTGTTTTATTTCCGCTGTCATCATAAGTAACATGAAATAAAAATATGTTTCCACACACCAAACTTATACGACGCTGGCGCATCTTCCAACTGCGGGCAGACTTCCTTTTCTCTCCCACTTGCCATTTCTACACGTAACATAACCTGCAGTACTTATACTCCAAACCAGTCACCTCTTCTTTCGCGCGAAAGGGAAACACGCTATCTGAGGTCACATACAGGGCATGAGACTACATTGCGCATGCCATGAACCGTTGAACCGTGCGGTACACACGCGCTCCGAACCGAGACAAGCGGACCGAACGGTTCGGATTTTTTTCATGGACCGTGCCACCCCTAGTTGTATCTGGGTAAGATTTCACGCAACAACCAATAAAAAAAACATATCCTTGTTTGCTATATTTATACTGCCAATAATTTAAGACTGTTGTTATTACACAAACTAATTTGTTAAACACATTCAAATTAAAAATAAAACGTAATATGTGGTAACCTCCTGATGTCATGCTGGAACAATTAAATTAAAAGCCTGTCTCTTATAGACGCCTGTCTCTTTTAGACGCCTGGTGTGATGATAGGTTTGGGAAAATAAAAGCCCGGGCTATTATTTGAAGTTTTACGGTATTTAAAAACCGTAAATGGTGGCTGAGGCAGCTGACTACAACTGTATATGATATTTACAACTAGTTACTGAAAATAAAACATCAAACAACTTTTTAACACCGGTAGCTGGACACCAAACAGATAATTTGGCTTTAGCCAATTTTGCTGCAAAATTAGGCAGATTAATAGCAGGGCACCTAAACGTTGTTGTAGAACTCGTGATGCCGCCTCTTGCAGCAGATCTCTCCCTCTGCAGCTGTACCTTGTTTACAAACAGCTTTAGTAAACCATTGCGGAATCACGCGAATTAAGCAGCCAGTACAACAGCGGGACGAGCCTATGTCTCGGTTCACCGTCCATGCGGTCACAACGATTGGGCTCATTTAATGTGATGAAAGAGTGATGATATTTGTTTGAGTGACAGAGTAAGCAGAGCTGCGCACGCACTTACAATGACGTGCGTGCCAAATGGAAGATCAATTAAAGGTGCCGTGTGTAATTTTTAAAAGAATCTCTTGACAAGAATGCTAAATAATATACAAAACTATATTATAAGGGGTGTATAAAGACCTTTTAATAAGGAACAATTATGTTTTTACTACCTAAGAATGGGACGTTTTTGTCTACACACACCGAGGGTCCCTTTATGTGGAAGTCGCCATTTTGTGCTGCCATGTTTCTACAGAAGCCCTTAATGTACAAACTTTTTTACTAAATTGTCTCAGTCAATGACATGTTTTTCTGGTGGCGGCTACTGTAGCATCTCTATGCGTTTCAAAAGCAAGGGAAGAGCAGTTGACTGAGCCATGGGTTGCAATTCGCAACCTCACCATTAGATGTCGCAAAAATTTACACACTGCACCTTTAAAAAAACGTATATAATTGTGCAGGCCGATGCAAGTGCGCAGCAGGCCTTGTACTTGACACATGTGTTCTTGATTGTAGCAATAAGGCCCAAGATACCAGTCATACAATAGCTACTACTGAATGGGTTTTTTTTGTCACGGTCTGTTCCTGTTACCCGTTTCTATAACCCACCACATTAATGTCTTCTCTCAATTTATCAAAAGATATCTAAATGCCCATTGTGGCACTAAAACGTTCCAGTCTAACACTAGCAACACTTTGTTTCCATATGTAGACATTGAATCTACATTGAGTATACAATGAAATTGCATTGCATCTACGGCCTGTGCATAATAAATATAATAAATAAATAAGGAAATTATAAAATCAATAAAAAGGAAAGATAAAAGAAAAATAAACAATATATACTACAATTGCACATGCTTTAGAGATTTTAAGAGTTCAGTGACCTAATGACCCAAGGATAAAAACTGTTTACCAGACTGTTTGTCCTGCTCTTAGTGCACTTGTACCGTCTTCCAGAGGGCATAAGGATGAACAGGTGCTGTCCTGGATGTGAGCGGTATGGGCAGTGATTGCCTTGCTAACTAAGACATGCTAACTAATTATAGCTAAAACCACAAAACTACTGTCACATGTGATTGTTTAGCATTTTATTATTCTAAAAAAGCTGTCATCACAAGGCACTACCACTAAGCACAAAAATCCCATCTTTCGCCATGTTCTTTATCTGCTGAGACAATGATGTCATGTAATAAAATGATGCTTATCTTTGTTTTACCCAAATTTTGGTAAAACTCTAAGCATTTTGGATGGGAAAGGATAATTAAGATTTTCCCAAGGGGAATAGATCTATGTAAGCATGGTTGCATCAGCTCAGTTTACCTCTGTTTACCTCACACCTTTCATTATTAGGCTTCAACAGCTTGTTTAATGAGACATCATTACAGATGACAAAAGCTTGTGAAAAGTGTTAATAGAGTCTCTGGTGATACATTTCATCAGAAAAACAACTTAGTTGGGTAGAAGTGCTGATTGGCCACAAAAGACTTGAGGACATTGAACCTTTGACCTGATGCATTTTTGTGACTGCTTTAACTTCAACAGGGCCTGTTAAAATAATGTTTTTTCTCCCATTTTAATGTACATAAAAACGAAACTTTGCTCTTACTTGTTTCTGTGGTCTTCGGAGCTGTGAATCACACTCTGAAAATCTGAAGATGGCTTTATTCGGAGACCACTGACTTGAATTTGAAGCTTTTTCTCTTTAGATCTCATGCAGGGCTTCTACTGCACCCCCTAAAAATGAAAAATAGTTATTAATACATTTGACAATCTAATTAAATCAATTTCCTTAACAATACTGGTTATAAAACAGCACTGTTTAACAGTATCTCCTCCATCTTCTGGAGTCAAAGCAAATACCTTTAACGATTACCAAATTACCCATTTCTTATTAAAATATATGTTTAATGTACTACATTTACTACATTTATCTAGGGTACATAATATTTATATATTTTCGCTAAAAACTTTTGACCATTTTAGGTCCTAGACACACATTTGGTTTCAATCCACACAGCTCCATTAATTAAGTTACAAAGCTTAACCCTGGTTTCATTAAAAAGTGTAGCAATCGTGTTTTTTGGCGATTTGTTAACTTATTCGTAAAACCAAAAACATGCTTATACTATGGTTCCTGTAGCAAAACCATAGTTAATTTGTGGTAACCATGATTTTTTGTGTGTACTTTAGTAGTGAAACCAGTGTTAATGTGGGATATATCACATTTATCACTTTATCACAGTTACTGACGAAATCATTAAAATATTAACTTTAAAACATTTACAATATCTTTTTAACATTAACTTCATGATTAATAAATTATTATTCATAATTTTACATAAAAGACCACCGTTGTTAATCCTCAGGTGCACATTTTACATGGAGCTCGTGACCAATGCAACGGTCATAAATACAGACATAAATTGACAAAATTCAGAAATTAACGTTATTAAAACATTTAGAGTAAAAGTACACACCATCGTTGACTTTAGATGTTGTGACAAAATGATTTTGTCCCGTGAAAAGCGATATTATTTAAACCGTAAACTCTGAGGCGATTTTCCCTCGCAAACGTTGTTCTCGCCCTCGCGCATGATGATGAACATAAACCTGGCGCGAGGCTAAACTAATCGATTACAATGCAATTCCACAAATGACCTTAAAGGTGCACTGTCGTCCTGTCCATGGAAAAAAAAGGTCTGCTTTTAATCTTACTAATCATACTTCATGTCATTAAAAAAACAAGATTTAAACAAATAAAACAAATAAAGTTTACACAATTATACCCTATGTTGTTTATTGTAATTTGTGGTAAAGGTCAATATCACTATAAAGTAGCTTTGAGAATGCAACATTTTTTATGACAGGGTTGACATTTTTAGCAAAATTTAGCATTTTATGAACACGTGATGTAGCTGCAGTTAGCTAACGTTAACTTAAGTGGTTCACTGTTGAAGCTGACTGTGCACTGTTTAAAATACATTATACACAAGTTTTATGTTAATTAATATTTCACAATGACAGGGGTGGACGTTTTCTTGACAACACGCAACTACAAACCCAATATGATGAAAATAAGGAAAAATAAGTGTAGATACTTACTGTGTGTTCGATATATGTTTTAACCTCCACTGAATGAAGACCAAATGGGGGACGGGATGTCACTGACTAAATCAGTTGGTTTCTTAAAGGGGCGTTTACCCCCAAAATGACAGGGTGAACAGCAATGTTAGGGACACGTGCAAAATGCTTAATATTATTTTGTAAATTATATATAAATTATAAAAATGACTTGTTTTGTCAAATAACTTGTTGAGGACAATAAGAAAAATCTAAAAGTTTTAGAATTTTATGTAATCTATTCACTTTTTACACTCACTACAGTTAGCTGAACAGTGTCTGGGACATGACAAAAATTGCATACATCCATTCAAAGAAAATTAAATAAAATGGGGAAAACACATTTCAAGAGACTTATCATTGAACTTGTATGTGTGTGTGAATATTTGGTCATTTATAATAAAACCTCAGATATTCATTATTTTGGATTATATTCACGATGACAGCAAAAGGCACTTTAAAGTGATATTGACTCAAAAACATGTTGGTTTATTATAACCATGTGTTTATTTGAAGGAAAACTGTGGTTAATTTTGAAAAGATTATTTTATTTTATTCTATATTAAAGAGTAACTGAACCCTAAACCAAAAATTGTACACCCTTAAAAAAATTGGTGCTAAATAGCACTTAAAGCTCGTAATCATATGGGAACCATTTTTAGTGCTATATAGCACCTAGATGGCACCCATGAAGAACCATACGTGGTAATATAGCACCCTAATAGCACCACATATTCTACAGAGCACTATATAATAATTATTTTGTTACATTTATATAGCGCTTTTCTGCAGCACTTAAAGCGCTTTACATATTCTCCTCAACCACCACCAATGTGCAGCATCCACCTGGATGATGCGACAGCAGCCATATTGCCCCAAAACGCCCACCACACACCAGCTTATTAGTGGAGAGGAGACAGAGTAATATAGCCAATTAGTATGAGGGGATGATTAGTAGGCCAACGGGTGAGTTGGATGCACACCCCTACTCTTTTTCGAAGGACATCCTGAGATTTTTAATGACCAAAGAGAGTCAGGACCTCGGTTTAACATCTCATCTGAAGGACGGTGCTTTTGACAGTATAAGGTCCCCATCACTATACTGGGGTGTTAGGACCCACACAGACCACAGGGTGAGCACCCCCTGCTGGTCTCACTAACACCTATATGGTTCTACATATATGTGCTACATAAAATCCCAGTGAACCAGTAAGCCAGTTTTAGTGCTAGCACTGTTTAAAAAAAAAAAAAAGGAAAATGTTTTATAAATAAAAACCCACATTTTTTTATTATGAGTTAAAATAAAATAAAATAATAATCAGCATACAGTATGTACACATGGAACAAAAACAGACTGATTTAAGGTAACTTTAAGTGTTGAGTGTGCCCTTATTCAAAGATGATTTACAGAGCTGTAAAAATGCCTTATGTGATCCACCCCTTCACTATAACAAATACACAATCATATCAGAGTTTCACTTTCATCTACTTCAGACGATATACTGCACTTTTTCAAGAGCTCTTCCAAGAAAAGCATTCATGTTGATTTCAGTATGTCAAAAGGTACGTTTTCTGATCGTTTACTGTGTTGTTCATGTACATTGCCATGCAGTGATCAAGAGTGAAAAATATGTAAAACAAAGCTGTGTTTCAGGCTAACAAACACTATCTGTACAAGATTACCTTACATGTACACTCAGCAAGCAGCAGGTGTTGTCATCAGAAAGTGGGTTAAATTACCAGCCAGTATTAAGTAATAAAATATGTTTTTGTTTTGAATGCTTTGTAAGTTTTGAGACATAAGTTTGCAGAATTTTAAATTAGTCAACTTTAAAATGTAAACTAAAATGGAGGGCATCCAAGTTGCTTACACACATGGGCTTAAATGTTCAGACTTATGGGGTCTTTTTTAAATGTTTATGTGGGCTTCATTACAGGGCATGAAAACCTTGAGCTTCATGAGGATGGCTATTTCACAATTTTCCTGCTGGGGACAGACAACAGACGTATGTGTTTGGTGGGGAATAAAATAGTTGATTATGAACATTTCACGCCAGGACCGGGCAGATTTGAAGAGGTATCACTGGAGATAGAGGGCAAGTGGTTTACTGTTCTGAATTACCAGGAGTTAACACAGATTCAGGAACGCATGGTTTCATACTCTGGTTCTCCATGTATGATGGTATTTGTCCTGCAGCCTGATCATGTTTCTCAGAGGGATATGGACATACTTAGAGCATTTCACCAGAGGTTTGGTAAAAAGATGGCAGAAAACACTGTGGTACTTCTGGTCAGTAATGAAAACCAGAAATCGGCAAAGCCAAAACATATAGATGAGAACCTGAAACGCATTCTGTATTACTGCCAAATGAAAGTGTGTCATTTTAACAGAAATATGAATCAAAGTGAACTAATCAAACAACTGAAGAAATGTTGGAAAAATGTTCCTGATGTGCAAAAAAACAAGGTTGAAAGGTAGGATCTGGCAACATCTCACACTCAAAAAATGTCTGGGTTATTTTTTTGACCCACGTTGGGTAAATATTGGACGAAACACATGCTGGGTTAAAAATTACTCAATGAGTTTAAATGACCCAATCTTGGTTTACAATAATCAAGCAGTTGGGTTAAAAAACCCAGTATTAGGTCAATTTGAACACAGCCGTGTTCTGTCCAATATTTACCCAACATTGGTGTCATATGTCACACTTCTTGAGCTGAAGCAAGATCTTAATATCTTTTCTGTTTTATTGCAGATCACATATGCCATATTTGGAAAAGAATGAGACTTTACAACCACAGAAGGCAATGCAACAAGAGCATAAATCAGGTTAAGTCCATTTTAATTTCAAAATCATCATAAGAAAAACAAAATATCTTTTCACATTTTACATACTCTTTTCTATTCCATTATATTATATTATAGAAGAAGATCAAACGGCTATCAATAAGAAAAACACCCTGACCATTTTGTTGCTGGGACAGACCGGAAGTGGGAAAAGCGCTACAGGAAACACCATACTAAGAAAACAACATTTTGAATCTTACGCCAGTTCTCTCCCAGTAACCGAGGCATGTCAGATGGCAGAGGAAACCATTTGTGGAATAAAGATCAGGGTCATAGACACTCCAGATTTTTTTGATGAGGCACTAAAAAACCAAGACAAACAGATAAAAAGGTGCAAAGAGCTCATTCAGCCTGGGCCTGATGCGTATGTACTGGTTATGGAGCTCGGTCGTTTCACGGATGGAGAGAGAGAGATAATTGACAATATACAGAGAACGTTTGGTGAGGACGTGGTGAGAGAAACCATTATTGTGTTCACTGGCAAAGAGAAGCTAAGAGGAAAAACATTATCAGAGTACATTGAAAATACGGACACCCACCTGCAGCAGCTTATACGCACCTGCGGGACGAGATGTCTTGCATTTAACAACAATGATCCCAATGATCGACAGTTTCAAAAACTTTTAGAAATGATTTTGGAAATGAAGAAACAAAATGGTAATACTGACATTTTGGAATACCCTACGTTTTATAAGACATCTGAGAAAAAAGACTGCAGAATCCAGTAAACAAAAAGGAGAGTACTTAAAGGTTACATATCACGAAAATCTGACTTTTATTATGTTTAAGTGCTATAATTGTGTCCCCAGTGCTGCTATCAACCTAGGGTCAACCCAGTAACTTAGTTTTGATAAACCACTCTCTGAAAGCATGTGAAAAAATAGGTCATTGAAATTTGGCCCCCTTGTGATGTCAGAAGGGGATAATACCACCCCTTAATCTGCACTATCCAACCAAGGCCCTGTCATTTAGTGTAGAGATCAGCTCATTTGCATTTATGGGACACACCCAAAAACAGCACATTTTTGCTCACACCTACAAAGTGGCAATTTTAACATGTTATAATAAATTATCTGTGGGGTATTTTACACTAGAACTTTACATACGTATTCTGAGGACACCAAAAACTTATTTGGCATCTTATAAAATTCTTGTGAAATGCCCCCTTTAAAGGAATGATACTGTCATCATTTACTCATATTCATGTTGTTCTAAAACTGTACGACTTTCCTTATTTTGCTGAATACAAAAGAAGATATATTGATAATTTATGGTATAAAGAAACTCATACATCAGGTTTAAAATAACATTTACGAGTTTACACGAACATTAATTTGTATATAAACGTATGTGTATTTGGCGTGCTGTCAGGGGATGGCTCCTAGCTGGGAATTTGACCCAAAGTACTCCTACTATTTACTGAGAAAGAAACCAACCAAGAGTGAGGTGATGCGGTGGGGAAGGGATGAAACTTGCCGCGGGGTGAGAAATGGCTTTATATACCAGCTTTCACTTGAACTGATAAGTTAAATTTCATCCTGGGCCACATCAGCATTACGGTTGCTCTCAAAGGGCCAGTTGTATTTGTAAGACTATATGAATCTATCAGTTCTTTTATTACATTGCATAATTACCTCTGCATAATAACTCAAGCTTTGAAAGTAGAAGGCCAGAACAAATATTAAAAAAGTATAAGTGCAACCTACATCCTATTAAATGTGGTAACAAAAACACATGTTGTATGTGAGCACACACTTTGATTTCTCTGTTATCCTTTATTGTGCAGGTAATATAATGAGAGGAATTTTCAGATACCAATAAAGAGCTTTACAACCTCCACCACATTATATATAGGCAGTGCATTTATAAAACAGATACCTGTCTCTCTTGCTGTCATCATTTCTTGGCCTCTTTTCAAAAAAGCTGTGATTTTTTTACCTGGCTTTGATTGACTGATTGACAGACATCCAAACTGAAAACAACTTGCACTGACATGTTTTTAAATACATCAGTGCCCTTCAGGGCCGTGCACAGACCTTTTCAGGGGCATGTGCTGAAACTGAAAAAGGGCACCCCCTCCAAATAAATATCACTTAATAATCATCTTAATAGCTTTATATTTATTCGCTATTAATGATTGAAAAAAATCACTATTAATGAATGAAAAATGACATTTTATGATAGCTTGGCATTATACAGTGCAAACGATATCTGCCCTTTTAAGTTGGCTTTAACAATTTACATCCTGGGTGTTTGTCTGTATTAGGCCTATTTGTAGTCATGTGTTTGTGAAGTGCTCTTGTGAACTCACTCTTATTTAATTGTAGAATATATTAATTTAAATTTTTTCCTCTGCTTACATAAAGTTACATTAAAATATGTTTGAAGAAAAAAAAAGGTATTCTGTTTGTTTTATAAGCTAATTTTTATTATTTGGTTAACATGTTTGTGTGATTGATATGTGATTGAGAAGAGGGGAAATAGGAGATTAAAGATCAAAATAGGAGATTATACTATACTATAGCCATACCATTAGCATATTCAACATGTATCTCTGCCTACCTGGCAAAAACTGTGCTGAGGACCAGGAACCTTGGTCTTTTGAAGGTGCAAATAACTGCATTACTAAAAAATATACTAAATACTAAGTAGACTTAACTCTATGCAGTTGATTTCAGAATAAAAAGTTATGAACCAAATAATCATACAACTCCCTTGACTAATTCAAGGCATAAGATAAATTATAATTTAAATATAAATTATATCCAGATTGCATACTGTAATGAGTGACAGGGCAATATAATGTACATAGTTGTATCCTTTACACGTTTTTCGTCTCTATCCAGTTTTCCCAACTGGGCATCTGATGTCTAGACCTTTCTAATCTGATATGTTTTTGATGTTAATGTAGGCTAGACATTTACCCGCGCGGGCGCGTCTTCTCGCGTGAGATGTGTTGACTTTAGTTTAATGATTGAGACGCGTCATGCAAAAAAAGCGGTAAAATCCCGACCGTGCATTCCGTATTGTTGTCACGGGTGCCCTTCACATGGGTGAACACTTGTTTAAAAACCGCTCGCGCTTTGTCAAAAACTCAATTTGGTCGCAGTTTGGAGCTCTTAGTGCCCCCTGATTGCCCACTCGACCAATCCCGTCTATGGATAATTCGGCTCTGCTCAAATTTATAAAACATGCGCCGTTATATACTAGTGTTTCTTTCGTAATGACACAGCATTGAACTCAAACAACAAGATACTTATTTACCGTTGCAAGACGTTCAGCTGCCTCTGACTGCTGTGGAACTTCAGCTCGCTGCACTCAGGGGGCGGAGTTAAGATGTTTGACAAACAGTTTGAGCGGATCCAAAAATATTTAGTTTTTTAATAATTTTATTTGATAAATATATTTGTAAAACACACAGACAGAGGTAAATGTTTAACAATAGCATTAATTTATATATATAAAATAATAATAATAAAACACCTCCAAAAAAGGGCACTTCGGCGAGTAAGGACAAAAAGGGCATGTGTTCTGCACAGGTTGAGCCCTATCTGTGCACGTGCCTGGTGCCCTTTGTATTGCCTCAAAATGCACAAAAGTATTGTTTTTAGGAAGTCATGTTTGTTAAAATAATTATATTTCCTAATTAAACTGAGGCCTAGTTCTGGTTTAAGCTAATCCCTGTCCGGGAAACCACCTGTTTTTGTTTTTGCTCAGAGTTAAAATGCAAGAAAACCGGTCTACATTTTTGTGGTGATCCAAATTCACATTCTGCTGGTAAACTGAGAACAAAAATGCAGTATCATTATTTATTATTAGCATCCCCTTTCTGAAAAACATTTCACAGATTTTCTTCCTTCTGAGAACTATTAAGAGAATGTTTTTAATTAGAGAGCACATTCACAGGTATACTGATCTTGGTTCAGCTGAGTGCAGATGTAATTCCAGTGGGCGCATGAAGCGACGCTCGTCACAGCATGTATGTAGCCTGTCATGTGTGTGATTTTCCGGAATCTGTGTATGCATTCACACATATGCCTTAAAGATCCAGTAAAGACATGTGATGTGTTCAAAGTCCTGCACTTGGTCCTGCAATTTTGCTTAAAATATGTGATTTCTCTCTCGAGAAACCATGCACATGCTTTTTCTTTTTATTATAAGATTATAAAGGAGTGCTTGATGCACCATTCTAGTATGCTGGTGAATGATCTCAGCTTCAGAGTGAATATTTGACAAGCCTGCTGATCTCTGCATCATTCCAGTTTGCTGACATTTCTCATCGTGAATGTTAAAGGAACAGTGTGTAGGATTGTGGCCAAAACTGGTCACAAAACTTGTGGCTAAAACTGGTAAGGCAATCACACAACTGGTGGCCAATACACAACATGAAAACATAAACATCAGTGGAGGGCTGCAACTCCACTTTTTAAATGACAATATCCTAGCTCGACCACTGTTGTGAGTGATAAGTATTTGAAATGAAAATGATTTCTTAATGTCTAGTGACATATCAGGGCCATTTTATGATTAATTGATATACATTTCTTACATACTGTTCCTTTAATGTGCATGTAAACCCCTCATTATAAAGAGCTGAACCATAATGTTGCATGGACATGCTTCTCCTCACTACGGCACGCCACTTACGGCATTGTTTCTGATTCTTGTTTACACAGAAAACTTTCTGGAAATTTTACAGCAATCCCAGAACATTTAGGGTTAGATTTACATAATGACATCCCTACCCAAACCTGACTCTAACCCCAACGCCAGGTGACAACTGTTTCATTTCGCGTACCTAACTCTCTAACCCCAACGCCAGGTGACAACTGTTTAATTTCGCGTAGACTGTTTAATTTCGCGTAATCTAACCCTAAACCGACGCGAAAATGGTAAGAAAATAGGAAAGAGAATGCAACGGACGTAATAGTATTGAAGTCCCCAGTTCGTCAAAAAATGACGCGAAAGGTATACCCTTCGCGTCAACATATGACGAATGGTCAAGTGTCGTCAAATATTGACGACATGGGGTGAGACTGTGTTAGCTCAGTTACTGGGATTTTCACGCACAACCATTTCTAGCGTTTACAACGAATGGTGTGAAAAGGGAAAAACATCCAGTATGCGGCAGTCCTGTGGGCGAAAATGCCTTGTTGATGCTAGAGGTCAGAGGAGAATGGGCCGACTGATTCAAGCTGAAAGAAAAGCAACTTTAACTGAAATAACCACTCGTTACAATTGAGGTATGCAGCAAAGCATTTGTGAAGCCACAACATGCACAACCTTGAGGCGGATGGGCTACAACAGCAGAAGACCCCACCGGGTACCACTCATCTCCACTACAAATAGGAAAAAGAGGCTACAATTTGCATGAGCTCTCCAAAATTGGACAGTTGAAAACTGGAAAAATGTTGCCTGGTCTGATGATTCTCGATTTCTGTTGAGACATTCATATGGTAGAGTCGAAATTTGGCATAAACAGAATGAGAACATGGATCCATCATGCCTTGTTACCACTGTGCAGGCTGGTGGTGTAATGGTGTGGGGTATGTTTTCTTGGCACACTTTATGCCCCTTAATTGGGCATCGTTGAATCAATGCCACATATAATTAAGGCAGTTCTGAAGGCGAAAGGGGGTCAAACACAGTATTAGTATGGTTTTCCTAATAATCCTGAAGGTGAGTGTATAAGCTCACAAAGTGATTGACGTGCCTGAATGTTTAGGCTCTTCCCGAAGCTACATTTAGAACTTCATTATTGTTTAAAAACAAAACACTTGGATTGATTTATGATGTTATCTGATGTGAAACTATAAGAAGCCATATTTGGCAGTGAATATTTAAGATATGTTCACAAGCAACATAGTTCTTTATTTTACAAATTATTTATTTGAGAAAGGTAAGAGTGTGTCTGATCATACATTTTAAAACAAATACATAGATCTTTTGTCATATATTCTTATTCATTATTTACATAAATAATGCAAATTTCAGTGTGAAAGACTGGTAATACATAAAGAATACATTTTCCTATTACAGACTACAAATGTATCATAGACAGTTTATCTTTGTTAAATGTGTAAATCTTTCATGCATCAATAGAGCATAGTAGCAACACAAGGTCATGGGTTTAAACATCTGGCAATGCAATGTAATGATAAAATGCATAGCTTGAATGTGCTGTAAACTAATTGCTTCAGACAAAATGCATAATCCAAATATTCTGTACTATTTAATTTATAAACATTTGTACAAGCTTGAATAACTTGGTGTAGTTTAACTGACTGCATTGAAAACAACAAACTAAAACAACTAAGGTAAACTTAGGCATACAAATTTAGGCATTTTGTTTCTGAATTTGATCATTTTTCAAAATTACTCTAATGATTTTAAAGAATGAAAATACATACATTTATTATGAAAACTTAATGTAAAATAATACAAGAGGCTGAATGTCACTCTGACACTGTTATATATAATATTTAGAACATTCGATCATCAAACCCAAGATTTTGGAAATAGTTCCCAAGCAATATTTGATGGAACAAAGGAATTCTAGCATCCAATATATCAAGAAAGTTAAAATCATACTCCAGAAGCTCGGCAAGCTCTCTGTTTATTTTTCTTCTTCGTTGTTGTTGTTGAATCAACTCTTCTGCTTCTTTATACATTTCTTGAGAAAAGCAACCTCCTCCATTGGCTGTCACCATCTCATCTATTTTCTCAATTAATATTTTCACCTGAGATCGATTCCTCATGTTAGTGGTATCAAAAACAACATATCTACTTCCACAGCTCTGGATGACTCTTCGGAGTTCATCGTGGCCTTTTTGGACATATTCTTGAATTGTTTCATCTTTGAGCAAATCTCCATGAGTGAAGACCACTATCATGTATTTTGAAGCTTCTTCACCAAAGAGCTCTTGTAAAGCCCGAACAGAATTTTGCTCCTCGTTTGTGAAACGGCCAATTTGGATCACCAGCAGGAACACATGAGGACCTGGTGCTGACACCTGAATGCATCTCACGATTTCTGGTTTGATCTTATCTAGCGATTTATTGGTGTCCAAGATGCCAGGGGTATCAATAACATAAATGTCTCTTCCGACATTCACCTTTTCTTTTCTGCATACATGAGTAACAGAATTTGCAGAAGGGGATGATTCAAAAGCTTTTCTACCGAGAATGCAGTTTCCAACTGCACTTTTCCCAACTCCAGTTTTTCCAATCATTACAATGCGAAGCGGTGTGTCTAGAATATCAAACAATTTTTCAAATAAATTATAGTTACTATAAGCTCATTGACTTGTATACAGAATATAATACTAAATAAGGTCATGAAATTTAATCAGTTTAGCAGAAACCTTGGAAAAAAACCAAATCAACTTACTTGGTTGATGTGCTATAGGACAATAACAACACAGACAATTTAGACGCGCAAACATTTTTTCTCCTGCAGCAGTTCACCTCAAATGCAACTGAATTTTTAGTCGGACAGCATTGTTGTACCTGCTGTGTTATCCACACCCCTTGCACTTTATTTTGTGAAATGCATTTTAGAAAACTAGCTTTTACTTTCACTTGTACCATCAGTATACTTTACACACAGGCAGATATAAAAATAAATGTTTCTTGTAACTAGTGGAGCAGCTTGAAATTCAACATCTTGATCGTTCATTAAATCTTAGACTAATGTGAACTATTCTTTCAACTCACAGTATTTTAATCATCACCTTAAATTTGTCAAAAGAGTTTCCTGTACAGATTGCAGTGGGGTTTTTACTAAAGGTGGATTACGCAGGATTTTCAAAAAAAAAAAATGCAAACTAAAAAAAACGTTAAGTAGGTGTCAGAAAAGAGCAATTTTTGAAAAGAAAGCAGGAAGTGTAAAAAGCAATTCATCAATACATTAAAAGGAAGTAAACGCGATAAAATTTAGATTCTGTGCTTTTTTGTCATTGTTTGCTTTTAATGTTGTGTACAATTAATTACATTTTGGAATTAACTTCCTTCATGTCGTTTTATTTATACACTGTAAAAAATATTTTCTGAATTTGTAAGTAAAGTTAGCATTAAATATGTTTTACAAACAATTGGTTTACAAACTCTGGGATGTTTGTGATTATCATCATTCAGAAAAGTGGTGCTTGTGTTTAGACTTGTGTTTTACGTGATTAAATCAGGAAGATTACATTAGTTTCCTAGATTTTTTAAGTAGCCTAAATCCTACTCCAATTTATTTCAGTGTAGGTTTCTCATTTTTTCAGCTTTCTTTTGCTTTTCAAAGGGCCGTCTACCTTTGCTACCGCCAGTGCTTTAAGTGGGCCGGTAGGCGCCAGTACTCAGTACCGCCACTTCCAAATATAGCTCTTGAGCGTATCACCACCTCTCCCTGCGCCCAGAACGTACGTTTAGCGTACCGGAACGCTCATTTGCACATCTGTTTAAATCAGAGGCTTAATTTAATCCTTTGGCTGCGCTGCCACTTTTCAAAGTGCCCTTCACAATGCACGCTTCCAAATTCGTCCCACCGAGAGCAGAGACTACATTACCCATACATCTTTGAGTTTACAAGTTAAAAGCGAATGCGTAGCTTTTGCTGTTGTCAATAGGCTTGTTCGACTTCATGCGGCGCCGCAAGAATCGACAGCCGGAAGATGTCACAGTATCGCGAGAGCGAGGCAAAATATGATTTCTTGAATCATTCTCGCGGTACTCTGACGTCATCCGGCTGTCGGTTCTAACGGCGTCCTAACAAGCATAGTGTTAACAATGTGGTTTGGAGAGGTGTGTGAAATGCGCAGCCATAGCTGCTCTGTTAAAATGAAAATACAATGAACACTTAACTCTTTCACCGCCAGCGTTTTTAAAAAAAGTTGCCAGCCAGCGCCAGCGTTTTTCATGATTTTCATCAAAGTTTAATGCCTTCCAGAAAATGTTCTTCTTTAAATATATAAACATACAATATACCAAATGAAAGAACAGACCCTCTGCTTTCAAACAAAAAAACCGTTTCATCCTACCTTCAGTGGTTCTTTTGTAATCAGCTTTTGAATATGGGTAGGTTTCTGCAAAAACACCACATTTTGAGCAAAAAGCAGAGATAATTCCATTTTTGTGATGGACTTTTCATAGAGATCCCATTCAGAGCGATCTTTAAAACAGACACGGACATGCAGCCGCTTGCCATAGGGCAATACTTCCGGTTTTAAAAAGTTGCGGTATTGCGGAAAGACGGAAAATCTCGTCATTGGCGGGGAAGCGTTTTCTCTTAATTGACGAGATATCTCATCAATGGCGGGGAAAGAGTTAATATGCCCTCCTGGTTTTAGACTCCGAGGAGTAAAAGAACAAGGTCAGAATGATATCGCTGCAGGTCAGATGCAAGCTTTTTCCAATACCCTTTAGGTACGTGACAGTCTCTGCTGTCGCGGCTGTCAGCTTGGTTCCCCTCGACGCAACTTCGGATTTCCTCAGACGATGTGCAGTGTAAAAACATTATTGAAATTGTATTATACATACTTGCTAAACTACAAGTGAACGAAATTTCAATGAATTTGAACGACGCGCACAGGAGTTTTACCACCCGCAAAATGGAAAACAATGGGACAAAATAAAGTGATGACTTTCGAGTTTCAAATGGCCAATATTTTGTTATTCTTGAACCCATAGACATGGTCTTGGTGTCCAGAGAGTATCTTTGCCCGACAGCAACAATATGTTATTAAAAAATAAATTACATCATTATGGATAAATGAGTGCCTGCAGAATATATATATTTGAGAATGCTTATCAGTACATTACTTTTTTGTTTCTTCAACTTTAAAGATAAATATTCTCCTTTAGAGATGGGCAATTTTCAGCAATAGCACATTATATTCAAAATTTTGAGCTCATAAAAAAGATTTTTCGCTTATTTAAATGACTTTTTTATGTTTTTATGCATGTTTAGTTTTGGGCCATTCACCGAAAGCTTGTAATTAGGAAATACACACAACACGCTTAAAGTATATTTTCTATATGTTAAAAATGTTGTAAAAATACGTATTCTTATATAATAAGAATAACAATATGATACATTTATATTGCGCTCAAAATGATTTAGAAATGGAAAGAGGAATTCTTCTCAACTACCACCAATAAAGTTTTAAAATTCTTCTTTAGAAAAACAGCATTTACGTGGACCGAACAAGAAAACGTATTTTTAACACTGTTAAAAATGATTCAGTGGCTTTGTAAATATCTCTAAAATAAATTATTAAAGTAACTTAATAAAATCTCTTAATGCAGTTGTGTGATTTTTTTTAGTTGGAAAATAAATTAATAAAAATAGAACAGATATTTTGTGTAAAATGTACATATGTTATTTGATGTATATATTATTAAGTTTTACATTTACAGATTATTTAAATCAATATATTTAAAAAGGTCAGAGTATATATTTAAGTTTTTAAAACTGTAATAATTGCATATTTCAAATTATTATTATTTCTATTTGACATAAAAATTTGTAAGTTTTACGCCTAACTTGAAATATGATTTACTTATATTTTCACATTGATATTATTTGAGTAAATGTAGGCAAAAAATAAATTAATAATAAGTAGAACAAATGTCAATTTTAAACAATCACATAGCCAACGGTTTTTAATCAGCAACAAAGAAACTGCGCATTTTGCCGATGACAAACACCTCAGAAACTCCTTGAATTTATGAATATTTACACTCACAATATGATTTTATTTCCTTACTACAAAAGTATAACATATTATACAAATTCTCAGTGAAATTTATTCAACACCATTGCATACTTTTTATCGTGTTTCATACCATGTAAAGGGAAACATGATAATATAAAAAGTAGCCTACTGTTCAGTAATGCAGAAAAGCGCAACACAACCATGTTAAAGCTATTAAAACGTTCAGATGCAAAAATGAAATAAATGTAAAATTAGATAAACTAGTTAATGATATTGCGTAAATGCGCTCGGTCTCTTCAAAGGTCTTCGCAAATTATTTTGTTATAAGACTCGATTATCATACATCACGTCTCTGTAAGTACACGGAAAAAATAAGACAAATGATGCGCGTTTGAATCAGATTTCTATGAAGAATATGTGTTTATGTAACTGGCAAAAGAAAAATTCGCCAACGAAATGTTTGCCAAAAAGTGTGCATTTGTATGACATCAAAGTCTATTGCCTAAACATCGACAATCGGTGTCATGTTACTTCAATATCATACAGTATACGCTCAGCATGAAGTCGAGCACACACATTGTCGTCAGTATGGCCTACATGAAACACGACTGCCCTGAGTATTTGTATTTCCTGCGTCCCCCACCGAACCTTCTGCGGGATCTCGCAGAATTTCGGAAGTGCTCGCGGCATTCTGCTCTCAGAGACGCGCATTTTTAAAGGCCACATCTGTACATCACAATGAATCTGGGAATACCAGATTATGCCAGTATCATACTGGTTCAGGCTATTGTATCCTAGGTATAGCTGGTGGATTAGCAGTGTAAAACTTTGTTAATGAAGCTTGGTTGATTAAAGAGTTAACTAGTTGACATAAACTCCTCTCACACAGATATTCCAAAAAATACACTGATAATATGTCTGGGAATTTGTCCCGGGATGGTTTGATCTCAGCTTCAAGAGCTAATATTAAAAATGTGAACATTGATCTGCACTTACTGTAAAATGTGCTTTCACAAGTTCACATTACCATGTAATCAATAGGGAATGAGCTAAAGCATATTTGGCGTGCTGTCTGAAGGATGGGGTGGAGGAGGGATGTTGCACGGGACAGAGGTGAGGCCCATTTCAAAAAGGAGGTTAAGTGAAAACTCTGAGTATGTTAACCCTGAAATGAAAGAAACTCAGAGTTTCCAATCTCGGGGTAAATCAACTCAGAGTTCAAGTTTTAACTCAGAGTTGGTTGAACCGCCTTATTGAAACGGGCCCCTAAAGTGTAAAGTCAATGGCGCGATATTGTTTTTATTATTTAACCTCCCGTTTGGGGTTAGGAAGAACCAATAAATATAACAACCAAATAATTTTCTTTGAACATGAAGCAGTGTAATTGTCCACGTTTTTGTACAACAGGTTCCAGTTACACAGAATTAAGTATTATGGTGCAAACAACAAAAAATGTGATGTCCACGTATATGGACACACAAGGTCTTAAGGGGATCGCACACCGGCCACGTCGCTCAGCGCTGCGCCGTTCTAAAAAAATCTAACACATTGTTTTCTATGAGTATACGCACACCGGCGCCACCAGCTGTTACTCAGGAAGTTGCTCAAATCCCTGTCGCGCCACACAGCGCCACTCACATAGTTTAACATTAATTAACATCATATTTGTCACAAATCATTAACGATTAACACTGGCTGCTAACGTATATTTTGCATTTTGAAGTAGAGGCTATCTGACGAAGCTTGCGATATTTAATGTGCACTTCCGGTTTACAAAACCTCCGAGTTGTCCTAGACGCGACTCGACGTAGCGCGACGCTGAGCTGCGCAGCTGGTGTGCGATCCCCTTTAGAAGGTTAAATGGCGTGTTAGTAATATGCACCTATAAACGGGACGACATCGCGCATTTGCTTTTTACACACATGGATGTGCAGCAAGCGTTTTTAAATATGAAAAAAATATGTATTTAAATGTCTCTGGGATGTAAATAAAGACAGATCACAGGACTTTAGAAGACATGAAGAGCTGCTTCACCTGTAGTAAGTATAGTTTACCTTGTTAGTATTTTTTTTTAAGTGCTAATATTAAGATTTTTTTAGACACTACCACACAGATTTATTAGATACTGTATAATGACCCTGTACCTTTGGATATGCTGAGATGAGAACCATTAAAAAAAAAAAATTTTTCAAAACGCACAGCTGAGTGCTGAAACGCCTCTCCTCACGTTTGTAAATTCGTATCTCCTGTTTGTTACAAATAAATTATTTTTACTTTTTTTAAACTTTTTTTGTTGCATATTCGTAAATTATTCTTATAAAAACTTTGTAAGATTACAGTGATCATGCATCATACTTTATCAGCAATTAAAACATAGTTTATTTTACTTATTACTCAATTACTGAAATAACGATGTTTAAAGAGAACCAATTACAAAATAACCATTTCAATAAATAAAACACAACGCAATATTTTAACATCAATATTAACCTGGTGGTCTTCTTCCTCTGGTTACAGTTTGCTTACAAACTCCACTATGTAAATGGGGAATTCGCAGGAAGAAGATGAAGACACAAGAGGAACATGATGCTAATCTACCCATGTGGGTGACTGATAATAGTGAGATAAATAATGAATGCAATGCTTTTTAGCAAAAGTGAAAATAAGATGTTTTACTATATTCATTTATTTAACTGATGATTTGTTTAGCAGGTGACTTACAAATGAGGAATTTTCACAAGCAATTTACAGTAACACAAGAGCTAACAATAACCTGCAGTACACAATTATTACAATATTTCCTTCATATTCTTTGGCTAAAATGCAGCATCTTTAGCACTGTGGCACATATTTCCTAAAGAAACTGTATATTATTATTTAAATTATTTACACAACTCCAAATGTAAAAAGGTATACATTTTACAACAGTGTTGTTTATAACATTTAATCAACAAAGTTATCTAAGATTAACCCATCATAATTTCAGCAACCGTTTGGAAGGACCCAAAAACAGTCAGTGATCCTAACCCTACAGTCACATTAGCTACAAAAGTGAATGACACTTGGGCGTTTCTTGGCTAGTTTCTAAAATCGGTATCAAAAGTCACTTTAGAGGTATTGTTAAGTTACAAGAACGGTGTTTTTGGATTTAAAAGTATTTATTTCTCAATAAGAGTAACAAAATATATGAGATAAAATGCCAAACTTATCAGATATATACATAAATACGCATTTTCCGCCATCTTGAATTATTTTCTCAGACTCGACCACAGACCTACGTCACGCTGCTCCTTCACTCCGATTGGCAGTCGCTTTGTCGCATCGCTCATCATTTGCATAAAATAGCCTGCTTTTCTATTTTGGCCCTGCCTTGCTCGCGCAGCGGCGAGCTCGTCGCTTGTCGCTGGCAAACGGCCACTTCCATTGAAAATGAATAGCAGACTGTCGCTCTGTCTCTGTCGCTTGTAGCTAATGTGACTGGGGGGTCAAGGGGAACCTGTCAGAGACTGTATGCTGCTCCAACTTAAATAAAATTTCCTACCATGGTGTAATAAAACATTAAATTATCACACTCTCAGGGCCGGCGTCAAGGGGGGGCATTCGCGGGCAGTGCCCCCCCAAACAGGTTGTTGTGCCCCCCCTAAAAAGTTTTTTATTAATTTAATATATATCAAGAATAATTAAAATAAATTAAACATTGAATGTTTCATGACTTGTTATGTAATCAAATGAGGAAAATATAGTTGGTATATGTTTTCTTTAATTAAAATAGACCAGTTTCTCTGATTGGATATATTGGTGCAAACACAGACTGGCTCAAACTCAGAGATTAGAGGTCGAGGTGGAATTTACAAATCTACAGGACACTGTTTTAATGTTTAATGTTTAAAAGTTTAATGTTCGTACACGCCGTCTTCAGCTATTTTAAAGGTAAGTTAGCGTTGTTTTAAATTACGTAAGCTTAAATGTGAACTGTGGCTATAGACCGTTAACAGCATTACGATGTGACTATGGTAAAGCTGCTTTTTTAAGCTAGGACGTGGTGTGCGCTGCGCTATGAAACCCATTCATTTCAATGGCTTGCGGCGCGCGAGGGCGGTTTGTTGTTGTGTCGAGCAAAGCGCAGCGGAGCTCAGCTTGCGCTCACGCCACAGTCAAAGTTCAATAGTCTTGCGCATAGTTTGTGGTCTTTTGCACTTTATACGGGAAATGAGCTGACAGTCTGTACCAGTTGTATGAGTGTGTGCTTGCACTGTATTTGTTGTTTTAATGTCTTGTTTTTGCAAGTTATTGTTGCTATTGCGTGCCCCCCCATTGGAAGCCAAGTGCTCCCCTGTTAGTCATGATCTGGCGCCGGCTCTGCACACTCTAAAATGTTAATGAGTCCGGCCTCAAGCAATGTTTGTTGGAAGGCAGGGATTTTATCATACTCCAGAAGCTCTGCCAACTCTCTCTCTATCTGCTGCTGTTGTTGTTGTTGTTTCATCAGTTCTTCTGCTTCTTCATACATTTCTTGAGTAAAGCAACCTCCTCCATTAGCTGCCACCATCTCATCTATTTTCTCAATTAATAATTTCACCTGAGATCGATTCCTCATGTTAGTGGCATCAAAAACAACATATCTGCTTCCACAGCTCTGGATGACTCTTCGGAGTTCATTGTGGCCTTTTTGGACATATTCTTGAATTGTTTCATCTTTGAGCAAATCTCCATGAGTGAAGACCACTATCATGTATTTTGAAGCTTCTTCACCAAAGAGCTCTTGTAAAGCCCGAACAGAATTTTGCTCCTCGTTTGTGAAACGGTAAATTTGGAACACCAGCAGGAACACATGAGGACCTGGTGCTGACACCTGAATGCACCTCACAA
Source organism: Paramisgurnus dabryanus (assembly GCF_030506205.2). NCBI lineage: Eukaryota > Metazoa > Chordata > Actinopteri > Cypriniformes > Cobitidae > Paramisgurnus > Paramisgurnus dabryanus. Next base: position 5,112,737 of record NC_133346.1, on the reverse strand, counting down.
TTTCTGGTTTGATCTCATCTAGCGATTTACTGGTGTGCAAAATGCCAGGCGTATCAATAACATAAATGTCTCTTCCGACATTCACCCTTTCCTTTCTGCATACATGAGTAACAGAATTTACAAAAGGGGATGATTCAAAAGCTTTTCTACCGAGAATGCAATTTCCAACTGCACTTTTCCCAACTCCAGTTTTTCCAATCAGTACAATGCGAAGTGGTATGTCTAGAATATCAAACAATTTTTCAAATAAATTATAGTTACTATAAGCTCATTGACTTGTATGTAGAATATAATACTAAATAAGGCCATGAACTTTAATCAGTTTAGCAGAAACCTTGCAAAAAAACAAAACAAAATCAACTTACTTGGTTGATGTACTATAGGACAATAACAACACAGACAATTTAGACAGCAAGTCATTTTTTCTCCTGCAGCAGTTTGGCTCAAATGCAACTGAATTTTTAGGCAGACCGCATTGTTGTATCCGCAGTGTTATCCATATCCCTTGTACTGTATTTTGTGCATTTTAGAAAACTATCTTTTACTTTCACTTGTATCAGCACACAGGCAGATATAAAAATAAGTGTTTCTCGTAACTAGTGGAGCAACTGGAAATTCAACATCCTGATCATTCATTGAATCTAAGACTGATGTGAACTATTCTTTCCACTCACAAAATTTTGATCATCACCTTAAATTTGTCAAAAGAGTTTACAGTACAGATTGCATTGGGGTTTTTACTAAAGGTGGATTAGGCAGGATTTTCAAAAAAAAAAAAAAAAAAAATGAAATCAAAAAACATTTAAAATGTGTCAGAAAGGAGCAATCTTTGAAAAGAAAGCAGGAAGTGTAAAAAGCAACACTGTAAAAAAATTCCGTAGAAATTGCAGCTGGGTTGCCGGTAATTTACCGTAGATTTACATTTATGTTTTTTACTGGCAACATTTTGTTCAAAGTTAAATGAAAATTAAACATTTACAAGTCTTTATCTTTACAGAGTAAAACTAAAAAACAGCATCAAGCAAAACATTCTGGGAAACAAAATCTGGACCAAAAAACAGAAAAAGGTTGATGATGATTTCTGGTTCCCAGAATGCTTTGCATGAGGCTGTTTTTGTATAGTTTTATTCTGTAAAGATAAAGACTTGTTAATATTTGAAATTTATTTAACTTTGAACAAACTCTTGCCAGTAAATAACATAAATGTAAATCTACAGTAAATTACCGGCAACCCAGCTGCAATAACATTGAAATTTCTACGGATTTTTTTTACAGTGAATTCATCATTTCATTAAAAGGAATAGCTTATTTTACATATTACTCAATTACTGAAATAATAACGTTTAAAGAGAACCAAAGCTTTACAAAATAACCATTTCAATAAATAAAACACGTAGTTTTAAATTGATGGGCTTCTTCCTCTGCTTTCTGTTTTTCTGCTTACAAACTACAAAATAGGGAATTCGTCTTGGCGCAAGCACAACTGACTTTTAAAGGGAATGAGAGATGAGACTCTTATTGGTTTATTGCATGTTACGCCAAAGACACACCCATTACTCATTAAAAGATTTTCTAACATCAATATTAAATTGGTGGTCTTCTTCCTCTGCTTACAGTTTTTTCGCTTACAAACTCCACCATGTAAATATGGAATTCACAGGAAGAAGATGAACACGATGGCCCTCATTTATCAAACGTGCGTACACCAAATTTCCAGCGTAAACCTGGCGTACACCCAAAACCACGGTGACTTTGAGATTTATCAATATGGACGTTGGCGTACGACACGCTCAAATCCTACGCCAGCTCAGGAGGTGGTGTACGCACATTTTGAGTTAGTGCAGAAATGCGCAAACAATTCCTAACACCACAAAACGCACTGACAAACTAAAATATATGATATATTATGACCCACTGTAAAAAACTAAAACATAGTAATTATATTATGCAACATGTACTTCAATGTTTAATTTGTGAGACTTTACCAAAGCATTTGATTTGTAGGCATATGTATTCCTTCAGTTGAGAGCCTGGGCGCTTTACCTGACGTTTCAGGGCAAAGCATGTGAGCGGAGCGGAGCCTTGAGCGGTGCGGTAATATTACCATCAAAGTGCCTTTCTAAAAATCCGCTCGCTCAGCACCGCTCGTTGAACCCAGAACGCCCTTTAATAATTTGCTAGTTCGAGAATCTGTAAAAACGTCTATCAATAAGTTATGGAAATCAAGCCTTATACATAAATGTAAAGTAAAAATCAAAGTAAAGATTGGACAGGAAGAAAACATTGAAAGGGAGTGCGAAGAGACTGTAAAAGTCAGCAAATATTCATCCTGGAATCTGAAGCGGCACATTGCAAGAAAGCACAAGGATGTGCTACGAAAACATGGTAATAATGCATCAAAAGGTAAGCTAGTTACATACTATTCGATGATAAATAAATACCTACACATGAATAGGTAAGGTAAAATGCTTGTGTTGAATGGAGCCATAAATCCAATCATGATGACATGCGGACAAAATCATGGCCACGAGTTATCTTTTATGCTACATTATGGACACTTCTTTTTCTTATTTAGTTTAAAGTAAATATTCAACAGTTTGTTCCTTGGAATTAATTATTATAATATTTCGTAATTACTATTACAATTATTATTACTTCAAATTATGAATTAGCCTAGTAAAACATGTGGATGTCGTGGAAACAAATTGTTAATTTGAATTATATCCGGAGCTCCGTATCAAACTGGATCTTAGCTAACAAACAACTGTATGTAAATACAGAAAAACACACTACAAAAGTTACTACATCATTTTAAAATATTATTTAAAAAAAACTTAACCGAACCATTAAGCAGACATATAATTTAGATGTAGGCAACATTAAATAATAATAATAATAATAATAATAATAATAAATAATTATTCTTCTAAATATCAATTAAGCGTCATTAATAATAAAAATAATAATAAGAATATTACAAAACGTCATGCAATTATTAATGTGTCTTTAATCCCGCTATTTAAACTCCCAAATAAAACAATTTTGTTTCTTTCCACTTCCCTGGTTTCTCCTCTTTGCCGTCTTCCATGTGTCAATGTCTTAAAATGAGGGGGTGGGAGAGGTGGAGACTTGAATTTATATGGGCGTGTTATTCTAATGACGATCGTTTTCAGCCGCTGCATTTATGAAGGGCAGATATTGCTTACACCTGAATTTCAGAGGTACGCACAGCTTCATAAATCAGGCGGTGAGAGGAGTGTAAGCATAATCTTACGCCAACATATACGCCCGTTTCTACGCAAGAATGATAAATGAGGGCCAATATGTTTTACCATATTTATTTATTTAACTGATTCATTTAGCAGGTGACTTACAAATGAGGAATTGTTACAAGCAATTTACAAGAGCAAACAATAACCTGAAGTATACAATTTTTACATTATAACCTTCATATTTACATTATAAAGGACATGAGCAAGAGGTAAAAACACAATCAACAGCACTGACAGAGATGTATTGCTCATTCCTGAAATGCAGCATCTTTAGGACAACTCCTACACTGTAAAAAAATTCCGTAGAATTTTCAATGTTATTGCAGCTGGGTTGCCGGTAATTTACCGTAGATTTACATTTATGTTATTTACTGGCAAGAGTTTGTTCAAAGTTAAATAAATTTCAAATATTAACAAGTCTTTATCTTTACAGAATAAAACTATACAATAACAGCCTCATGCAAAGTATTCTGGGAACCAGAAATCATCATCAACCTTTTACTGTTTTTTGGTCCAGATTTTGTTTCCCAGAATGTTTTGCTTGATGCTGTTTTTTAGTTTTACTCTGTAAAGATAAAGACTTGTAAATGTTTAATTTTCATTTAACTTTGAACAAAATGTTGCCAGTAAAAAACATAAATGTAAATCTACGGTAAATTACCGGCAACTCAGCTGCAATTTCTACGGAATTTTTTTACAGTGTAAAGACACTGTATATTATTTTTTAAATGATTAACACAAGTCCAAATGTAAAATGATATACATTTTACAACAGAATTGCTTATAACCTTTAATCAACAAAATTATCTAATCATAATTTCTTCAAAAAATTGGCTGGACTAAAAAAAAACACTGAGATCCTCAAGGGGAACCTGTCAGAGACTGTATGCTGCTTCAACTTAAATACAATTTCCTACCACTGTATATTAAAAAATTGAATTATCAACCTCTAAAATGTAAATGTCTTCGGCTGCAAGCAATATTTGTTGAAACAAAGGGATTTTATCATCCAAGATCTCAAGAAAGCTAAAGTCATACTCCAGAAGCTCTGCCTCCTCTCTCTCTATCTGCTGTTGTTTTTGTCGTTGTTTTATTTGTTTTTCTGCTTCTTCATACATTTCTTGAGTAAAGCAACCTCCCCCATTGGCTGCCACCATCTCATCGATTTTCTCAATTAATATTTTCACCTGAGATCGGTTAAACATGTTAGTGTTATCAAAAACAACATATCTACTTCCACAGCTCTGGACGACTCTCCTGAGTTCATCATGACCATTGTGAACATAGTCTTGAATTGTCTGACCTTTGAGCAAATCTCCATGGGTGAAGACCACTATCATGTATTTTGAAGCTTCTTCTCCAAAGATCTCTTGTAGAGCTCGAACAGAATTTTGCTCCTCAGCTGTGAAACGGCCAATTTGTATCACCAGCAGGAACACATGAGGACCTGGTGCTGACACCTGAATGCATCTCACGATTTCTCTTTTGATGTCGTCTTTCGGTTTCTTGGTGTCCAAGACTCCAGGTGTGTCAATCACATAAATGTTTCTTTGGTAATTCGCTTTTTCTTTTCTGCATTGATGAGTAACAGAGTTTGCAGAAGGCTCTGACTTGAAAGCTTCTCTTCCAAGAATGGTGTTTCCGACCGCACTTTTCCCAACTCCAGTTTTTCCAATCAGTACAATGCGAAGCGGCTTGCCTACTGTATCAAACAAAATTTAAATCAAAATATTAACAAGTAAATCAAGATAATATTGATCTGCTCTTCAAAAATAACATTTCCACTTTAAATGTTTTATTTTACAGAATAGTAGATTAAGGCATAAGAAACCTTGAAAGCGATCAGCTCCTGGCTTCACTTCTAAAGGGACGTTCTCTGCGACAAACACAGCAAAATATAAAATTGAAACATTCAGAAGTAGATCATATTAAATTACAAATCATATTAATTACAAAACAATCACTTACTTTGTTTTCTTGGACAACAACAACAACACAGGAGGTTCGGACACTCAGTCATTCTTTCTTCTACAGCAGAACTCGTCGCCTGCCAATGAATTTTTCCTCGACTGTACTACTGCACCAGAGGTTTGTTCGAGATCCACGCCTCTGGTCTATTTTGTGGATTTTACCAAACTAACTTTTACTTTCAGTTGTACAATCACCATACTTTACATACTGTAGGCAGACAGATAAACGCAAAAATGTTTCCTTCTAACAACCCTGTAATGAACTAACTGGAAATTCAACATCACTGAAGTGAACTAATCTTTCCCCCAAAACATTTATAATCTTTCCCTTAACAAGTAAATTTAATCGTTGTTGAATTAAATTTTTAATCCAGTTGATATGAAGAAGTCCATCACGGGTATACACTGTCTTAAACTTTAGGTCCTGTATTTTGGCCCTTAAGTCACATACGTTTTGAGCATGTGAAAATACACTGCAACAAAATTGGGATTATTTTTAATGAATAAATGTCACAAATAATAATCAAAATGTCAAAATACAACCCACTTCTTGAAATAATTAATATTTGTTTAGTTTGAATCGATCCAGCCTGAGGCAGAGTAAACCATTGTGTTATCTGTGAAACTATGTCTTCCTTCTGAGAAACATAAAATAAGCTGATCAAAAAAGTTTCCGGTACAGATTATTTCTAGCGGTGGGGTATTTCCGAAACCAACTAAAACTATGCATTGAATTCATTAGAAATATCACAACAATAACATGACATGGTTTTATAACAACATCAGCAAATGCATTATGCTACGTACACAGAAATGCGTATATCGCGATTCGCGTTCCTCGCTCTAGATTACTCGCGGGATTTAACTTTGTGTCATGCCTTCGCCCAAGTTGAAAAGTTAAAAATTGTTTGAAACCCCATAAATCTTGACACAGGACCTGTTTAACTTGCTGACATCAGCCCAGACCAGCACTGGTTTCCATTTTGGTTAATGCTGTTGTACTGTATGATATTACTGGTCTGCCATTGGTTTTGCTTATGGACAGAGAGACTCATGCTGTTTATCAGTTAAACAAAAAAGTCTTTGAGCAGAAAGTCTTACTTGTTAAACTAGAAAAAAATACCTGGCAGGGACAGCAGCACACAAGCATTCAATACATAGCATATGCTGATGAGCAGGAGAATTTTTGCTTGACAAGGCCAGCAGCAAACTTGAACTAAAATTCTTTGCAACACAAGTCTTCAACGGCACGTAAAGTTTATGTTAAAATATTTCCTCATATAGTTTGCATTGGGGAAAGTTGCAGCTGAGTTTTATTCACAATTGAATAACAAATACACTGTAAAAAATACTTTGCTGCCTTAAAACTTTTTGTTGATGCAACTGCTTTTGGAGAGTAATTTTTTGAATGAAGTGTTATTTTATGCATTTTTAGGTAAAGAGAAAGACTTAAGAGTGTTTAATGTCAGTTTATCTTATTGATTTAGAAGCGTTTGTGTTATATTTTATCAAATTGTTTGGTTACAATCGTGCAGAAGAGTGGCACTTGTGGTTAGGTTGTGGATGTGACATATTTCTCTCAATGAGCACTAACTGTGTTAATGCTAACATGTGCTTATGCTAATTAGTATGATGTAAAAACGTTTTATATAAAACAACAGAATTGAGTTATTCAGACTACACTACATTGAGTTATTCAAACTACACTAAATCGAGTTATTTAGACTACACTAAATTGAGTTGAGGCAACTTATAGTAGAGTATTGCCATTTACTTTAAATTGAGTTGGACTAACTCAATATATTTTTATTGTGTAAAGCAGTTTTTTATGAGTTAGGGGTACACATTCATATTGGATGGAAATCCTGCCCACAATTTTATTGAGTTAATCCAATTAATAATTTTTTTGAGTGAGCTCATTGTAAACCATTGACTTCCATAGTAGGAATAAAAATATGACGTAACTAAATGGGTACTGTCAACTGTTTTAGATCATTTTTCTAAATATCTCCTTCATCATTTATCACAATTCTTCCATAATATTTTTTCCTACAATAGAAATGGTTACGGCAGCTATATGCTTACCATCATTTATCAAAATATCTTTTTTGTGTTCTTTAAAATAAAAAACTCATACAGGTTTAGAACAACATTAGGATGAGTGTACAACTGATGTACTCTCAGCTATCCGCTATTTGTGCATTAAATGCTTTTTTATGTTAAACTTAAAAAATATATATTTTAGTTGCATTTAAGTTTATTCTTTTGACAAAGGATTTTTTTCATACAAAATGACTTTTATTGTAAGAGTCCACAGGACCAATAAACCACAGTAAACATTTTTGAGTTTAGACCACAAACATTTGGGACATTTGATAATACATTATTTAAGATGTGACCAAGACAAGAGAGAAATCTTTTACACATCATATCTGTTGTATAATTCCACATAATAACTAAAATCACTGTATATTGTTATTTAAAAAATCTACACAACTATAAATACATAAAGTGCATTTTACACAACATGACACTTCCATGCCAACAAATTACAACCCATCATATTTTCAAATTTAAACAATTAAGATGGATCAAAATCAGTTCAGATTAGTTCAGAGTTCAAGATTGTTTTTTTTTCACATGTTCCACATTATTTGTGTAAGTAAAATACAAAACATTTAAAAAATATGTGTTAAATGAATTGAAAATTTATCAAATTATAATGACTCATCGTCATTAAATCCCAAATTTTGGTGAAGGTGCCCAAGTAATATTTGTTGAAACAAACGGACTTTATCTTCAAGGTTCTCAATAAAGCTAAAATCATACTCTAGAAGCTCTGCCAAATCTCTCTCTATCTGCTGTTGTTGAATCAGTTCTTCTGCTTCTTCATACATTTCTTGAGTAAAGCAACCTCCCCCGTTGGCTGCCACCATCTCATCAATTTTCTCTATTAATTCTTTCACCTGGCCTTGATTTTTCATCTTTGTGTTATCAAAAACCACATATCTACTTCCACAGCTCTGGATGACTCTTCTAAGGTCTTTGTGACCACTTTGGACATATTGTTTTATTGTTTGATCCTTAAGTGCATCACCATGAGTGAAGACCACTATCATGTATTTTGAAGCTTCTTCTCCAAAGATCTCTTGTAGAGCTCGAACAGAATTTTGCTCCTCGGTTGTGAAACGGCCAATTTGGATCACCAGCAGGAACGCATGAGGACCTGGTGCTGACACCTGGATGCATCTCACGATTTCTCTTTTGATGTCATCCATTGGTTCACTGGTGTCCAAGACTCCAGGCGTGTCAATCACATAAATGTCTCTTTGGTCATTCGCCTTTTCTTTTCTGCACTGATGAGTAACAGATTTTGCAGAAGGGGATGATGCGAAAGCGTTTTTACCGAGAATGGTGTTTCCGACTGCACTTTTCCCAACTCCAGTTTTTCCAATCAGTACAATGCGAAGTGGCGTGTCTAGAATATCAAACACAGCAAAGTATACCAAGTAAATCATACTTAATTGAAGTAATGTACAAAAATAATGTTAGAAAACATAAAAATGTATTGAATAAGCCAGTTACCTTGTTTTCTTACTGAAGAAAAACAGCAGGGAAACAGACGCTTCAAATATTTGCTCATTCTTCCTTCTCTAAGAAGTCAGCTGAACTGCCACTGAATGTTTGGTGTGACTGCATTATTGTACCAGCATTGCTGTGCATGTGATTTATTGCATTCGTAAAAAACTTGCTTTTACTTTCACTTGATCACCACGTCTAATCAGTTTCAGGAAAATACGATTGCATTCATTAACATTCACCTAAATAAGTGCAGCCTGCAAGTATATAAGCAATTTTTTTCGACCCTCGTAAATGTTTTTTGATACTTCATTATAGTTGAATTACAGTAAAATTTAATTAGGTACACTTTATCTGAGTGTTTCCTGGTTTCCTTCCATCTATTTCAATTTTAGTTGTTGATTAAATCACGTATTAATGCTGACACACCACAGACAAAGAATGTAGATATACATATACAGTACATACAATATTAAAGTAAGTTACGGTGTTCATAGGAAACTTTGAATCTTAGATGATATTTAAGGTGATACACATAAAAGGAAGACATGCAACCAGGAAAAGCTTGTATTTCACAAAAATGTCACGACACCACATTCTTTATCATAGTCTTGATCGCCACAGTTCATCACCACAGTAATGACATTGTAAAAATGGTAACACCTGTAAAATGTTAAACTTAAATTTTTCCAACTTAGGGGAACATTTAAAGGTGAAAAACTTAAAAAAATACTTTTTAAAATTGGTAACACCTAAAAAATGTAAGTTTTTCGAAGTTGAAAGCACTTGAATTTTTTTAGGTGTTACTAAAGTATTTTTTTTTTAAAGTTAATCCAACTTTCACTTTTTATTGTGTAGTGACAATGATTGAATGGGTTAAGTTGTATGAACTGTATGAAAGAATGTTTTGCAGACATCAATTTCTTGAAAGCTGCAATAAAAAAAAATATGATTTAAAGCTAAACTATGTCAGCATTTCTGTTTAGATGCAATAAATTATGCAGGTGATATGTCAGATTTTGAGACAGGTCAAGCTGTTGGATTAACCTAGAAAATGTCAATTTTAACCCAACAATGGGTTAAAAATAACCCAAAATTACAACCCAAGGTGCTGGGCTTTTCGACCAAACGCTGGGTTGAAAAAATCCAGCATTTTTAAAGTAAATAAAGCAATATTCCTTTTCTATCAATGTGATCCTTATATGTTTGTTCTGTCCTGGTTTATCTCATCCCCCCTCCTCCCTCAGCACCACCTGCCTAGATCTGCTATGGGGGTTCTCTTGCAGCAGCATATAAATATTATTCCTATCCTCTGTAATTATGAGGATGTTTCATCAAAAGCCTTTAATCATGCATGCATGCAACAACAGCAGCCGTGTACAGATTAAGAACCTGCAACAAAGATAAATACTGCAGCTGTTACCTACACAATAAGTGACTTGACGTGTTTTACGAGACATGGCCAAGCCCATTTTCTCCTGCATTAAAGACAAGTTGATTTTCACTTTCATTTACTTAGGATCTCTCCTGTGTAAAGGGCTGGAGAAAAGTGTTATGATTTTTACTGTGCTCATCAATTATTTGTGAAACCAGAATTCAGCATGTCACAAAGTAAGTTTATTTTTGTAATGTTTTTGTAAGTTACTTGTATGCTTTCCTTTTCTGTGTTTCAGTATTTTTATAGATTTTTTTTTATAAATTAAGTTAATTGATCCCTCTCCAGCTTAGGAAAATGGAGCCATAACATTGCATCACATGTGAATTATTTTTTTTTAAATTTGTTATAGCAGAGTATGCAAATGTCCATCAATCTCGTAAAGACATCATTATGGTGCTGCTGGGAATAAACAGCGAAGACAAGTGTATGATAGGCAATGCAATTGTCCAAGAAGATTGCTTTGATGCTGAAAATGAAACGCGGGCAAGGCTGAAAGAAGTAGATGATCAATCAATCTTCGTTATCAACACTCCAGATAAATTAGAGTGGCTGACCTCAAAATCAAAAGACACCCGAGAAGAGCTGAAGCTATCATATCCAGGTCCACGTGTGTTTCTTTTGGTACTAAAGGGGGACATGCGGACACAAAAAGAAGCAGAGTTGTTCCGCCTAATGAAAGTGAGATTTGGAGAGACAATGGTAGAAAACACAATCGTTGTGCTGGTTAGTGACAGAGAGGAAAGTTTAGAGCTAAATGAGCGAGCTGATGAGAAACTCAAAAAACTTCTGGATGAGTGCAGAAATAGAGTTTGTGTTCATAAGAAGAATCAAGGCATAAATGATACAGAGCTCATCAAACAGATAATGAGAACATGGGATGAAATGCAGAAGAGAAATCAAGAATCAACCAACACTGCATCTGGGGATGACAAGTAAGATATATGACACACACAAACATTTACCTGTATTGTGACCTTCAAGTGAAACATTTTTGAGAAACAAGACTTTGACCTGAAATTTCTTTCTCTCTCTCTTGTAAAGCTATAACTAAACCTGTAATGTCATTTTACTTCTGTAGCATGAATGAGACAATTGAAAAGACGAAGCACACAGATGAAAATAAAGGTACATCTTATAGATTTTGCCCTTCATTTTAGGGATGTAACGATTAAATTGCGTGTCTCATAAAAATGCCTGTCTGAAATCAATTCTGAATCGCAAGGCTGCGATTCTTTGTTTCATGCACAGGCATTTGGTCAGTAAGAAGTCCTTATCAATCTAAAATCATTGAGTCGGAGTCATTTATAACATGCATTTAAAAAAGCAACACTCGTTAAATATAAATCATTCAAAATATTCTTTATTATCATGAAAATACCTGAAACTAATTCCTGTAGACATTTCCTGGAACAGCGTTTGTAATGCTACTTCTTCTGTGGAACAAAGGGAGTTTCTGCATGAGAGCGCCCCCTGGCTTTGGGATGTGCCGGGATTTTACCGTAATTCATTCAAATTCATTCATTGAGAAAACCCGCATTTGTACGGTTAATCGTTACACCCCTACTTTCTGTATTATTTAAAAGAAAAAAACAATGTGTTAATAATTTTATCTGCCGGTTAAGTCAGAGTACACTAAAGTAGTTTACTGTAAACACTAACAACGTTAGAAAACATTTAAGGTTAGGCTAACCATAACCAGTTCAACCAATGTTTTGGCTGCAGGTTTTTGTCACAGTGGGATATTAAATGTTTTCCATGCAACCTTACAGATGTGTTTCCTCCAGGCTTTACATCTTTATGCTTCCTTAAAGCCCTGCCCCTTTTTACTTTATCTAACATAAACATTAAGAGTTGAAGAGTTTACACTTGGCATTAACATGCCAGGTGTAAACGATGTTCAAAACGTTTGGAGCTCGTCCACTTTCGACCACTTTCAACCACATCCAGAGGTAGTCGAAACCACTTTCGATCGGATGGCTTTGGAGTTGCGGAACGCACATGTGGTTGAATGTGTTCGAACAACCACATGCGACCACCTTTTCTTCGCCCATTTATCTAATCTGAGGTATTAAACACAAGTTTTACGTCTTTTTTTGACTTCTGGCGTGAACACGTGAAGAGCGCTATTTTTAGCCTTTCATTGATAAAACTAAAGCGGCTGATCTCCGTAGTTTCGTTTTGAAAGCGTGTGAAAGTTGCGCAATCCTATTTCATCAATTGCGCTGAAAATTCAGAGAAAGCTCTTACATACACACGTACAAAACTCTGTGCAGCCTGTTTACTTGCTAAACAAGCAGTGGACTCCGACATAATATTAGCTGGCATCCATATAAACTCATAATTACTCCCGCTCGCGTTTGAATGACAGCAGAGAGACTCGCCCACCGTCTCACAGACCACCCCCTCACAGTATTCAGGACAGAAGCGGTCGAAAGTGGGCAAAAGAGACGGATTTAAATACCAGGTGTAAACGTAATGTGTCTCTCTCGTCCACTTGTGATCCGATCGATGAAAACACATCTTAATACCAAGTGTAAACAGCCCCAAAGAGATTGCTATACATACAGATATAGAGGTGCAGGGATGACATATTTTTGTAGCCAAAACCCAAAAATATTTTTAGCATTTTCTTCCTAACACAGTGTTTTTTTGAATGTGGTTTTGGTTAAACACCTGACGGACAGGGATTGGCCTAAACCAGGACTATAGGCCTTAGTTAAATGAGGATATTTAAGTCATTTATAAAAGCATAATTTATAAATAAACATTACTGGTGTGCATCTTGAGACACAACACTTGCACTGATAAATTTTAAGATATGTCAGAGCAAGTTGTTTTAGATCAAGACAACACTAACATTTAAGTTAGTCTGGGACTAGGCTCAAGCCCTGTCTGGGAAACCGCCCCTACATGATTTACTCACCATCAAGTCATCCTTGATGTATATGATCATCTTTTTTCTGACAAACACAATTGAAGTTATTTTAGAAAATGTCCTGGCTCTTCCAAGCTTTGTAATGGTAGCAAATGGTGCTTCCGATTTGAATCCAATAAATATCGACTATCCTTCACAGAAGTAATTAACACGGCTATTGGGGGTTAACAAAGGCCTTCAGAGGGCAATGTGATTTTGTAAGAAAGATATTGATATTTAAAACTTAACAAACTATAGCTTTCGGTAAAGGCCGACGCATATTCACGATAGAGTGCGCTTTTAGCGTATTAAGTATGATGTATAGTACGAGACATAGTGAAGATGAGACGATAGAGACGAAGCACTACATCATACAGTGTAAGCTGGAAATGAACTTTTTTGTGAACACGCTTCGGTTGTTACCGAAATATGTTTTCATTTGTGAAGATTATCTTGATGGACTAAATGTGTCATAATAATTAAAATATGTAAATAGTATTTTATACTTCAACATTTTGTGAATTCATCACAGTGGAATATGACTGTCCATCAGCCGGTGAAAACATCACAGTGTTGTTGCTGGGAAAGAACAACGACGACAAATGTCTGATAGGAAACATTATCCTTGGAGAAAAACAATTCAAGTCAAAAGACTGTGAGAGTAATAGAGGAAGAGTAGCAGATAAGAGTGTTGTTATCATCAAAACTCCAGACTCTCTCCATTCAGATCCACCTGCAGCACACAGTATGGAGGAGATGAACCCATCATACACAGATCCTCGAATATTCCTCTTGGTAGTGCAGGAAAATGAAGCCTTTCAAGAAGAAACAATAACCCAGCTAAAGGAAAGGTTTGGAGAGAAAATGGTAGAAAACACAATCGTTGTGCTGGTAAGTAACAAAGAGGAAAGTTTTAAAGAGGCATATGAGCAAGCTGATGAGAACCTCAAAAAATTTTTGACCGAGTTTGAAAAGAAAGTTTGGGTTAACAAGAATAATGAAAGCATGAAGTATCCTGAGCTGACCGAAAAGCTGATGGAGATATGTGATCAAAAAAAGACACAGGATCATGAATCAACCAACTCTGGTGATAACAAGTAAGACATGACACACACACACACACACACACACACACACACACACACACACGTAATGACTTCTATGCTGTACAAACTGCATATTATATCCCCTTTTCCCTAACCCTCATAGGAAACGTTATGATAGTTTGGATTTTCAAATAAACATGATTAAATTTTTTATAAGCTGTTTTCTAATACGCAAGGGCATACATACTCCTTGAACATTGGGGGGGACCAAAACATTCAGGGCTATATGTATTAAAAACATCAAATATGGGGGGGGGCAATTTGGGTGTTTCTAATTACTGGGGAGGACATGTCCCCCTCAATGACTATTGAGGTTACAGCCTTGGTCATGGGGACCAAATTTCTTTCTTTTGTAAAACTAACGGAAACTGTATGTCATTCTACTCTTTTAGCGTGTATGAGGATGTTAATGACACTTCACTGATGAAGCAGGCAGATGAAAACAAAGGTATTTTAAAGATTTTGCACTGTATCATCTAAATTAAAGAATGTGAAAAAATGTGTCAAAATGTTTATCATAACCTGCTAGTAAGGTCACTGGTATAAATGGCCTTAACGCTTAAAGGCGGAGTGCACAATGTTTGAAAAACTCTTGGAAAAGGGAGTCGGGCCGACTACCAAAACACACTTGTAGCCAATCAGCAATAAGGTGCGTGTCTACTAACCGACATCCTTGCCTGGGTTGCGTGTGTGTGGGGCGGGTCTATCAGCAGAAGGTCCAGATTCTATTCGGGTAAGGGCATGTATGTTTAGGTGATTTCAAATATCAACATTGGCTTTCAAATGTGCACTACGCCTTTAAGCCAAATGTATACTTCTGCATCAATTGTATGCCATAGGCTACACAGAAAGGTGGTGATTAGCCTAACCGGAGGTTAGCCTAACTAAAAGCTCTCAAAAAATTTAGCAACGCATCAGATCTATTGCAGGCTGCAAGGGCTGTGATTGGTCTGCTAGAACCCCTCTCGTCAGATAAAAATGGACGCATTTCGTTATTCGGTGCCGTGATGAAGACAGAAATATTATAACAGTGCCTATAACAGTTTTATACACTGCTGTCACATTATTTGAGCTGTTTCCGTATAAACAGCGAGTCGTGTTGATAGAGTTTAGGGGAATCTTCTAAATGTGAAGTTTAAAACGAATTTGCGATTAAGGTGTGTGACAAAAACACTCACACACGGCTGTTAGTGCGGTACCATTAATCGCATTATTTTTATCAAAATATTGTGTTTACATGAGGTAAAGTATTATCGCAATATTACCAAAATCCCATTATAATCGCATTACGAGGGTGCATGTAAACGTGGTAATAATGCAGTAGTATAAATCTGTAATACACAGATATATGAATCGCACTTTATCCTGTTATACAACATTTAAGTTTAAGTTAACCATTAGCAATTCCAGCAATGTGCAGCTGTTATTTTTTGTCACAGTGGGTATGAAATATGCAACCACACAGGTGTGTTTACCCCAGGCTAATGTGTTAGGAATTAAGAGAATGTTATGATGTTAAGCTCTTCATCAAACTTGCATCTTTCACATCACTTTCAACAAACTTGACCCATACTTAATCCCAGCACTGTAATGGTAAAGGATCTGGGCTGCTAGATCAAAGGTTGCCTGAATCATTTTAAACAGGGTGGCCAGTAAACTAATTTCAAGGGAAACATTCGCTATAAGAAATATCTGAATTGTAATCATGTCCTGCAATGTTCTATAAATATCCTAGTAACATAACATTTGTGATTTTAACACTTTGAATATTTTTTATTTCATCACAGGGGAAAATGTTCAAGCACCTTCAGGTCAATACATGACTGTGGTGTTGCTGGGAAAGAACAACAAATGCAAATGTCTGATAGGAAACATCATCCTTGAAAAAGAGGCATTTCATGTACAAATTGATGCATGTGAGAAAATTATGGGAAAAGTAGAAGATGAGAATGTTGTCATAATTAAAACTCCATACCCTTTCGACTCAGATCCAATGACAGACAGAATAGAGCTGATGAAGCCATCATACGCAGGATCTCATGTATTTCTCCTGGTATTGAAAGAAAATAAGGCATCTTTAAAAGAGATAGACATGTTTAACCAGCTGAAGCAGAGATTTGGAGAACAAATGGTGCAAAACACAATTGTGTTGTGTAACACTGAAACAAAGCTGTCTGCAAGTTTAAAGGAAATAACTTTTAAAAATGAATTTCATAAACAGCTTCTAGATGAGTGTGAAAACAGAGTTTGCTTTTATAACAAACAGACAACAAAAGGTGAACTGGTCAAACATTTAAAGTACCACATAAAGGAAATTATGGAGAAGAATCAGGCTTCTCAATCTGCACAAGGTGGCACAAGGTAGGTGATATAATGTATAGTTGTTATGAACAGGAATTAAACTATATATTAAAAAAATATATATATATATAATATAGATCTTATATATATAATTTACTCTTTTGCTTCCTGTAGGACATACAGTAACATTTCTTATTTAAATATTCCCGAAGAGCCAATTCAAACACAAAACGTATCAGGTAATTTATTAAAAAAAATATATATTTTAAAGAAAATGTAATTTTGAAATAACAAATTTAATCATGACGTCTTAGATAAAGAACCATTGTTGTAATTAATGTTGCACACTATCAGTTTATCAGCAACCGGCAGCAATGAATGTTATGGACAGCAGCTTCATGACCATTGTGCTTTTGGGACAGACAGGAAGTGGAAAGAGCGCAACAGGAAACACCATCCTGGGACAGCAACAGTTTGAGTCTCGTGCCAGTTCCGTGGCGATAACAAAGTCTTGCGATGTAAAAGACGAAACAGTCTGTCACATGAAGATCAGGCTCATAGACACCCCAGATTTCTTTAATGAAGATCTTAAGAATCAAGACGAACAGTTACGTGTTTGCAAAGAGCTCATTCAGCACAGGCCTGTTGTGTATTTGTTGGTTATGCATCTGGGTCGTTTCACAGATGGAGAGAGAGAGGTTCTGCCACGCTTGAAGAAAGAGTTTGGTGAGGACGTGACTTCAAAAACTGTTATTCTTTTCACTGGAAAAGAGAAATTGAATGATAAAACTTTGTCAGATTATATCAATGGAAGTGATCAGGAACTTCAACAGCTGATCAGAACCTGTGGCTCAAGATGTGTTGCATTTGACAACATCAAGAAAAACCATCAACAGGTGAAGGAACTTATTGACATCATTGTGAAAATGCAGACAGATGGAAACATTCCTGGGATGATGCCACACCATCCTAACATTAAACAAATCAACATCCCACAAAAGATAAAGGATGCAGAATGCAGAATCCTGTAAAGCAAAATGTGTGTGGATGTTAAATTATTTAATTCTTTACCATCTACTAAACACCTACATACATGAAATAATCATATAATATAAAGATAAATGTGCATGTCAATTTTAGGAATGCTGGTAGTTATGCTACAATAAACCATACATGTTATCTCTTAATATTTACTGTAAATTTCTTTGAGAATAAAAGATAAATAGTGGCTATTAAAGTTTGAATCTTTTTATTGCCTTTACATTTACAAGATTGAAATAAAAATAAAAAACTTTTAAACTTGCATTACCTGATCAATTAAAAGCCTGGGCAACTTAACCCTGGCCATTTTAGTTTCTTCTTAAGACATTTACTCTCAGTGCTAGGAAATATCTGATAACCGATATTAAAATATTTTGAGAAAACACAAATTTAACTTCCTAAGACCCAGGATTTGGTTGGTCTTTTTTTTTCAGATTTCTTAAAGCTATTTTGGGGTTAGGAAGAACCAATAAATATAATAACCAAATATTTTTCTAAGAACATGAAGCAATGTATTTGTTCATGTTTGTGTACAACAGGTTCCAGTTACACAGAATTAACTTTTATGGTGCAAACATGTCTTAGTAGGTTAAAACGTTTATCTTGTTTTTAACCAAGCGGCAAATACCTATAGCCTACAACAACTTGTGGTTCATTGGCTCCCTCTAGTGGCAAAGCATGAAATATTGAATCCAAACTACATAACTAAACACAAAAATATTTTGTAAGATTAAATTAAGCACAGTTAAAACTCACAGCAAATAAATGAATAAAAACAAGTATTGGGTTTTAAGGCCAAAATCAATCCTGATCAGCTGCTTTCGAAACAGTCATGCGTCCCAAATCCCAATCTGCATACTATCTATCCTAAATAGTATTTGAAATTAGAATTGGTGTCCCAAATCATACTATGTTAAAATGAGTATCCATAAAGTTCCTAGATACCCGGATTGTCCACTGTTTTAGGCGAAAATACGAAGTGTAGATCAATGGACACGCAAACGGGTGATATTACCCACAACTCACCGCAAGAGGGCGGAGTTTAGTTTGCTCTACACAAAATTAATAAATTAAATAATGATGCGTCACTGAATCAATAAATTAATCTACAGACTCAGAGTAAACTTTACATGGCAAATCATGAATAAAGACATGCTTAAATGAAGAAAAAAAAATGTGTTGTATTTTAATGTTTCTTAATGCAGTGGTTCTCAAACTGGGGTTTGTGGCCCTCTGGGGGGTACCAGAGGTGCCACAGTTTTTTTGACATTTTATAAAACACATAAATGTATCATAAATTCTGTGTAATTAAATATCAGAAAAAATGTGTTACTGCAATAGGTCAACGGCCCCGCCATATTGGTCCAGGTGAGTGAGTGCCCCATAAACACACACAATGGAGGAGCTGTGCTATTTCAGGATAAAAGGCACGATAACAATATTACTTACAATCGCTATTATTAGAAACACAACTCATTAAAATGATTTAAAAATAAACAAGTGCAGTGAAGGTTCAGAACCTGCAACAATCTTGACAAACTTGTTGATGTTCAAAACACTTAAGGCGTTTTACCAGACGTGGCCAAGCCCATTTTCTCCTAGAAGAGTTGATTTTCACTTTCATTTAGGCTACTTAGGATCTGTTTTCAATCGTATCATGATTTTTCTGTGTAAATAATTTATTTGTGAAACCAGAATTCAACATGTCACAAAGTAAGTATTGTGTGATTATTGTATGCTTTACTTTTTTATAATTACTTTCTGTTTTCTTGTGAATTAAGTTAATGGCTCAAAGTAATTATGATAAGCATGAGCGTCACTAGACCCCTTTTACTGGGTCTTTTACTTATTATTGTGCTGCACACTTCTGCACGCAGCAGGCTTATAAGAAAAGGTGATAGAAAAAGTAACAGTGGGCATTGGCCCTTTTTGTGTATTCCCAGATATTTCTAAAACTTATTGTAGAAGTAATAACATTACATTTTTTAAGACTTAAAGGCATAGTTCACCCGTATTATGTTGTTCTTAATCTCTTTCTGATTTTCTTTTTTCTGATGAACACAAAAGAAGATATTCTGATAAATGATGATAAGCACACAGCTGATAGTAACCATTGACTTTCATAGTAGGAATAAAAAATACAATGGAATTCAATGAGTACCATCATCTGTGTGATTATCATCATTTATTAAAATAGCTTTTTTATTATTTATCACAATACTTCCATAATATTTTTCAAGTCAATGGTTCCAATCAGCTGTGTGCTTATCATCATTTATCAAAATATCTTATTTTAGGTCCATTAAAATAAAAAACACACAAGTTTAGAACAACATTAGGGTGAGAAAATGATGACAGAATTTATATTTTTGGGTGAGCTATCCCTAAACTCCATCATATCGCATCACAGGAAAATTATTATTTTGTTTTTTGTTATAGCAGAGTATGCAAATGTCCATCAATCTTGTAAAGACATCATTATGGTGCTGCTGGGCATAAACAGCGAAGACAAGTGTACGATAGGCAATGCAATTGTCCAAGAAGATTGCTTTGATGCTGAAAATGAAATGCGGGCAAAGCTGAAACAAGTAGATGATCAATTAGTCTACGTTATCAACACTCCAGATAAATTAGAGTGGCTGAACTCAAAATCAAAAGACCCCAGAGAAGAGCTGAAGCCATCATATCCAGGTCCACGTGTGTTTCTCTTGGTACTGCAGGAGGACAAGCTGACACAAAAAGAAGCAGAGTTGTTTCGCCAACTGAAAGTGAGATTTGGAGAGACAATGGTAGAAAACACAATCATTGTGCTGATTAGTGAAAGAGGGGAAAGTTTTAAAGAGCTATATGAGCGAGCTGATGAGAAACTCAAAAAACTTGTGGATGAGTGCAGAAATAGAGTTTGTGTTCACAAGAAAGATAAAGGCATAAATAATACTGAGCTCATCAAACAGATAATGGAGATATGTGATCAAATGCAGAAGCTGGATCACGAATCAACCAACACTGCATCTGATGATGACAAGTAAGACACACACGTGCACACACACAGGTTTTAATGTTTAATGGGAACTTTCCATAGACATAATGACTTCGATGTTGTACAAACTGTATATTCAATTCCTTTGCCCAATCCCTAAACCTAACCCTCTGTGTTGTAAAATTTGAGACTTGCATTTTTAACCTGAATTTCTGTTATAAAACTAACTAGACCTGTACTGTCCTTTTACTCTTTAAGCCTGTATAAGAATGTTGCCAACACTGAACTGATGAAGCAGATGGATGAAAACAAAGGTATAACCTAAGGATTTTTCCTTTCTCTATCATTTAAATTATAGAATGTGACAGTCAGTGCTTATAGTTTTGTGGTTAGTGCACCGACAGTCGATACAGGATATCACCACGGTGCTCACGGCGACCCGAGTTTAATTTCCGTCTCTGAGGTCCTTTGCTAAAAGCACAAAAAGCCTCAGAAAAAAATATCTTTATAAATTAAGAATGTGACAAAATCACACACTATACAGTGAAATAAATGGCCTTAACGCTAATGCTCAATTTATATTTCTGCATGCCCTCCAATAATTAAAACGACCAAATTGTCCCCCCCAACATTTGACGTTTTAACAGGGCTTCAGATGTGCGCCTAAATGGTCGCATTGGCAACAAGAAATATTAATTTGCGAGTGCTGTTTTTGCTATTATTGGCGACAATGGCAATTTACACATTGTGTTTAATTAGGGATCGACCGATATGGATTTTTCAGTGCCGATGCCGATTTTTGTTTCATCAGCCTTAGCCGATTTGTTTCATCAGCGGTCAGCCGATATATCGGTCTTTCACTAATTTTAATGTTTGCATGCTATAACTTTTAATGTGCACATTCTGCATGCTTCAGAAGCCTATTACATCCTTTGTTGTGCTAGCGTAATAAAATGAGACACAGCACGTGAAGTTTCACAGAGTCAAGGGCTTGAACAAACTGTTGCTAGTAAATAACATAATACATAATTAAACGAGGACTAGGCCGTGGTTATATTAGGACATTTAAGTAGTTTTTACAAACATAGAAAAATTTATTCTGATGTGCATCTTGAGACAAAACAATGGCACTGATATATCTTAAGACACTTTTTAAAATAATTTTATTTTGGGACTAGAAAACCGCCCCATTATCTTTAGACAATTATTTTAATAGTAAAAACATTCACAAAATAGCCCCCTATAAACCTTTCTAAGACTCAGTCATTATTTATCCAAAAACAACAGCCAATAGCAAGTCTCCAAATAAACAGCCATATTTAATCCCAGCAGTGTAATGGTTAATGATCTGGGCTGCTAAATCATAGGTTGCTGGGTTAACGTCAAACAGGATAACCTGTAAACTGATTTTCAAGGGGAACTGTCACTAAGTTAATGTAAATTGTATTCATGTCTGCAAATATAAAGAAGGTTTTTCTGATTTTAACGCTCTTTAATTCACCACAGAGGAAAATGTCCAGGCATCTTCAGGTGACTACATCACAATGGTGTTGCTGGGAAAGAACAACAAATGCAAATGTCTGATAGGAAACATCATTTTTGGGAAAGAAAAATTTCATTCAGAAGAAGTCACTTGTGAGACAAACATGGGGAAAGTGGCCAATGAAAGTGTTTCTATCATCAAAACTCCATACCCTTTCAATTCAGATCCAATGATTGACAGCATAGAGCTGTTGAAGCCATCATACGCAGGTCCTCGTGTATTCCTCTTGATACTGAAAGAAAATAAAGTGTCTCCTGAAGAGAAAGAGATGTTTACCCAACTGAAGCAAAGGTTTGGGGAACAAATGGTGGGAAATACAATTGTGTTATGTAACAAAGAAATGAAGCTGTCTTCAGGATCAATGGACAAATCTAGTGTGACCTTCAAACGTGTCTCTCATAAACAGCTTCTAGAAGAGTGTGGTAACAGATTTTACCTTTACAACAAACAAACAACAAAAAATGAACTTGTCAAACAACTGATGTACTACACAAAGATAATTATGGAGAAGAATCGGGCTTCTCAATCTGTAGAAGAAAGGTAGGAGATATATATTTATATATATGAAAAGGAATTAAATTAATTATTAAATCAATCAATCATAAATTTGCTCTTTTGTATCCTATAGGACATACAATAATATTTCTCCTGCAAATATTTATATGAAGACCATGCTAACACCAGCACTAAATATAATATCAGGTAAAACATTTTTTTTATCTCAAATGTATTAAGAACATGTAGTTGTCAGATTTTGAAGTAATAAAATTAATCATGTCTTCTAATTCTAATTATTTACCTTAAGAACCATTGTTCTAATTAATACCCGCGATAACCTGCATGAGCCCATGGCAGACTACTCCGACCTTACAGAGATCTCATTCAATGGTATTAGTCATCAAACATTGACTAGACTTTTAAAAGCAGAAATATCTAACAAATCCCTTAAGTTGCAGAAAAAAGTAAAATCAAAGCAGATGGATACATCCCTGTATGGTTTCGCGCTCGGTTTCGATTGCCTGTGTTTTTATCAATTTCCTATTGTTGCAATCATATTGTGCCGGGTCTAGTTAGTTCACAGTTTGTTAACCATAAGCATTTTAACAAAATTTAACAATTTAACAAAAAATTTTTACTTCATGTACTGTGAGTTGATGTGATTGCTTCCATTGTTTTCCTCATTTGTAAGTTGCTTGATATTGCCATCACATTGCATCACATGTGAATTGTTATTTTGTTTTTTATGTTATAGCAGAGGAAATAGTTCAGCAATCTCGTAAAGTCATCACAATGGTACTGGTGGGAATAAACAGCGAAGACAAGTGTATGATAGGCAATGCAATTCTCCAAGAAGATTGCTTTGATGCTGAAAAAGAAATGGATATATGGCTGAAACAAGGAGATGATCAATCAATCTGCATTATCAACACCCCAGATCATTTTCATTTGCTGACTCCAAAATCAAAAGCGACGAGAGAAGAGCTGAACCCATCATATGCAGGTCCACGGGTGTTTCTCTTGGTACTGCAGGAGGTCACGCGGACACAAACAGAAGTAGGGATGTTCAAACAACTAAAAGCGAGATTTGGAGAGACAATGGTGGAAAACACAGTCATTGTGCTGGTTAGTCATAGAGATGAAAGTTTAGGGCTATATGAGCGAGCTGATGAGAAACTCAAACAACTTCTGCATGAGTGCAGAAAGAGAGTTTGTATACACAAGAAGAATAAAGGGATAAATGATACTGAGCTCATCAAACAGATAATGAGAACATGGGATGAAATGCAGAAGCAGGATTATGAATCAACCAGCATTGCATCTGATGATGACAAGTAAGACATATGAGACACACACAATGCAAACATTAGACAAATATTTAACTGTGTTGTGATAATTTGCAAAAAGTATATATTCTTTCTTGCTATAACTAAACTTTTTTCATTTAGCATGTCTGAAATGATTGAAGACACTGAACCGATGGAGCAGGAGCTTAAGTGTACAGGTATTTTACAGATATTGCCATTCCTCTATCATCTAAGAGAATGAGATCATGTTTCATTTCTTATTTATTTGTAAGCACTATGGCAATTGACAGGTGGATCTGGGTTGCTAAAACAAAGGTTGCCAGATCAATACCAAACAAACATTCACAAACAGGGAATTAAGGGGGAACTGTTACTGCTAGTAAATGTATTATTAGCGATAACAGTGTTATCAGTAAACAGTAAAGTTTTTGACCGATAGGAGCATTTACTTATTAAAGCAGCTACAATCTGACTTTTTCCATGTTTATGTGCTATAATTGGGTCCCCAGTGCTTCTATCAACCTAGAAAACGTGCAAAAGAACACCGCAGTAACTTTGTTTTGATTAACATTTTTTGCAAGCATGTGAAAAATTTGGTTATTCAGACTTCGCCTGTTTTGTGAGGTAGGTTAGGACAATTAAAATAATACCGCCCCTTAATCTGAACTATCCAACCACGGCACCGCCACTGAGTGCAGAGACAGAAAGAGAGAGAGAAAATAATTGACAGCACAATTGAATTTCAATTGCAACAAACCACCATCATTGCGAACAGTGTTTGCATTTCATCAGCCCATTTGCATTTTAAAGGACACATCTAAAAATGGTACATTTTTGCTAAGACTACAAAATATCAATTTTGTCCTGTTATAATAAATTAACTGTGTGGTATTTTGAGCTAAAACTTCACATGAGCACTTTGGGAACACCAAAGACTTATTTTACATCTTTATAATGTAACCCATTTAAATGTAATCTATTAAGGCAACATAACACAATTCCTGCACTTACCAAACTTATTTTAAGTTGTCCACAGATTCAGATATTGGTTCCACCACACATCCCTGAAATTATAAGCTTATACAAGAATACGGAAGTGTTTTGATTGGTTTTATGTTATTAACACTTGCATTATTTATTTCATAACAGAGGAAAATGTTCGGGCATCTTCAGGTCAATACACGACTGTCATGTTGCTGGGAAAGAGCAACAAATGCAAATGTCTGATAGGAAACATCATCATTGAAACAGAGCCATTTCGTCAAGAAATCATCAAATGTGAGATAAATATGGGGAAAGTAGAAGATGAGAATGTTGTCATCATCAAAACTCCATACCCTTTCAACTCAGATCCAATAACAGACAGCATAGAGATGTTGAATCCATCATATACAGGATCTCATGTTTTCCTCCTGGTATTGAAAGAAAATAAGGTGTCTTCAAAGGAGTTAGAGATGTTTAACCAACTGAAGCAGAGGTTTGGAGAACAAATGGTGGAAAACACAATTGTGTTGTGTAACACTGAAACAAAGATGTCTGCAAGTTTAAAGGAAATAACTTTTAAAAATGACTCTCATAAACAGCTTCTAGAAGAGTGTGGAAACAGAGTTTGCTTTTATAACAAACAGACAACAAAAGGTGAATTGGTCAAACATTTAAAGGGCCACATAAAGGAAATTATGGAGAAGAATCAGGCTTCTCAATCTGAACAAGGTGGCACAAGGTAGGAGATATAGTGTATAGCTTTTATGAACAGGAATTAAACAAATATGGATATATATAATTTACCCTTTTGCTTCCTGTAGTAGGACATACAGTAATATTTCTTATTTAAATAATCCTGAAAAGCCAATGCAAACACAAAAAGTATCAGGTAATGTATTTTTTTATATATATAAAAAACTGTTTTGAAGAAAATGTAATATTGAAATAACAAAATCATGTCTTTTTTTAATCAATAAGCTAAAGAACAATTGTTTTATAAATGTTGTGCACTATTAGTTTATCAGCAGCCGGCAGCAATGACTGTTATAGACAGCAGCTTCATGACCATTGTGCTTTTGGGACGGACAGGAAGTGGAAAGAGCGCAACAGGAAACACCATCCTGGGACAGCAACAGTTTGAGTCTCGTGCCAGTTCCATGCCGACAACAAAGTCTTGCAATATAAAAGAAGAAACAGTCTGTCACATGAAGATCAGGCTCATAGACACTCCAGATTTCTTTAATGAAGATCTTAAGAATCAAGACGAACAGTTACGCGTTTGCAAAGAGCTCATTCAGCACAGGCCTGTTGTGTATTTGTTGGTTATGCATCTGGGTCGTTTCACAGATGGAGTGAGAGAGGTTCTGCCACGCTTGAAGAAAGAGTTTGGTGAGGATGTGACTTCAAAAACTGTGATTCTTTTTACCGGAAAAGAGAAATTGAATGACAAAACTTTGACAGAATATATCAATGGAAGTGATCAGAAACTTCAACAGCTGATCAGAACCTGTGGCTCAAGATGTATTGCATTTGACAACAACAAGAAAAACCATCAACAGGTGAAGGAACTTATAGAGATCATTGTGAACATGCAGACAGATGGAAACATTCCTGGGATGATGCCACACCATCCTAACATTAAACAAATCAACATCCCACAAAAGATAAAGGATGCAGAATGCAGAATCTTGTAAAGGCAAAAACGTGTGTGGATGTTAAATTACTCAATCCTTTCCCATCTATTATACATTAAATAAATATAATTTAATTATAAATGTATACATGTCAGTTTTAAGTATGTTTATAGTTGTGCTACAGATAAACTATACATGTTACCCCTTAATATTTACTGTAAACTTCTCGGGAAATAAAAGAATGGTTTATACATAATTTTTAATCTTCAATTGCCATTAATTCACAAATTTCAAATAAAAATAACATTTAAACTTGCATTACCTGATCAATTAAAGTCTGGGACACTAAACCCAGACCATTTAAGTTTCTACTTAAGACACTGACTCTCAGTGATAGGAAAGATAGGAAATCTTTTACCCAACTTTTATCTTGTTTTTATGTATACCGATATGCGGTGCATTGGCTCCCTCTGGTGGCAAAACAATGCCATCAAAGTAAATGTGGCCTTTAGTACTACAATTTACTCACTTATTACGTCATAATAATATAAAATTTTAATAGACTTCCTTACTTGTAGCAGTATGTTTCATTTACTCTGGTAAACTTCTACTATTTTGCCACTATAACAATTTTAAACTCATTAGCAGAACATTTGCTTACCTTCTTCTTGAAGCACTCTCGATCTCTCATTCGTTTATATTGAAATGGGGACTGCAGCGTTTGAAAATAAATGTCGCCACCTAGCGCACTGGATGAATTCATTTTACAAGTCTGAAACCCTGACATTATCCTTAATATTTAATATGTAAACTACTCTAAAAATAAAATATAAACAACAATTAAACTGGAAACATAAAGGGACAGTTTCCCAGACATGATTTAGATTAATCCAGGACTAGGCCTTAGTTATATTAGGAAATCAAGTAATAAAAAAACAATACTGGTATGCATTCTTGAGACAAAACAATGGCACTGCTATATGTTAACATGTCAGTGCAAGGTATTTTAAAATTTATTTAGATCAATCATGCATTTTTATCTGGGACTATGGTAAGGCCTGTCCAGGAAATCACCTCAATGCTTAAGTGAAATATTGCACTTATTAAAAATGAACTACATACAGTCTATAGAAATGTTGCTTGGTAACCATGTATATACCCACCTGAAAATACTAGATATACTAGAAGTGGTTTTAAAATCAGTTTGCTGACTGATCTGAAAATGTAAATTAAAAAATCCAACACATTTACGGGTAAATCTAGTGGCAAAAGCATTAAATAACCAAAATAAATTAAAACCAGTTTAAGCTGGTCATTTATAAACCAGTCATCAAGATCTGGACATCTGGATGATGACACAAAGACACGACATCTACGATATAATTTTACACTTTAACTTCCCTGACCAATCTGGGCCACTAAACTCTTACCATTACAGGATCTTTTTTTATTTAAGATATTTGATATCAGTGCTACTACTTTATCAGCATATGAAATATTTTGAATAATTTAAGTATGATTTTAAAAGTTTTAATTATACTGCAAATACAAATCTACTGTAGTGCAATGGCACCCTCTAGCGGCAAGGTCATAAAATATATTAAATTAAGCACAGTCAAATATTTAAATCCCATATATAAAAGACTTCTGGGATTTAAAGATTTGATGGTGGCTTAATTAGGCAACATGTCATCTGAGACACAACAAGGACCATCATTACAAAAAGATTTATTAATGGGCGAGAATGAACAAAGTCCAATTTAAGATATTTACAGACAATTATCTACAGACTGAAATGAGCCGTTAAATGGAGGGAGAGGGAAATACACAGAAAAAACAAAACCAAACTGAAGTCAAGTCTGTACATGCTCCTGTGAGCACTCCAGATTCACTCCACAGTGCCTGGTAAAGTTGAGGACCAAAGTACTGTAAGTGCACCCGTGATATCTGCCATTCATGTGAAACGGCCACACAGATGGTCACACGAATCCATTGAAGTGGAAACCACAGCAGACACTGAGGAGTACAATGCATTTTTCCAAAAGATCTATCCAAAACATTTCTGGTACGCGAGAAAGAACCCTGATGGTGTGTGTTTGGACTTATGAAGACTCTTCGTCGATCTTGGGGGCCAGATAGTATTTGACGTGTCCCATGTCTGCAATTTTGTACTCAACCACTGTTGGAGACAAAACAGCATGTTTCAGTTTTCATCTTGAGGGTAGTAATTTATTTATTAAGAAGACAGGAAAGAGAGAATCAATTTTTATACCAAGTGGGATATCTGCGGACATGCTCAGCGTGACCGTCTTGGACAGTGGAGTGGCTTTGGTGAAAAAGTTCAGGTAGTTCAGGGCAAAAATGAGCTGCACTGGCTCATTCATCTCAATCGTCACCTGTTTGAAAGACAACAGTGCCGGTTAGTCACGTTTACTGAATACACAACTCAATCTGATCGGAAAATTAACTTATGTAGATTAAATTAAGTAATTCCAATGTATGTAGGTTAAGTCTGATTCGGTTCTGATATCTGTAACGCAAACTAATTAAACCTACCGCTTCGTCCTCCTTGTCGACGTTGCTGGTCTGTGAGAGCTTAATGTTGCCCGTGCCCAGCTCACCGCTGGCAGAGAACTTCACTCCATCCTTGGCGCAGGAGATCATAACAGCGTCACCGATCTGCGACAGATCCCTGCAGATTCTGGCAAACTCACCGGAAGGCATCTTCACCACACAGCTGTATTCCTGCTCCTAAAGAGCAAAAAAATAAGGGGTGGTTATTGAAAAGTATGCATAAATAAATATTTCTTCAATAAGGATGAGTGTAAATGCGAAAGTCTCTTACAGGAATCCCAAGCTGCTCCACATCCAAGTCCATCAACTTCATCTCATAATCGGACACCTTCTCTTGGTCTATAAACAAGGACAATGTAAACATCTCAAAAAGCAGTCTGGTATGATGAAAATATTACTTTTATAGTGTGCATAGTCTATATACTATTCTTAATACACGCATTGCTTATACATAAAGTCTTAAAAAAGTAAAATGAGTAACAAACTCACTGAGAGTTTCAAAGACCAGGGCCAAAGAGTCAGCATTGTCTTCTGCCCGAAGTGTGATGATGTCTTCATTTCCAGCACACTTCAGAATCTTTGACATGCTAGAAAACAAAAATAGTATGCATCAAGTATGCATGCAGAACAAGTGATCAGAAATATAAAACTGTTGCAAACATAGCAATATTGTGTCACTATTTTTCAAATCAAAACTATTTACAGACAATACAAATTTTATTCTTAGATTAATATATCCTGTAAATATATGATTTCTTTGTTGGTTCATGTAAGATATTCATGTAAGCGAATGATGACAAAACTAATCTAATCTCTTGAGTGATGATAACCATTTATTCCCTGAAGTACAAACAGTAAAGTTGTAAAGCATATTTTATTCACAAAAATTTGTGTAAATGTAAAACTCCAGTGTCATTCTGACACCCGGCTCTTTCGCGCCATCTTCAACGCGCGTAAATGACGTCACAAGCAGCAGTGCGGGAAGAACACAGGAACTTTGCGCGCCAAATACAGACCTGAATAGCATTATTTGCGCCATGTGGATGTACTAAAAAACGTAAAATATGCTTTATCCCTTTCAAACCTTAAGTATTTACTCATGCAGTCGAAAACTAACCATGGTTTTAATACAGCAACTACAATATTTGTACAATAACCATAACAACCACATTTAGCATTGTTTCACTACCATAGTTTATCCATGATTAACTAACGTTATGGCAATAATGGTTATCAATATAACGTTACTATAAAAAAATACATGCCTTCTAAAATAGTAATATAATAAAACCATGGTTATTTTGCAAAGAGGCGCGGGCATGCACGGGCTTGTTTGACTTTTAACGTTACAAGACTTTACAATGCAACTGCAAACCCTGTAATGATTAAAAACAATTTTTAAACGAATTACCATCATATTTATTTTTAACATACCTGCTCAAGTTGACACCCATTGCGAGGTTTCTGTCGCAGCGGTAAGAGTCGAACCCATCGCTCCGGAGCGTGAGCTGCACCAGAGACACATGAGACGAGTCCATACTCTGCAGAGAGATACCCGATGAGCTGACATCCCAACAGGCCTCGGTGATAAGGTCTTTCAGGGCCTCCAGAACCTTCTTAAGGATTGATCCTTGAACGAGACGTGCCTCAAACATTTTGTTTCTAATAGGGACAAAAAGTAACCTTGCTAATTCCTGTTACGACACAAGCGCGGCCTAGTTTCAAGCTTTAAATCGCCTGCAGAGACGCAGTAATAAAGTTCAGAAGAACGATGTTTGAATGTACAAAGACCCTAAAAGAAACGATGTTTGAGCAGCTGTGCGTCCCGTCTCGAGGCTCGAAGTGCAACTGCGCGCTCTTTTGCGGGTACTTTCATAAACTGACCGACTCTTTTCTACGTCATTTCCTCTTACGTGTTGACTCCGCCTACAAACGCTGAAAGAGGGCGCTAGAAGGGATTGTGGCTAGAAGGGATAAAGCTACGGACAAAATCTCGCCGGATAAGGGCTGTTTTAGGGTGCGTTCCACTCCAGTTTTAGACACACACTCGCGAACTTCCCTAAGCACTTCCCCTCGGGGGAATCCCTGTCGCCATTTTGAAGTGCGTTCCACTTCGTCAAGTGGACGAGGGAAGTTTGTATGGACAGACCCTCGCTCCCTCGATTTTGACCGAGGGAGCGAGTCTGCTTCATATGTACACTTCATGCAGCTTCATATCCCACAATCCAACACGATTGTGACGTCACTTCAGCAACTCGCGCTTTGCACATGGAGGGGGCGGTCTCCACTTTCCATGTGATCAAGGGCTTAGGGCGATCCATTTGAACCCACTTCAAGTGTTCTAGCAGTAGTGGGCACTCGTACAACGTAAGCAATGACGTACATCCGAGTGAACGAGACTGAGGGAAGTTAGCGAGGGAAGTTCATAAAAAAACGAACTGGAACGCAGGGCAGATCCGAATCCTACACCCAAACCTAACCTATAACCTCTAGTCAGAACAGCGCATATGCAAGAATTTTAATACGTAAAGAAATCAAGTATTTCTTAAAATTGTTTATCTATTCAGTTTTATTGTTTATCTATGCAACAAACATTTGGAATTTAAGTGTGATAATTCTGAAACAACTGATAATTTATGATTGCGTTTTAATTACTTTTTTGTTATAACATCCCTAATAAAATGCTTTTTAATGGAATTTTTTATACACAAATTTAAGTACTTGCAAGTTAAAACCTACGTTTTGTGGATTTTACATATTGAGTTTATTTCTTATACAAAAGCTTTCAATGTGATGCAATTCATTTGTGTGAATGAATAAATAAATGTGATGAATAAAATTAATTTATTGAATGTGATTCATAAAAATAAACTCTAGCCATTAGTTTTATTTTAATTTCTTGTTTATATCTATATATAATGCTTACTTAAAAATATCCGCCCCAAATCAGTTCAATACTTATTTTAATTAAAATATTATTTTAGCACCAATAAGTATATTGTAAATCACCTATATAGTCCTAATAAATTATATTTTTATGCATTATACATACACATTCTTAAACCATGTAGTCTTCCCCTTGATTTAAATAAGACAAAAGCTAAAACAACTAAAAAAGGTAACTAAAACATGTTTGATTGTTTTGATTATAATACACATCTGCCAAGTTATGTGAAGCTCTAGTATATTTTATTCGATAGAAATTGTAAGTTTGAATTTGTGAGACTTTTTGGGAATATTATTGTGGACAAAAAGTTGGGGTGGTGCTTGAATTGCTGAGAACCCCTGCCCTAAACTGTGAAACTGCACCTATTGACCAAAAGAGGGCGCCATTCCCTACAGCCAAAAACGCAGCTGAACCAAAATATTGCTTGAAACTGTGTGAAGTTGGGAAATATATTGGTATGAGAAGCAGCAAGATTAAAGTAGACACTACTTATTATTCACCTTAAGGAGTCGATGAAGTCGTCACACAAGGTATGATGCTTAGGGGTAGCTAACCAATAAACTTAATTAAATGCATAGACATGAAATGTAGTCTCAATTAAATATGAAGCCATTAAAACAACATATTCTAAATATCAATTTAATGTGTTGTTTAAAATAACTGTAGATAATAGATCTGGCACATCAACAACCCTTTCTCCATTCAATTTTCCAGATAAATATAAAACAATTTCCTGCATAGCTGGAAGCTGCTTATTTGATTAGTGGCCTGGAAAAACAATATCCAATGTGTTCTATATAATGTATTCATTCACGGCATGTTTTAATAGATACAGAGTTGTGTAAAAACAATAGAGAGCTTATTCAGCCGTGATGTCTGTGGAATGGGATTAAATGCTGACTCATGACCTGAAACTGTGCATGAACTTGTGTGTGTATGTTTGGGGAGGAGGTCGGGCTGCGTGCTGTTGATTGACAGCCAATGTGCACAAATCAGATTTCCATTTACAACACAGCAGAGAGGTTTACTCATTCTGTCGGTGTCATTGGAGGCGGATTCCTCCACCGCAGGATTCACAAGTTGAGTGCCAATGCGGTTCCCAATTTGGCCCCAAAACGTCTGATCCACCCATCAGAATTGAGGTGGAATTTCCCAATGCTAGTAAACATCTGCCAAACAGTCTCGGATTTAAAAGCCCCTATCGTGATTGCCAAGTTTCCTGCAAAGAGTTTGATACTACCACTGACCCAAACCAGATTTTCAGAGGAGTTTCCCTTAAAGCTTCGCCCGTGCGATTCTCACGAGAGACGCTCCACTATCTGAATGTGTTTATTCAGATTATATCCGTGTAGTCGATTATTCTCTAATTATAAATGCTCTTTGTTTTATTTCTGGAAACTTAGAACCGTGTAGCAGGATATATGAAATTATATTTGAACAATACTAAACGAACAGGAAGGAAGCCTAGGCCAAACAATCTGGGAGAATGTGGGAGGGACTCAAACTCCATCTCTTTCTTTTCTGTTTGCAATCCCTTGAGAAAACACAAGCTAAGCACTCTGCTCTGCTGCAGGCATGCGCAGACCTAAACGATTTGATAAACATCTGTCTCAGCAGACAATAAAACATCATTTCAAGTTAGTGCCATTTTAAATGAGACTTTCTTTTACCTATAAAACCATTCACTTTACCACCAACAGATATACTTACACCAAGATGTACAACAGAAGATAAAAGTCAAGACATGCAAAATAATGTACATATTTATTAAAACAAAAAATATCCCTTTCTATTTAGAAATCATGTTTTACATTAATAGAGTTAAATTCTCGTAACTCTGAAAAGAAAAGTGAGTGAAAGTAGGGCACATCTGGTTTCACTCACGAAGTCACACGAAGGGCATTAAAAAGTTTTGGACATGTGTACAGTAATGTCTGTATTGCACCCTGTAGTACAAGCTTTCTCTATAAATAAACTCTGAGATTTGTAGGCTGTTGGATCTCTGGGTGTAGGTCTGACGTCAAGTTAAAAGAGAGCAGGGGGCTGTGCAACCCCGGCCAACTTTCTGCAAGATCAACCCAGAAACAAGATCCGCCCTCTCAGCTGCCCTATTCATTCTCGGAGTCAACAGGAAAGAGCCAAAGAACCAGACAGGACGAGAAGAGAAAAGAGTAACGCCACAAGAAGATCAAAGAAAAAGAGGGGGCTTGTGTGCAAGAAGGGCACTCCACTCCAAAGAAGACATGTCTAACAGTCTTCCCACACCCATCAAAATGGAAAATCAAAAACTGAGGGCTGAAATCAATCCTCGGGTGTCCAAGAGCTCCGCGCAGCGCCTAAGCAGAGACCTTACCTGTTCTATCTGCCTGGATCTCTTCAAATGCCCCGTCTCCTTACCCTGCGACCATACTTTCTGCGAGGCCTGCATTACCAGTTACTGGAGCGGTCCTCGGAGCAAAGGGACGGGGGGATTTGGTTCCTGTCCTCAATGCCGGAAAGTCTTTCCCAGACAGAGCTACCGTCCCAACCGCATTGTGGCCAATATCGTGGAGAGCTACTGCCAGGGGATAGAGGAGAGCGAGGGTCGGCTGGCCAGTGGACGGGTGATGGTCGAGACCGTGCCCCCTAACCCGCTCTGCAGCAGACATAGAGAAGAGCTGAAGCTTTTTTGCGAGGAAGACCAGGAGCTGGTGTGTCTGGTGTGCGGGATCTCTCAGGACCACAGATCTCACACGCTGGTGTGCGTGGAGGATGCAGAAAAGAGATATCGGGTAAGAGTAATCAAACATCGTAAACAACTTCTCCAGCTCAGCAAGTGTTTGCATTCAAAGGAATTTGAGGGAAAAGATCACTGTTGTTGTCTTGAACAGGTTTCTCTTAGTAATGGTGCAAGTGCCCTTCAAGTTGAACTCAACACCGCTCTGGATTGTGAAAGAGTGACTGAAAGTGAGGTGAAGAAACTGAAGGTAAGAGAACTGTCACAACAAGTCAGGCAAATGTTTCTTCAAGTGTCATTTCAAATCATATACACAATGTTGCAACAAAGCCTTCAGTAACTATTCACTTGCAATTATTATGAGATTAGGAGCATCAAAGTTTGATTTCACCCACATTGATCTTTGATGCATCCTGTTCCATGTTAAGCTTTAAGTTCACCTCCTCCGTATACTGTACTCACAATGTACACGTGTGCTGTTTTCGAGTGCAGGACCACACGGCGGATCTTAAGCAGCGAATTGAAGCGCAGTTTAGTGAACTCCATCAGTTCCTGTACCAGGAGGAGAAACTCCTGCAGGTGAAGCTGAAGACGGAGGAACGCAGAGAGCTGATCAGACTGGACGAGCACAAGGCCCTGCTCAGTGTGGAGATCTCCCGTCTGCGCAGGGCTATAAGCGACATCGAGGACAAACTCAGCGAGCAGGATCCTTACACGCTTCTCAGGGTGAGCAACCAGCCATGCGTTATGCACACAATAAATACTTTGTGGAGTGGTTTCCCGGACTGAGATTAGATTAAGCCAAGACTAGACTGAGTTTAATAAGGACATATAACAAACATGCCTTACTAAAAACATTACGTGTGTGCATTTTGAGGCAAAACAAAGATATGTATTTTAAGATATTTTGTCAGTGCAAGTTGTTTTCAGTTTGGACAGCTCTTACATTTATTTCTAGTCTAATCCCTGTCCTCCCCTGTATTGTAAGAATTGCATAAGATTATCCTAAAAAGCTCTGACAGGGTTAACTGGTAACAAAAAGTCTGTAATCGCATGGGTCGACACAGGATGCAATCTAATGATCTCATCCGTGCAATAGGAAGATAATGCTGTTAGCGCAGCACGAGGGGATTTTCCAGATTCGAGGATGAAGTAGGGAGGTGTAGCTTAAGTTTCAAACACTGATCTCATCCGGAAAAACTTTCCAAACCGAGCCAACTTAATCAATCTGCCTTTTGTTTTGTGTTTGTTTTTCCTCGCAGAGTATAAAGGGCCTGCTGCAAAGGTGAGAGAGTATGGATCTGTTGCATTTGATATTTTTATTGCTTCATCATGGGTAAGCACTTCAGTGTTTTCATGTCTGGCTTTGTGTTGTTTCAAGCAGACAGCCACCGAAGTTTGAGAAGCCCCCGCTGACGCCGCCCAGTCTGTGTGAGGGACGGTTCGCCGGGCCCCTTCAATACAGAGTTTGGAAGTCTCTAAAGGGAAGCATCTATCCAGGTTAGGCCTTGACACAGATCTACTAAGTGCTCGATTGTACAGCTTGCACACATTTTCGATAGGGATGCATCAATATATCGGCCTATAATCCAATTTTTCCCACTATTGGACATCGGGCAATTGTTTAAAAACAGCCAATAATCCGGGCAAATTATATCCTGGCAATCAAAAGGGGGCAGAATAACGCATTTATTTACCAATTATCAGTTATCTCCGAGTGATGCATGGTGACTCGCTGCCAAGATGTCTATGGCAGGCACCACCAATTATTGGCTTCAAAAAAGCTCTTCACAAACCTATGGGTGACGGACCCTACGTCCATATTTTTTACAGTCTATGATCAGAACTCATACTGTGTGGTTATTTTGAAGTGGGTGACATTGGCAAAAACTATAGGTATCTATCGGTATCAGTAGGCGACATCATTCTATGGGCCTTTTTACACCATAGACTGTAAAAAAAGATGGACGGCACACGTTTGCTCTCTTCCATTGGTGAAAAGTGAAGCCGCCAGTGTCCAGATACGGCGCTGACATTTTGGGTCTTGAGTCTGCGCAGTAGCGATTTTGGGACCAGTCCTGCGCAGTAGTGAGCAGTTCCCGTCTGAAGAGTAAAAACGCAAAAGTCTGCTCACGGTGGCTCTCGTCACGCACGTGTTTACGTCACAGTCATACGCCAGTTCAGGAACATAACAACAAACACGTCGGATAATTTCCATACGTCGGACCTTCAAGTTGCCATAGCAGCTCTGATAAATATACAAGAGTCTTTCCAGCAGTTGTACGAAATATTCACAGCTAGTATTTCTGATCAGAGAAGGCGCATTAATTACCTCTATCAAATTGTTCATGCACCAATTTGTCAGAGGCAAACCAGAGGGCTTTTGACGAGACCTAGGAAAACAAGGAAGAGGGTTGTACGTAGGCGCGCACTTGGTGGTGTTGTGTTTCAGTGCCTCACATTGCCACCTAGCCGCCTGGAGTGCATACTACATCAAATATCACACTTTTGCGTCACCATATGCATGCAGATTTCCCCCTCAAAACCCTCGTATAAACACGGAATAAAAAGTGATAAAGCAACGCCACTTTTGCGTTTTCTTTTCAGATCGTTTCCGTTTAAACGTAGCCTAAGAAATCGAATATCGGTAGGCATGGATATTTATTTTAATCCAGATTATGTAATGCACTCATTAACGATTCCCTCTTTTACTTTTAGTTCCCTCAGCCATAACCTTCAACTCCAAGACGGCCAATCCCTGGTTGAGTCTTACATCTTCGCTTACCTGTGTGCGCTATCAGACCTTTAACAATACTGTAGAGGACAACCCACAACGCTTCAACGCCGCCCTGTCTCTGCTGGGCAATCAGGGCTTCACAAAGGGTCGCCATTATTGGGAAGTGGAAGTGTACAGCAGCACAGTGTGGACGGTCGGAGTCGCTCGTGAATCCGTCTCGAGAAAGGGCGTCATCAACACGATGCCCGCCAACGGCTTCTGGACGCTCTCGCTGTCGTATGGAGTTCAGTATATGGCGGGAACTTCCCCTCCAACATTACTGTCCCTGGAGGAGCCGCTGGCGAAGATCGGGGTGTATCTGGACTTTAAGAGAGGCCTGGTGTCCTTTTATGATGCTGGGAGCATGACGCACCTCTATACCTTTAAAGACACTTTCAATGAGACCCTCTACCCTTACTTTAATCTTGGATTCTTGGACAAGGTGCACGAGAATGAGCCTCTTAAAGTGTTTCTTCCTAAGATCTAAAATATTCATATTTTATTATAATCCTCTAGGCTGGACCTAGCTAGTCGTGATACATGTATGTGTAGCCAAGCAATTCATTTTAAAGAGTAATGTCATTTAATAAACCACACTGTTCTGTGGTTTGATTAGAGCAGTGGTTCTCAAATGTTTTGCCGTGCAACACTCCGCCCCCTTGTTGGGTGCATCCCAAAATAAATTATGACATAAATCAAACTCGGGATTTAAACTTAAGAAAAATTATACAATGTAGTGTTGTTTTAATGTATTTTATAAAATGTAAAAATAACATGGCCACCCAGCACCATCTCATCCCCCCTGTTTGAGAACCACTGGGTTGAGGCTCATGGAAAATGAAACCAAAACTACAAAATGGTTGAAACCATGGCCCTTTTTCATACTTAAAACTGCTGTAGGTATTTTGTAAAGCCAGATATAAGTGGTCTCTACTAGATAAAACCACATACCTGCAAGGAAGTGGTTCCCAGCTAATGGGAAATGAAGTAGGAATATAGTTTGGCAAAATATTTGCCGAAAAACTTAATGCAATTTGTTTACTGCAGCCTTACATAAAGCTACTACATATAAGAAAATAGTATTTAAGCTAAATAAACTGATGGAAAACGTTTTAAGTATATTTAAGTATGTTATGCACAGGTAAATAACACCAGAAAGCACCTGTATTTATATAAT
Organism: Paramisgurnus dabryanus; assembly: GCF_030506205.2. NCBI lineage: Eukaryota > Metazoa > Chordata > Actinopteri > Cypriniformes > Cobitidae > Paramisgurnus > Paramisgurnus dabryanus. The sequence continues at coordinate 5,073,980 of NC_133346.1, read as the reverse complement.
GATGGGCACTCTAATATCCTACAAGCCTCACGATTTTTTATTTATTACACATGTAAACTGTCAAAAATGAATAAAAAAAGAACAAAATTAGTTTTTTCATTGTTTCTACGGTTTGATAAAGATAAAAACAATAATTCCCACCTTACAATAGTTGTAGTTACCAGCAGTGACCACATGGAGGTGCTGTTACTCTTCTGATGGAAGCTGATTAAACACTTTGAATAAATCACACAGTTCAGTTTTCTGGGAACAAATAACGAGTTTCCTAATTCCTAATATGATTGAAAATAATTTTACATAAAAAATCTTATTTTGTCACGAAGAAATATTTACAAAACAATGAAGGATTTTATAATCTTATCGTTTTTCATCACACATCCTGTAATAAATGAATAAATATGGCGAGTACTCACAGTGTGACTGACTACTGTAAAATCATCGTTTGCAGTGGGTTAAATATAGAAATCCCACGAGTACCTTATATTATTTATATTTATAAATAGGCAGTTTTGGGCATGAATGTCGATTTGTTCGTGTGTTTTAGTCACGCTCAGTGCACGCTACAATACAAAGTCTTCAGCCTTTGGAGGTCGCATGTGTAGGCTGCATACGTCATCAATGCTTTATTATTTAAAAAATATTAACAATTATAAAGTTTACTGTTATTCTAAGTTAATCGTAAATTGTTGTAATATGCTCATGACTTGCGAATTTACTGCTCAGTAATAAAAATAAACCAGGCTTGATGACGTATTGCACATGCGACCTCCGGAGGCTGCTGCCTTCTGATTGAGAAACGGCCAACATGTTCACGTATCTGTTGTGCATATCACTGCGCAACACCTGCCGTTTGTCATAGGCACTATATTTTCTCGCGGAAGGATGGCGCTTAATTAATTTACCAAATAAAAAAATGCAACATTTTAATAATAATAATAATAATAATAATAAGAATGCAGACTTTGTGGCTCAAATATATTTGTTACATTACTAAATTAATAATTATTCAAACATTGTTCATTTTGTTGTAAATATTATTGTTAATTTTAAATGTTATATTGCTATCACATCACATCACATCAAGAGAAAAAAACTCTGCTTCATCTCAAACAATGTTTATTAGTTTATTAACACGTTTGTTTTCCCATTTATCAACTTCAGATGAACAATTTCTAGTCATAATTTAAATCAAAGCAGTCTGAATAAACATTTACAACTCTCACGCAAGGAAATGTGCTGGGATTGCTTTTACCAAATATATAATTACTGTCATAATATATACAGTACAATACCAAACGTCATTACCATTGTGATTTATGAATTTACTTTTATAATAAAATAGTCAAAATTTTAGATGCTGGCATTGGAGACATCCATCTAATACATCTTTGATGCAAATCATTGCACAATCACTCCATACTGAGAATGTATAGCCAGTCAGATTTTTCATTTCAAAGAGTTTTCAATGGATGGTTTGGGGAACAATCGGCTGCCGTATCCTTCCATCAAAAGCTTGTTCTCTCTGCTTACTATAGCTGAAGGCTATATAAGGGTTCGGCACCACTACATTTCCACTTATGGGGGGAAATAAGGAGGGCCCCAGATGGCATCAGGCAAATTGAAAATATTGGAGCCGCAAGGTTGCCTTTGATGTTCATTTACTTGTATGCAAGGTGTCCTGAAACTTAGTGCTTGTGAAACGAACATGAAAACCTTTCTTGTTGATGGTGTCGTCCGAATGAAATTTGATGACGATGGCATCGCCGGCTGAAAAGATCTCCTCTGGTGGCTAAAACAGATATGCAAGAACATATAGTTATTAAAACAAATATGTTTGGTCTTGAATGCTGATTGGTTGATAGTTAGGTTATATTCACAAACAGCATCTTCTCTTTGAATATTGCACAGCAAAACTTTATATGCAGAACCAGATCCCTTGTCAATCTTTAAAATTATAGCATATGTTTGGAAGTGTTCATGCTTTACCCCAGAACCACAGTAGCGGCCCAGCCTTGGTGCTTTGACATCAGCCCCATCAAACAACTCGACGTAGTCATAGCCGCAGTCAGCTTCCTCTTCGATCTCAAAGGTGTTGAAGATGATCGAAACCCCGTAGCCTTTCTCCGCAGAAATCACCCATTGGCAATCTGACGCTCCGGGGTAATTGTTGTCGCCGAATGCAGCGTGGGAATATAGGTCCATGGTCTTTATTTCCGCCTTTAAACTACCACCACACTCTGAGAACAAGCACACAGAGGAGTTTTAGGATTAAACAAAATCATAATTTTTATAATGTCCGTTCAGATGATACAGTGGGAGAAATACCTGCTGAATGAGAAGCCTTAAAACCTCTCTTCTGTACCGAGCTATCCGAGAAGAATCGCAGGAACATACTGTTGCCGCTGGAAATCACCGGTGAAGGTTTCTTACCGCCACAAAAGCGCCCAAAACTTGGTGCCCTGCTGTTTTGGCCATCATATATCTCCAAGTGGTCATAGGCACATTCCTCATGTGCTTCCATGGCAATCTCAACGAAAGCCTGTAAGACAGAGTACAAATAATATAATAATAATAATAAAATCTGGCTGGAACTACTTACAATGATGGTACTGTACTGTATGTCAACATAGCAGCTACTGTTGTAGTTAAAGGATTGTCCTACAATTTTAAAGTCGCCATGAAACGGAAGTAGCGGTTGCTTATTTGGTGACGTATATCCGAGTGAAACCAGCTTCTGAAAAAAGGAAAAGCTGGATTTGAATTTGTCCATCGAGATCTGATCGGATAATTTGAATTGGGTCGTGTTGCTAATTGCTAATCGCAGCGATCTTCTACCAGACCCCGCCCACCTGCCAGTTTTTCATTATATTTTCATGGCGACTTTAAAGACTAAAGATCTCATGGTGAATGATTTTAGTACGAGTTTAATGCGGTGGCCCGGTGTAGTGGACAGCGTCCAGGTGCAGGCTTTCTTGCTGGGGTATTTATCAGGCCAGTTTGGACTCGTGATGATACCAGAGACACTGGTAATGACCTGGTCACAGCCCACTGAAAGCACAAATACAATACAAATATATTAATTCATTCTTTAACACTTCAATAAAGTGGTATTTCTGATGGATTTCTGAGGATTTAGCAGATTTGAAGTGAAAGTATTTGATGGATACTACATGCTGAGAGCATTCGGTTAATATAATTTTCTCATTTTTGAGTTTTAGCGGCATATAGCAGCTTTTGAATATATATCCTTTTTTTAAATTCTGTTCACATCCAGGTTTTCTTCTTGTTAAATCAATCAAAAAAATCAAAAAGTTCCCAAAAAATGTGAACAGACAAAAACTTTTTATGCCTAAAGTACGTTTACTTAAAGGGTTTTGTCAGAGTAAATTACATTCTGCTAGGCACTGCCATTAAGGAAATGGCACTGTACCTGAGCAAGTACTTAAAGTTAAGGAACACAAAGCCGTGACCATTTTTTATATTGACATTTTTTGCCAAAGGCAAATGGTTTGTCAATGTCAAAAACGTAATTGTGTTTCAGATTAACCAAAATACTAAATGTTCTCAAATTCAAACATCACTGATTTCTGATGAGGAAAAATGCCAAACCTTCTTTGCAGTCGTGTTTGTTGCTGTGCAATACAAAGCCGCTTCGACACTGACAGCTGTAACTCCCAAAAGTGTTTACACACTCATGTTGGCAGCCTCCATTTTCCCGTGAACACTCATCCACATCTGCCAGAGACAGAGAAAACATAATTTATGTTATTTAAATTTACGTAATTTGTACAATCATTGTAGTTTCATTCTTACCTTGAAATGTAATGTTTGCTAACTGTGACTGTCCTAAAACTGTATTTTAATACGTCATAAGCATGATTTCTGCGTTAAGACTCCATCATTGTTTAGCGAACTCTAGCGGTGAAAATTACATATTGTCTTGCCCGGTTAGCTTCCATTGCATTAAAGGTGCAGTGTGTAAATTTTAGTGGCATCTAGTGGTGAGGTTGCGAATTGCAACCAACGGCTCAGTCCACTGCCCAACCCTCGCTTTTGAAATGCATAAAGAAGCTACGATAGCCACCACCGGACAAACATTTAATCTTCAAAGACAACTTTGTAAACATGTTTGTCCGTTAAGGGCTTCTGTAGAAACATGGCGGCACAAAATGGCGACTTCTATGTAAGGGGACCCTTGGTGTATGTTGATAAAAACGTCTCTTTCTAAGGTTACAAAAACATAACGGTTCATTTTAAAAGGTCTTTATACACCACTGATAATATAGTTTTGTATATTAATTTGCATTTCTTTCAAGAGATCCTTCTAAAAATTACACACTGCACCTTTAATAGAAATACAGTATTTGTTTACCCATTAAAGGATATTAAAGTCCTCACATAGATGGTGTTACTATGGCTTTTTAAACACCAAGATGCTGCTGTAAATATGCATGTAGCCTTTGGTAATTCGCAGATAGTAACTTGTAGGATTGTTCTTGCTCACCAGAAAAGAAGTAAGCTCTGAAGCCTCTCTTGGACACAGTATTGTCTGATTTGAACTCGACACGCATGCTGTTGGCCTGTGACGTGATCGCCTCTGGTTTCTCTGTGCCACAGAATTTCCCATGAAGCTTTGCGTCATTGGACAAACCACTTCGCACCTCAACATAGTCATACTTGCAAACCTAAGAGCAGGAAGGGAAACAATGAAAAAATCCAGTTAAATAGCCAAAACTGCATAACCAAAATGAAAATTGGCATTGTTATTATTGTTAAAAAATAATCTGCTCCTGATTCTTGCTTCTAAGTTTCTCTGAAACACAGACATTATTACACCTTTATAGCTTTCAAATGACAAGGTAACCTGTAGTAAGTGAGCATGTTTATAAATTTGTGCCATGTGCTACATAAAAAGCCACTAGCATCATAATGGATTACAGCCATAGTAGACTTATGATTATCTTGGGTCTGCATTATACAATTATATTGTATTATAATTATATATATTCTTTTCAGCCTCTTACATCAAATCATAATGGCAACTGAATAATTTTGCATTTTATATCTCACATCATTGCCTTCGATCTCAAAGGCGTCGAGAAGCAGCGTGATTCGATATTGCGCGGGTGCAATGAGCTGCCACACGCAGTTCTTGTTCGGGGGGTATTCCTGTGGCCATCCTGGACTTGTGAAGGAACCGTTAAGATTGGTCATGAATCCACCACAGGCAGCTGCTGGGGATCAAATAAAGGAGCTGTATAACGCAACTGCACTCTTAAATATAAAGTCATAGAAGAACCATCTTGGGTCTTAAAAGAACCATTTCTTAGCTTTTATATGGCGTTGAAGGTTCTTTATGGAACCATATAGCCCGAAAAGGGCCGTTTCATGCAGCACAAATTGGTTAAGAGATTACAATTTGAACTATAATTTAAAATGCAATACCGAACATCTCAATGTGTAGTTTAATCAGATCATCAAGCTCATGGGTTCCCAGGTAACATACAAGCTAACAGAAGTGTTTACTTTGAATATTCAGATAAAAGCGTCTGGCAAATGCATATACTGTACCATTTTAAGCATGTCTTGGATACATTTTATTTATTAAAAATGTAACCCTACATTCATACATGGAGGACTAAAAAAATGTCAAGAAATGGTCCCAAGTTGTCACTGGTGTAGTACCCTTTTAAAAAGTCCCAATATGTACAATTTAGGCACAGATGTGTATGCATTTGGTGCCAATGTGTAACCATGAGGTACCTTTGACATACTAATATGCACTCTTTGGTACCTCTGAGGTACTAATATTAACTTTTTAGATACAACTTTTTGAAAGGGTACCAACCCGGTGACAGCTAGGGACTATTTTTGAGCTATTTTTGATTATTGACTATTTTTCTGACAGTGTACAGCCAAGCAATAGATAGCCCATAAAGCAGACATGCACACTTCCTTTCATTCATTTTAAAGCGATAGCCTACGTAGCACGCACGTCATATACGTAATATATTGTAGTAGAAAAATTATCTTTATGTTTACACAGTATATCATGTATAGTTTAAACTTAATTCCTAAGAAATCCAACCTGACAGCTTAAATTATAGATCTACCACTGCAAATCAGAGTATGGTAAAAACATTCAGAGATTTTTTTATATATTTACTCAATAACTGTTTTTGTTTATTTTTAACTGGAAGAGTTACGGATTGCAGCTATAATATTTACCATTGCTAAAAAACCATCAAACTCGGCTATGGATTTAAAGGAAATTGAAACATGGCATGTTATAAAATTATTTAATGTACATTACACCTATTATCAATATTATCCGTTGTACAGAAACACACTTTGGCTTTGGAAATGTAGGTCTAAAGAATCATAAACTGCAATGAGAAAGCTGAAAGCTTGGCTTAATGAATCTGCTTTTCAAGTATGCCTTTCATCACTCCTTCTTCCCAGAACAAATGAGGTTTCTCTACCATTGTACAGCAACCTTATCAAAGTGCATATATCTATAGAGAGGAGAGATCACATGATCTTGTTTTTTCTTGTTAGAGATAAAATGCACCTGTGAGTGTTGTGCACAGAATCATTCATTTTCTTAAGACTGTAGCACCTGCACCAAAATAACAGCTTGGGTGATGGACTGACTCACCAGCAATCTGAGGCTTACGCACTTAAGAGAATGAATCACAACGTGTGTCCTTTCACTTTCAGTACATACAGTAAATATTTCCATTTGGGCGAATACACTTTTTAAAGAGTTTATGTGTTCCCTGGAAATCAAATCAATGACTAATAGCACTGGCAGAGCAAGGCGATCTCATTCATTTCCATTGAACGAGTGATAGTGACCATTGGCGACATGAAGTGGGAATGTCCAGCTATTCAACTTTGTACAAATGATGAGCGACTTTCGGGAGTGACTACTAATAGCAGTAAAGCAGTTATCTGTCTCTCATCAGTAATAGAAAGGAGGGTTACTCGTTTGTTTATGATTGATTATATTACAAACAAAATAAGGGAATGCCTCCTATACCCTTCTGACATCACAGGGGAAGCCAAATTTCAATTACCTATTTTTTCACATGCTTGCAGAGAATGGTTTACCAAAACTTAGCTACTACTGGGTTGATCTTTTTCACATTTTCCAGGTTGATAAAAGCACTGGGAACCCAATTATAGAGACAGAGCGCAGCGCGTCATAACCTGAAAACCACGCCCACCGGGGGGGAAAACAATCCAACCGTCTCCATTGAGTTTGTATTGCGAGAAGCCGCCTCCTTGTCATTTCTGGCTTATAACAAAAAAACGAATAATGGCTAAAAGCTGCTGTGTGACAATATGTACAGCTAACAAGCCAAAGAACCCAGAAATACGTTTTTATAAGCTGTTGAGCCGGTAAACCCAGCTTTTAAGGAGAAAAAAGTGGATCGCCGACTACATTTCCCCCTAGTGGACGCAGTTCTATTAATATGAGTACTATGAAAAGTTGCCTGTTTCCACTTTTGTGTCTTTAAACGCTCGTTTTTTGGGGTCGACAGCTTATAAAAACTTATTTACAGATTAAACTTAAAAACAAAATAATACTTAAAAGCTGCTGTGTGACAAGGTGTACATCTAACAAGCCAAAAAACCCAGAAATAAGTTTTTATAAGCTGTCCACCTCAAAAAACGAGCGTTTAAAGACACAAAACTGGAAACAGGCAACTTTTCATAGTACTTCTATTAGTAGATCTGCATCCATTAGGGGGAAACGTAGTTGGCGATCCACTTTTTTCTCCTTAAATGCTGGGTTTTACGGCTCGACAGCTTATAAAAACTTATTTCTGGGTTCTTTGGCTTGTTAGCTGTACATATTGTCACACAGCAGCTTTTAGCCATTATTCGGTTTTTGTTATAAGCCAGAAATGACAAGGAGGCAGCCTCTCGCAATACAAAGTCAATGGAGACGGTTGGATTGTTTCCCCCCCGGTGGGCGTGGTTTTCAAATTTGCATAACTGCGCTCTGTCTCTAGCACTTAAACATGGAAAACGTCAGATGTCCCCTTTAAAGTGATTTAATCCTTTTTTTATCTTCTACAATTTTGCTCAATTTCCTAACCCCAAAGATGAGCAACAAAAATGTTGAAAACTATTAATAAAACCACTACAAAATTTCTACATAAATGTGTAAAAAGAACTATGTTTTTTTTGCATGTACATGTGCAAGCATTTGACTCACCTGTACAGCTCCGGCGATCGGGGGAAAGCTCAAACCCGGGTTCACAAGCGCAGTAGAAACTACCTAGCGTGTTGACACAACGTTGCTCGCAAAACCCCTTATCAGGTCGGGAACATTCGTCAATCTCTGATGAGGGTCATAAAAGGAGTGATCAGGATCAAGGAAATTACTTTGACAATAAACATTCAAAAGGAAAACTTCAGCCTGATCTCATGAGAATTTGTATATATTTTACGAGTTGGCTAAATTCGTAAAAAGTTATCATGCAAAAATGTACGATTATCACAAAAAAAACATGACTCCACCCCTAACCCCAGCGTCACATGGGCAAAGGTAAATCGTACAAAAACATACAAATGTGGTACGAATTGATATGAATTTGCCACCTCTTAAAATACATTTTACGAATTGGCATGAGATACCGTTGAATAAACCGATGTTTGTGTGTCAAAGTTAGATTCATGTTTGTGTCAGGTAAGGCAATCAAGATTTTAATTGTGAGCGTCACCTTTGAAGAAACTGGCCGAAAATCCAGCTTTGTTTACCGAGCCATCAGAGACGAACTTCATCCACAGTTGATTGGAGCTGCTCTTGATGTCGTCTGGTTTTTCGTACCCACAGAAGTGACCCAGGAGAGGACTGCTCTCTGAATCTCCATCTCTCACTTCCAGATAGTCATAGGCACAGTTATCATGTTTCTCAATCTGGGTGTGAAATCAAGACTGATTCAATGAGGAGTCAATTAATAATGTCAACTCTGAAAACTGTGTAAATGAATGGTTGTGATGTACAGTTTGACAAGATGAGCAATTCAAAAATCTTTTTAAGAAACTTGTTTTAAAAGCATGCATCAGGTTTTTTTCAATGCACATAGTGCATTATGTTAATTTTCTGCAATAAAAAAATTACATTTGCAACATTTTTATGAAAGTTACCGAGCCCCTAAGGTGACATTGGAGTAAAAAAGTTTAGTTTAGTTTCATGTGCTCACGTGAAACTTTCATGTGCTCACGCAAAACCTTCATGTGCAGAATTTTTTTTAAGTTTAGTTTCGCGCGCGCGATAGTTTCACGTGAGCACACGAAACTAAACTTTAAAAAAGAATTCTGCACATGAAAGTTTCACGTGATCACATTAAAGTTTCACGTGAGCACATGAAAGTTTCATGTGAGCAAGGGGACATTTTTCTCCATGTTCCCTTAGGGGCTCCGTAGAAAGTTAAGACTAAATAAACCTAAAAAAATGTTAAATGGTGTAACCACAATTGTAAGGAGCCCCTAAGGGGACATAGAGAAAAAATTAAGTTTAGTTTCATGTGCTCACGTGAAACTTTCATGTGCTCACGCGAAACCGTCAAAAAAAAAAAAATCTGCACATGAAAGTTTCACGTTAGCACATGAAACTAAACTTTAGATTTTTTTTACTCCAATGTCACCTTAGGGGCTCGGTACAATTGCGCCAAAGAATGAGAAATATTTAATATTTTATCCACCTTGATGGCATGTAAGCAAAAAAAATGTATTAGTTATTTCTAAATGTACATTTTAATGCGTTTTTGTAATAACATACGATATGCTGAAAACAGCTCTGTTTTCTAAATAATCTTTGACAAATGATGTAAAAATGTATGTAAAAATCATATTACACTAAACTAGATAATTATATTTTATTCCACATTTTTTATGAATATATTTAGATTTTCACCAATTTGACACCACATTGACATTTTTGTAATTATCCCCCAAATGTTCTTTCAAATTTCAATAAAACCAGAAATTTTAGACCTCAAAAAATAGAATGTATGCAAATAATATGCAAATGCATTTTGAAATTTTAACCCTTTTACATTTAATTGAACCATATGGACAAAAAATAATTAATGTCACGTCATTGACCAATACATTAAATATTTGATTTTTATTAATGACATAGACTGTAAAAAATATAGACGTAGTGTCTGTGAAGTCACCCATATGTTTGTTAAGAGCTCTTTGAAGCCAATAGTTGGCGAAGCCTGCCATCGCCATCTTGGCAGTGCATCACTGGGATAACCGAAAATGGGTAAAGAGGCGGGACGTGGGTGAAGCTGAGGTGACTGGTTGCTGAAACCACGCCTGCCTAGCTTGACTGTAGTGACAGCAGTGGCTGTTCACCCGTCACGCAAGTTGCCACGCCCTTAATTATGCTGAACTTTAATGCTTAATATAATTTAAACAGACGAGTTACAAAAAAATCACCCCCTCACAGTTGTTAAGGATCCTCTTGAAAATGAAATGCTACATCTCAAGAGGCTATCCAAAATAAAAGAATAAATGGGTTGTCATGAAGGGCAAAATTAGCTATGTGGACCAAAACCACTTTTTGTACCAGGCTGTAAACCTATAATTTTCTGCTGTAAAGTTGGGCATTTTAACATGGGGCTCTATGGGATCCCTTTTGGAGCCAGCCTCTAGTGGCCAGTCGATGAATTGCAGTTTAAGTCACTTCCATGTTGGCTTTATTAGAGAGATCGTAAGTTTGCCTCTCGGGCGTAAAAAGATACCTTTTATTGAATGTCACAGAGTCGCGTCTAGTTAGGACACGGCAAAACATGGCAATAGCAGACAAAACCACCTAGATTCATTAGATAGTATACATCACCTCAAATGACTGAAAGCTGAGGCCCACGTGGAAACCCTGAGGCACCATAATCTTCCATATACACAATTTATTGGGCCGATAGTCGTCGGGGTAATTGGGCGATTCGATCTGTCCACTGTCTCTTTCCACCTCTCCTCCACAAATAGCTGAAAACGTCCAAAGAACATTGCACATAAACGGCACATCTGTTTTTGAGGAGCAAAGCCTCACGTGGAGCAAATCATGAACTTACGAAGAGAGTGAAGAAACTGGGGTCAGAACAATTGAAGCTGATGTGAGATACAAGAGTAAACGCTTTAGCTAAGAAGAGCAGTGAAGTCTGTTGATGCAGCGCTACCTTCATAGATGGCAGAAAAGCCTTTTCCAACCCAATTACTACTGCTGCGAAATTCAATCCAGAGTCGACTGTCAGTGGACACAATGGCTTCAGGAAGCTGGTCTCCACAAAAACGGCCTACAGAAAAATATAATTCAAGCATATTGAGTTTTTTTTCAGAACTTATACACTGTAAAAAATACATTTACATTTTTAAAGGGACACTCCCTTTGGTAACTTTCAATAGCAGGGGACTATTTACGGGCACTGCGTCATATCATTACGCCTTCTGCAGCCATGTTACAGCAGCAAAGTCCTTGATTATTACGCCAGTATAAGAGCATAATTCCTAGCCATATCTGCCCAGAAAATCCCAACTTTATTCCGTCGGAATTTTCCGTCGGTCTTAGTACATGATGTAACTACAAAAGAATCAAGTTTAAAATAGGAAATATCAAAACTCTTTGGTTATTTTTTTGTGCGATGCTAATGGTCTAATCCAGTGGGTCTTAACGTTATTCCTGGAGGCCCACTGCCCTGCATGTTTTGAATGTCTCTTTTATCTGGCAGACTCAGTTCAGTTCATTGAGATCTCTTCTAATGAGCTGATGATTTGAATCAGGTGTGTTAAATAAGGGAGACATACAAAATGTGCAGGGCAGTGGGCCTCCAGGAATAACGTTAAGAACCACTGGTCTAATCAGATTCAATGGATTATGCTAAGCTATGCTAAAAGTGCTACCGCTAGATGCATAGATCAGTTAAATGGATTCCAAAACAGTAAAAATCAAATGTTTAAATCTAGGGGAGCTGGAAAATGAGCATATTTTCAAAAAAAGTGGAGTGTCCCTTTAAGTATAATCAATTTAAATTAACAAATAATTTCAATTTAGATTTTTTATCTTGACTAGTAATGAGCTCCTGTAACTAACAAAACAAAATTTTCAAAGAAATTTAAAAACTTAAAAAAACTTAAAATACAGAAAAAAGTAGTTCATAGCGAAGTGAGGTTAGTATCCATAATTTAGTATTATGCATGGTTGCCATTCCTTTTTACAAAACGTATTGCGTGAATATGTTATGCCAGTAAGAAATTCATTAAAATGCAGAAATACTGAAATATAAAGATTTTTAAAAAGTGAGAACCTATCAAGGGTGCATTTCTCCAATATCCATCACGGATCTCGATGTGGTCGTACCAGCACAGGTGACTTCTGTACAAATCCATTGAAGTAAAATTAAGAATGATCTAACAAATAAACAAAAACAAAGGAAAACGTAAAATGAGGCAGTCAACAGTATAAATCCTATTTAATAGATTTTTAAAAAGATGTATATTTCCCCAGAGAAGAGGTGCAAAAATACACATAATTATAGTTGGGTCATTCTCAGAAAAACAAGAAATGCATGTGCCCTTATGACTTATTCATATATCTGCCTGCAAAAACCCAGCTGAGGGCATTTTTTTGTGTTTGACTGTTTTCTACATAAAATCTAAATACATAAAATAACATAAAATCGAAGAACATTTTGTGTGTGAAAATATAACCGTGATATTTTTACATTGTTCCCACACGTTGGTTAACTTCAAATTCAAGGACCTTTCAAGAACTTTCCAGGTCCAATACCCTCAAATTCAAGGACTAAAACCATTTTTACCTTCACAAACATACAAAAAGTGCTAGACATGCTAAACATCTCAGTCCCATAGAAAATCCTCTTTTAGAAATGTCAGCCAGAAAACGGCCCAATCTGAAAAACTGATGCTTATGACATCACAGGCATCTAACTGCCCCTCAACTTTAAAATAATTGGCTACATTTTTTGAGTGGCAGCAAAGTCAACCAATCAGTAATGAGACTGCAAGTTAAGCCAGTAGGGGGAGCCAAATAGGTGCAAAACCACTTGTTTAAAATCCCCCACCCTAATAGAGCTATCTGAGAGAGGTTTTTAGGAAGCTTCTAAGGCATTACAGACCCGAACAAAAAAAAATTTGTCTACATGTCACATCACAGAACAAGGATAAATACCCCGTTCAATCATTCTATGTCACCTTTAAAACAAATTTGTGAAAATAACACATCTTGTGTCTAGTTAAGGACAACACATTAGATAACACATCTATTTGTTATTTTCTGAAGAACACACTTATGTGTTATTTTAACATCTTGTGTTGTCCCTTCTATTTTTCTGAATTTAACATCAACACAAAATGACACATAATGTGTTAAATAGGATAACACAAAACAATGTGTTAAAATTAACAGATCCTTTCTTAGAGTGTGTATTGTTACAGTTTTCATCTGTCAAACACAATTATGCAAAAAAGCATTTTTTGTATTATATCAAAATTCGCAAACAGAAAATATAAACATTCAAAACGAATAGCTTTTAGGATGTCATCCTACACTTCACAGGATATAATATGGATTGTATCCAGAAAACTTAACAAAATAGATTCAAGGACTTTTAATGACCTGCATCTATGCATGTTCATTTTCAAAAACTTTTCAGGGCCTTTACATTTTTCACAAACTTTTAAGGATTTCAAGGACCTATGTTATTAATATTGACTGCGTACGGTCATGTCAAAAATTGAAATCAATATAAAAATCACTAAGTGAAATAAGCAGTGGCGGCCGGCCAGTGACTTGTCTTTCGAAGGGCGCAAATTCAAAATATGTGTTCGTTGCGTCATGTGAACCATGTGAATCATGCGTCATGTCAAAATACGTGCCTGCTGCAGATGGATCGTACAGGTTTATGATCAAAGAGACACTCACGTTTACAAAAAAATGTACTTAACACTAAAATTTGATTATGAGATTAAGCGAGTATCTGGCAAACGCGAGCGTCTTTTTTATAAACCCCTTAGAAGCGTCTGTAGCAGGCATGTATTTTGACATCACGCGTGATACACATAAGTTTACATATTTTGACATGACAAGCCACACACGACAACATAAATACATGTTGTGATGAGTTTCTCAAAAAAGAAGTCACTTGCTGGAATTGGAAATAAATCAAACTTTGATGCTCCTAATCTCATCATTAGATTTTGAGACTATAGCCTGGATTCAATATGGCCGCCTCTGTGATGGAAGTCCTGCTTTCTAATTAAAACAACCAATCATCAATCGATAAAGACAGTTAATGTGAGGTTTAAATGTTGGTCAGAAATGTTTAATATTTAATTGTGATTTTTTTTGTCTCAGGATAGATATAGATATCTGCCGTCCCCCATTCAAGTAGATAGGACTTGAACGAGATGTTGCAACCCTAGTGGCATGACTTCTCTCTGTAGTCCAAACCAAATCATATTAAAGTACGCAGCAAATTGAATTACTTAAACCACAGACGGTATCCTGCATCAACACTGTAGTCCTAGTAACAGGTGCAATTTGCATATGTGTTTTTATACCTTCTCACCAGGCGTGACAGATATCCTCCATATGCAATGAAGATATGCAGCATATCCGTTCGGAAACCCAGGGGAGGAGAAGTTTCCAGTGCTGTCTTGAAGGCTCTCTCCACATCCTGTGGACGAAACCACATTGAGAGAAACTGACAGATGCTTGACCTGGAAACCGGATTCTCTGAATGGAAAACAGTAGCAGTTCTGCAGATGTTAAGGTTAGTTTAAAAGCAACCAGCTTTGTTTTAAAGTACGAAATCACTCCAGCTGAGGTTAAAGAGATTAAAGGAGATGATTGCAAAAACAACTGTTGGGATTTACAGGAACACCATGATCGTATTACAGATATGTCATTTCATTTCTCCACCGAAAGAGGAAATCTAAAAACCTGGTTGGTTCTTCAAACGAATGCTCGAGCCACGATGCAAAACAATGGCTGCTAGAGCACAGATGTGCTCGGGATCTGAAGGGCCACTTACTTGGACACTTGTAGAGTTTTTGTGTTTGAGCGATGTCTCCTTTGCTCAATCTCGTACGCTGTCCGATGGGTGGACGGACTCCATCGACGTCGTACTTCGGCAGCATGGTATCAAGATAGATGCCCCTATTTTTCAGACATAAAAGCAACAACTGAAGTAAAGTAAAATCTTAAAAGGCTTTCAGAAATGCTAAGATACAGGGTTATGAAAGCGATGTGTCCTTTGGGGCCACTCTACAAGTTTGTACTTATTGAGTCTCAGTATCATCCAGTTCCCATGGCAACAGCACTCAGAATGGGAAGAAGGAGATTTATTCACCCAAACTTGAAAATTCTGTCATTTTTTCCTCACCATCATGTCCTTTTAAACACATAAACTATGTTTTTTCCATCCACATCTTTGATTGAATATTAATGATGATAATAATAAAACAGCATCAACTTTTTTCAAAATTCTTCTTATCTTCTACATAAAAATTGAACTCCTGTACAAGGTTTTACTGACACGAGAGTGACTGCGTAATGATAGGATTTTAAGCTTTGGATAAAAGCTTTGCCTTTGACTCCCTGGAGCCCACCCTTGCATGCCAGAGAACAACGGCACTCCAGTCCTGCAATTATCCAGGACTAAAAGCCGGAAAGAGCTTTATTTGTTCTGGCCCAATTCCAGAACCCCCCGACCGTACAGTGGCGAAGGTAAAACCGCACAATGTGAATATTTCTGGATGTGAGGCCGGTAGGAGAGGAGCCGCTTTGTCAGCACTTAAAATAACAATCATCATGTAATCTTTCTTTCCCACACTTCTTAGTGGTACAAACGGTTTCTCATGCAATTTACGTTACTCTGCTGTAACTCGACCAAACCCAGACCGAGCTTCTGAGAAGTTATATATAGAAATATTAGACCTTAACTGCATTCATTGCAGGACAGTACGAGGTCTCAAATAACTTTAATTTAAAGGGATAGTTCGGCCAAAAATGATATTAAACCCATGATTTACTCACCCTCAAGCTGTCCGAGTTGCATATGTCCATCGTTTTTCAGACAAACACATTTTGGGATATTTTAGAAAATGTTTTAGATCTTTCAGTTGATTTAATGTAATGTTACGGGGTCCACCAATAGTCCACGACCTTCAAGTTCAAAAAAAGTGCGTCCATCCTTCACAAATTAAATCCAAACGGCTCCAGGATGATAAACAAAGGTCTTCTGAGGGTAATCCGCGCGGTGTTGTTGTAGAAATATCCATATTTAAAACTTTATTAACGAAAATAACTACCTTCCGGTAGCCCCGCCATCTTAGACTCCTCTGTATTCAGGAGAGAGTATTAGCGTAGTGTACGCACTTTTCTTAGTGACGTATGACAAATTCGGAGGGCGGGGGCACAGAGGAGCAGCAGATTAGCCTCTGTAGGCTGCGTAAGCTCTCATCCTGAATGCAGACGCGACTAAGATGGCGGCGCTACCGGAAGGTAGTTATTTACGTTAATAAAGTTTTAAATATGGATATTTCTACAACACCGCGCGGATTACCCACAGAAGACCTTTGTTTATCATCCTGGAGCCGTTTGGATTTAATTTGTGAAGGATGGACGCCCTTTTTTTGCGGACTTGAAGGTCGTGGACTATGGGTGGACCCCTTTAATCAACTGAAAGATCTAAAACATTTTCTAAAATATCCGAAAATGTGTTTGTCTGAAAAAAAACGATGGACATATGCAACTCAGACAGCTTGGGGGGGAGTAAATCATGGGTTTAATATCATTTTTGGCCGAACTATCCCTTTAACATTCAAAAAGTTTCATCACATCTAAAGGCAACTAGGTTCTGGTGGTCACCCAGATTTGGAACTGGACCTTCAGTCACCCAAATCCAAAACCATAATAGCACCACCACAATGTAAATGATTGAGTGCATTGTGTTTAATCTGTTGCATAAATATACAGGGTTCCCGCAACATGTTCGACTGGTGGATTATTACCATGATGTGTAGTTATTTATGATCACTGTAGCAGCATTTCTAAAAATATATATTTGCTAATAAACCATTCAGATTGAAACCAGTTTGCAGATTCGTAAAAGGGATAGTTCACCCAAAAATGAAAATTCTGTCATCATTTATTCACTCTCATATTTTTACAAACCTGTATAAATTTCCTTGCTCTGATGAACATGAAGGAAGATATTTTGAGGAATGTTGGTAACCAAACTGATCATGAGCTCCATTTACTTCCATAGTAGGAATAAAGAATACCATCGTAGTGAATGGGGCTCATGAATGGTTTGGTTACAAAGATTCCTCCAAATTTCTTCCTTCGTGTTCATTAAAATTTATACAGGTTTGTAACAATATGAGAGTGAGTAAACTGTGAATTTTCATTTTTGGGTGAACTACTGTATCCCTTTAAACATTCAACAGATTCACATAATAATCCTCATTATCATTTGACATCATAAAACCAATAGCTGGCAGACCGGGACAAGTGGATGGGTCAGCTGGTCTTTCAGCCTGACCAGCATAAAAAGTGACCACAACACAGCTAAACCATGTTGCTAAAGCAGCTAAAACCAAGCTTAGATGTTTTTTCAGATGCTTTTATCCAAAGCGACCTACAGTTCAAGTATATGTAATCCTTGGGAATTGAACCCATGACCTTTACAGTTTTTTTTTTTGATCATGGGAACCCTTACGTTATAATTATAGTAATATGACCTCACCACTCACAAAGGCAGAAAATGGCCAATAATTTATGACCAATAATAATGCTGGATAATTTATTCTGATAAATATTCAATGGATGGTGATTATTTTTCTGTATACCACACACCTGACCTGTCAAATGTCTTAAAAATAGGCACCAGAGCAATGTTTGTGGTAACTGTGGTATAAGAGAAATAATTGACTCTGGTCCTTTAAATTATGTGAGGAATAATTGATGAAGGGCCATTGAATTATTCGAAAATAATGCACACCCAAGGTGGTAATGTCTTCGCCTTTATGCTGCGTTCACACCAGCCCCGGTAGAGGCATCAAGCGAGAGTGATTTCAATGTTAAGTCAATGTGAAGATGCGTTGACGAGCGTCTGGAGGTCTTGCGTCCCGAAAGAGGTGTTTAGCGTGGCGCGGTAGACACGATTCCGCCTCATTTACGCATTCCGCCTCATTCACGCGAATGGCGCGAATTGAGCATTGGCGCTGGAAACACGAGAGTTGAAAAATTTGGCGCACCACGTTAACCAATCAGGAGCTTGCTATAGTAGTGATGTGATTAGAGGAAGGGAGCGGAGTCGCAGTAGGCCCTCCCATGACGTGAATTTCCGCGTGAATGCCTCAATGACTAGAATTTCACGTGCGGCTTTCATGCACGAATGAGGCGAGTAAACTCAAAATATTCAAGCGACAAACTAGACGCGGTAGACACGAATTTGACGCCTCAAACACGGCTGGTTACACTGCGGATGTGCATTATTTTCAAATAATTCAAAGGACCGGAGTCAATTATTCCGCTTATCCAACGATTACCACAAACATTGCTCTGGTGCCTATTTTTAAGACATTTAAAAGGTTAGGTGTGCGGTTTACAGAAAAATAATCAACACCCATGGAACATTTCTCAGCCAATCAGAATAAATCATTCAACAGGCATGGTTTAATTGAAAATAATGCACAGGCGGTGTGCAGTACTTTCTTAAAATTCAACGGCTCCTTGTCAATTATTCATAACATATTGCAGTTAATATTACTTGCAAGCTCTTGATCAGAGAGCTCTCTACCCAAACAAAAACTGCTCTTGAACTTTGCCTCACTGCAGCATCTGGCTGCATTTCCACTTTAAAGCCACTAACAGCAGGTTAGTCAGCAGTGAAAGTGCCAAGTCTTCAGAATCCATTCCACCCCATCAGCTCAACAATAACTTTACGATTGGGACCCTGGCAGACACAGTGACATTTGTCATTAGTATGAAATGCAACAATCCCCAGTGAAATAGCCTGACCTACATATTTTGTGGTGTTAATAATCACACATTTCATATAAAACTTGATTTTGGGGACTTTTTTAATGGCTTTTAGCAAAGATAATTATTACAAACAGAGGAAATTCCATTGTGCTTTTAATATGGCTCTGATGATGGAAGTCCCGCCTTCCAGTTAAAAGAACCAATCACCATTTGATAAAGACTGACAATTGTCTAAGGGAGGGGCTCTGTACAGAGTTGCGTAAGGTGCTTGCCCACCTGTGCGCATGTGCGGTAGCTGAAATGGCCTCGAATGAAAGTGATTTTAGCATAATTTAAGCCTAAGAAACAAAAGTTATGGTACAGTTGATGTCAGATTTAATTGTTCGTTGTGGACAGACATGCATGAACTGAAAGAAAGTCTTAAATTGGTCTTTAAATACTAATAATCATAAAATCAGTGTTTATATATCACACAATTGTAATAAATATAATATAATAAACTGTAATCACATATAATTTACAATAAATATTGACTTCAAACCTGGAAAAGGTGTTTCTCGCATAATGCATGATGCTATCAAAGTCGTAAACCTCGCCCAAGGAATCTACATCATCAGACTCCATCTTTATGAAGTTGTACTCCTGACCTGTAAAATACAACAGGTAAACCAATAACAGACCCCTTTACATTCTCAAAAATATCTGGCAGTTTACAAAAGACTTTAAAACGTATCCCTGAATATTCCAAGCACAATTCAGAAAGCCCACTAAGCCAAGAGAGTTATTGTACCTGGCTGAATGTTTTCTCTAAATATGTCAACATGTTCGTCTCGGTCAGGTCGCGTGTGCTCATGCCAGAAGCCAATGACGTGTCCGAGTTCGTGCACCACGATGCCAAACTTGTCACAATTTTTCCCAATAGAGATGGCCTGTGGACCTCCCCCTCTCCTTCCTACGAATGAACAGCATCTACAAAAGAGCAAAACAGTGGTAAGAAGAAAAATGTTTTACATTCTGTAAACAATTTTTTATGCACTTTTTCACACAGGACCATGTGGGTTTGGATTTTGTTTTCTCTTCATAATACAACCCCAAAACAGAAAAAGTTGGGACACTATAGAAATTGTGAATAAAAAAGTAATGGAATAATTTACAAATCTCATAAACTTATATTTTATTCACAGTAGAATATAGATAACATATCAAATGTTGAAAGTAAGATATTTTGAAATGTCATGCCAAATATTGGCTCATTTTGGATTTCATGAGAGCTACACATTCCAAAAAAAGTTGGGACAGGTAGCAATAATAGGCCAGAAAATTTAAATGTACATATAAGGAACAGTTGAAAGACCAACTTGCAACTTATTAGGTCAATTGGCAACATGATTGGGTATAAAAAAGAGCCTCTCAGAGTGGCAGTGTCTCTCAGTGGTCAAGATGGGCAAAGAATCACCAATTCCCCCAATGCTGCGGTGAAAAATAGTTTTCTGAGCTTCTCAGAGAAAAATTGCAATGAGATTGAAGTTATCATCATCTACAGTGCATAATATAATCCAAAGATTCAGAGAATCTGGAACAATCTCTGTGCGTAAGGGTAAAGACCGGAAAACCATACCGGATGCCCGTGATCTTCGGGCCCTAAGACAGCACTGCATCACATACAGGAATGCTACTGTAATGGATATCACAACATGGGCTCTGGAATACTTCCAGAAAACATTGTCAGTAAACACAATCCACCGTGTCATTCGCTGTTGCCAGCTAAAACTCTGTAGGTCAAAAAAGACGCCATATCTAAACATGATCCAGAAGCACAGGGGTTTTCCCTGGGCGAGGCTAATTTAAAATGGACTTTGGCAAAGTGGAAAACTGTTCTGTGGTCCAACGAATCAAAATTTGAAGTTCTTTTTGAAAAACTGGGATGCCATTTCATCCGGACTAAAGAGGACAATGACAACCCAAGTTGTTATTAGTGCTAAGTTCAGAAGACTGCATCTCTGATGGTTTGGGGTTGCATGACTGTGTGTGGCATGGTCAGCTTACACATCTGGAAAGGCACCATCAATGCCGAAAGGTTTATCCAAGTTCTAGATACATATGATCCCATTCAGACGTCGTCTCTTTCAGGGAAGACCTTGCATTTTCCAACATGACAATGCCAGACCACATACTGCATCAATTACAACATCAAGACTGCGTAGAAGAAGGATCTGAGTACTGAAATGGCCAGCCTGCAGTCCAGATCTTTCACCCAAAGAAAAGATTTGGTGCATCATAAAGAGGAAGATGCGACAAAGAAGACCTAAGACAGTTGAGCAACTAGAAGTCTGTATTAGACAAGAATAGGACAACATTCCTATTCCTAAACATTGGTCCTCCTCCAGCTGTTCCTTATATGTACATTTAACTTTTCTGGCCTCTTATTGCTACCTGTCCCAACTTTTTTTGGAATGTGTAGCTCTCATGAAATCCAAAATGAGCCAATATTTGGCATGACATTTCAAAATATCTTACTTTCTACATTTGATATGTTATCTATATTCTATTGTGAATAAAATATAAGTTTATGAGATTTGTAAATTATTCCATTCCTTTTTTATTCACAATTTATACTATGTCCCAACTTTTTCTGTTTTGGGGTTGTAAAAACCTTCATTTCAAAACTGCATGTTGTGTTTGTTTGATTAATATTTAAATTTCTTTCATGATCTGAAACATTAAAGTGTGACAAACATGCAAAAAATCGTGGAAGGTGACCAACACTTTTTCACACCACTGCAAAATTATAAAACATTTGGAAGTAACCAACTGCACAAAATATAATGCTTAAACAGTAACAAATAAAATGTTTTAATGTTCACGTCAGGCTTTTAAAAGTCACACTGGTTGCAAAATTTTATTTTAAATCTTTCCCCGCCAGCATTTTTAAAATAAGTTGACGGTCAGCGCTATAGCATTTTCTTTAGGATATTCACAAAAGTTTAATGCCTTCCAGAAAATGTTCTTCTTTAAATGCACAAACATACAAATATCAAATGAAAGTACAGACCCTCTGCTTTCAAACAAAAAAAGTTTTATCCTATCTTGATTTGTTCTCGTTTTATCACCTCTCAAATATACCAAAATTTGAGCAAAAAGCTAAGATTATAGCATTTTTAAAGGACTTTTGTTAGAGGTCAGTTTTAGAAAGATGATCAAAGCATACACACAGTTTTTACTGTTTTTGGATCAGTGGATGCTTCAGTGTTATATAAGTTGGGTAAGAGCAGCACCTGGTGGACAATAGCGGAAATATGGATTGCTGTAAAAACTTGTTATTGGGAAACCTTTCACTTAATTGACAAGATAACTCGTCAATGGCGGGGAAAAAGTTAATAGCCAAACACGCAAATGAGTCATTTGTAATCAAATCAAATTTGCCTCAGACTAAAGTTCAGACATTTTGAATTGACCTTTAGAAATGCAATGGCCATCTCTGACAAGCAACGGTAGGGTCATACTGTGTAGAGGACAGTAGGATCTTTCTTTAACCAAACAAATTTGATGTACAATTTATCAAAGTTCGACAAGCCTGCATTCAATCCACTGAACACACACAATAGAGTGAATGCGGTCAATAAGATCCTGAGGTCAGGCTCGGCTCCAACTCGAAAAACGGCTTTGTGACAAGGGCATCTGAAATTAGGATGGTTTTATTCACGAGCTGCACATGGCCTGCTCTTCTTATTGTTGTTTAATGACAAAGTTTTGATTCGCAACAAAGTCTTCATCAGCAATCCCACACACACACTTATGAATATGCATCATTTAGTTTTGTAAGTTTATTTTCTGAAGAAGAATTGAAGAAATGTCGTAGTGCAAAGCATGCTATATAGACCACCCCGAAGGCAAATTGCATTCCCAAGTTTAATACTCCAAACTGAGGGTTCATTGAAATCCTAACCCTGTCTCTAAGTATGAGCAACAGCATAATAAAGCAGCAAATAATGCTTTGAAAAGCTTTTGGTACATGACCTGAGCACACAAGCAGATCAGGATTGTAACCCAGATACACAGTCCTATAAAGGCTCAAATAAAAAAACGTTAGAGGAGAACATCAGTACAACAGTCACAAACAACCTTCATGCAGCGACGCTACCTGCTGAGAGCAGCTTTGTTCTAAAAGAAAACTGTGTTTGTGCAGTTGGTGCATATAAAAAAACGCTAAGAATTTTAAATTCTGGTAAAGAGCTGCTATTCATGTGCATTACGAAACTGAGGGACAAAATTGAATCATGAATATTTATGGAGGTTTATAACAGTGAGTTATCTACCTATTGAGATGTGAACTTCAACTTACCCACATGGCCGGATGGTAAAGACAATGTAGCTTTCCTCTGTGCTTCTGTCGACAAAGGTCACGCAGGTATATTTCTCCCAGTGTCGCATAGCTTGCTTGAAAACGGCTCGCTGGCTGCCTACAGGGGTTGGAATCGGTAAAGACCTGGAGTTATTGAACTGACCGACAACAAAACTACTCGGCCCCAAAGAAATATTACACTTTCAGTCGTTACTGTTTTAATAAAACATTTAAGTACAGAGTATTTATAAGTAATAGGGATGCACCGATACCACTTTTTAAGGATCAAGTACGAGTACCGATATTTTTTCCCTGGTACTCGACGATACGGATACCGATGTTGTTGTACTGTTTTTTCATGTGGCAATTTTCTAGGAACAACACAATGAGACTAATGAATAGTGATGCACCGATGTATCGGCCACCGATATTTATCGGCCGATTTTTGATGGATTTGAAACCATCGGCATATCGGCAATAGCACGAGAAAGGCAGATACCGATTGTTTATTAATTAACTGCATAAAGAAATCCATTATATGCCTCTCTTATTATGTTGGTTAGTTGAATGTTAATTAGATCCAATCCATGTTGAGTTAAAAATAATTTGATGCAGAAATAAACTAGCTAATAGACCAACTGTATAGTATTGTATACAAGTGTTTAATATCGGTACCGGCCAGAAGTTGTCTGTTTAAATCGGTATCGGCCCAAAAAATCCTATTGGTGCATCCCTACTAATGAACATATCAGCATCTTTATTTTTAACAACTTCAACACATATTATAAAAAACAAATCTTATCATCACAAAATTTCACAGTGTCCAATAACCTCCAAAGGGAAAACCAAGGCTAAAGTAATCACAGACAAGAAGACAATCAAAATTGTCATAAAGTGTCATAAAGTACATTACGTGAGGTATCGGTCTTTGGTATCGGGGTTTTTTACGAGTACGAGTAGCTTGGTATCGGTCCCGATACTGGTATCGGTGCATCCCTTATAATTAACAATATGTATTTACTATAGGGTTAGGGTTTGGTTTAGGGTTAGTTGCATGTAGTAATGCACAACTTACTTGTATTACTATATCAATTGTATGTTATGTGTGTAACAAAGTCACTTTAAAACAGAGTTAGCATTAGTGTTAAGCTGTTTAGGTTTTATTTGGAGTAAGTATGGGGAAAATTACTATACCTTTGATGGAGATATAGCATACAAACATTCAATATACTGTAATATTATATAATATATTATAGTAAACAATTGAGGAGCTCAAATGTGAAAGTCGCTAAACGGCACCTTCGTCAATTATGAGATAATGGTGTTGAATATATTATAAGTTCATCAAATACCTTTGCTTCAGAAATACTGATTTATTAGCAGTTAATCTGCTAAATGCCACATCAATTTCTCAGCAAAGTCCTCTAAATGCACGGAAGATGAATTGGAAAAATGTCAGCACACGAAACAACGACCGTGGATCACATGCAAACTTCCATTGTGTTCATTGTGAGTAACTGAATACAACCCGCATGTGGCAGTGACATGATCACAGCGCCCCCTAATGTGTGGTTCTGTTTCTTCATTTTTACGTTTTGAATTCTGACTTTCTTCATTGGCAATATCTTTAGTGATTTTGCAACAGTCTTGTCCAATGATTTTTTAGAAGTAGATGTTTTGTTTTAGTAAAAAACTTTGCAGCGAAAGACACATTTGTTTACAGGGACAATAAGAAGGATTTACCCCCATCTAGTGGTGAAATTGTATTTTGCATTCAAACGAACAGTGCTCTCTAGCACCTCGCCTTTCCAAATGCGTATTGCAACTACGTTGGTATCCATTATGTAATCAGTTATCTCCTTGTCAGTTTCATCTGGTTCACGTGTTCTGAATGAATTGGAAGGATAGTGCTGTTTGTCCCTCTCTGCTATAACAGTTTATCAAAAAATTAAGCCTCCTTGGACTTACGCGTTCAATGGAAGTAAAAAGAAGAAATTCTAATCTTAAAAAGTCAGATCACTGGCAGAGGACATATTTATAAATAAAAGACAATGATTTTGATTAATAAAACACTTAAAACCCTACTCACTGTCCCTTTAATACCAATGAAATGACTAAAGTGACATTTGTGAAAATAAGGCATTTCAGTTATGGTACCTACTAATAACCTGTTCATTGCCATTAAAGTGAAATGATTGGGCCTTTCCATGTCAGATGTACTTTAAGGGTTTTTGCGTCTAAACTCCTCCATTCAACACACTACTGTACAGAACAATGCATAAAGAACATCAGTAATATAAGCTTAAAAAAGTGTGAATAAACAATGCTGCTTTATGTGCATACAATAAAAAAATGATATTTAAAAAATGTGTAAAAAACAGTTAATGCCTTACCGCTAAAGTTGCCACTAATAACATATGGGATGATGCCATCTGGCCAGACTCTCTCAGGCCTTGCTGTGGCTGCTCTCCTTCTTCGTAAGAGGCTTCGAATGGCCAAAACTGGCTCTCCATCTGCACTGCTATTGGTCGAGGATCTGTTAGCTGGGTCAAAGACAATACTTTAGACAATACTGAAGGTCTATTAAAAAAAAACACTGATTTAAAGTAGCTTGTATAGTTTCACATATGGTTTCATATATGTGACCCTGTCTGTGAAATCCAGAATAAAGTTTCAGAATCTGATACTGTAATGAGATTAGGATCGTCAAAGTTTAATTTCAATCACTGACATGACTTTACTCAGTCAATATTAAATATAGCAAGAATATTTTCAAAAAAAAATTTTACATGCTAAATATTTTAGCATATTTTTATGTAGAAAACACAAAAATTACTTTACCTGGGTTTTCACAGGTTTGGTCACATATACTAAAACTGTTTAAGTTTAAGTATTTGTTTTGATTATGTAACAAATACTATTATTGCATGGTAGCTTTGAAGGTATAGTTCACCCAAAAATTTTAATTCTGTCATCATTTTCTCATCCTCATGCTATTTTAAACCTGTATGAATTTCTTTTCTCTGATGAACACAAATGAAGATGTTTTGATAAATGATTGTAAGCACACAGCTGTTTATAACCATTGACTTCCATAGTAGGAAAACAAATATTATGGAAGTATTGATGA
The DNA here is from genome assembly GCF_030506205.2 of Paramisgurnus dabryanus. Lineage (NCBI taxonomy): Eukaryota > Metazoa > Chordata > Actinopteri > Cypriniformes > Cobitidae > Paramisgurnus > Paramisgurnus dabryanus. Next base: position 5,047,472 of record NC_133346.1, on the reverse strand, counting down.
AGTAAAGAAGATATTTTGATAATTGGTGGCAAAACAGTTGACAGTATCCATTGAATTCCATCATATTTATTTTTCCTACTATGGAATGTTTTTCCTACTATGCTTAACATCATTAACGGAACATTCACACGGGGCGTTAGCGTTAACGCTTGATGGAAGGCATGCCTGAAACGTGGCCAACAGCCAATCACAGTGGCTGCAACACATGCTCCAGTCTTCCATAAACGTAATTGGCTGGCTCTGCCTAGGTTATTTGCATAAGGCGATCTGATTGGCTGACGCACACATTGCCGCTTGAAAAGTTGAGAAATGTTCAACTTCCTCCGCGAGCAACGGCACGGATGTGCCCCCAAGGGATCCACAATTCAGTTCGACAACGCATGACGTCACCCATTAAAAGTGAATGGGAAGCGGTAACCCTTACGCCCCGTGTGAATCTAACATTGGTGTTCAACAGAAAAAGGAAAGTCATACATGAGGATGAGAAAATGATGACATAATTTTCAGTTTTGAGTAAAAAATGTCCCTTTAAAGCACCACTATGTAGTTTTTTTACCTTTAAATAATGTCTCTAAAATTATTTCAGTGATAATACAACTTTTAACTGGACAAATTGTACTGTTGCTGCAACCTGAGCAGCCTCCTAGCTGCTACAAGCACACTCTGAAAGTGGCGGTGGAGGGTAGGAAACACAGCCCCGCCCCGCCCCTCCCCCTGCCTGCAGAAGAGTGTCTGATACCAGGCACTGTTGCGCTTTTCAACCACATGGGGGAGCTGTAAGTCATTTTTACATGGAAACTACATAGTGTTGCTTTAATAATCATACTCACCTGATTCAGAGAGGTTAGATGAGGCTTTCAGTGCAGCATTAATGAAGTTCAACTTAAGCAAACGCAAGTCCTCTTCATCTAGAGCAATATCCCCCAGAAAAGCAGCTTTAAAATAAAAATGGCATTATTTCACTTATCATAATGAACTTGTAATAAAACCTGAAATTAACTCTTAAGCTAAAGGCTTTTCTCTTTAATACAGTTTTCCCACAATTTCACACGATAGAAAAGAAGAGTTTTGTTAAATATCTGTTGCTAGAAGTCAAGTGGCAAAAGCAAACCACTGATACATTTAACCCTTTCTAGAGTGATGGCAAAATATCTCACCTTTATCATATTACCATTCAACCCGATTGAGAGGTCTTGATAATTATGTGTACAGAAATGGTGGTCAGGGTCACATTGGTGCAAGGCCAGGAGAGTCACTTAAATAACTGTCTGGGGTCACACCTGCAACGTTTATGTTTCCAGCGTAGAATTTTAATAGACTTTCAGCCCAGGCAGGAGATACTAAAATATATCCACAAACCAGCATTGAAAATCCAGGCTCGGCTTACTTTGCCCCAGGGCCTGGCTAATGAACAAAATGCGGTGCGTGCACAAGCCATTAATAATAACAACATACAGGTGTCTTTTCATCTGCAACAATTAAGCGGCGCTTGTAAAACTGTAACTATGGGCTTAATGCAGCATGAAATAAAAGAATTATTATATACTACGCTGCCTTTTCAATTAACTTGTTTTTCACAGGTGCTTTTCATTTAGTAAAACTTCACTGCATGACCAGATGCTTTGGGTTGAATTAAAGGTGCAATGTGTAACTTTTAGGAGGAGGAACTCTTGATAGAAATGCAATATAATATACATAACTATATTATCAGTGCTGTATAAAGACCTTACAAAATGAACTGTATTGTTTTTATTACCGTAGAAAGAGCCACCTACATATACAGAGGGTCCACTTACATGGAATTCGCTGTCATGTTTCTAGATTAGCCCTAAATGGACAAACTGATCTCAGGGTCTGCTTCGTATCTGCTGTCTCAGATGACGACATGTTTGTCTTCATCTTTTTGGTCTCTACGCGTTTTGAATTTGAGGGGTGAGCTGTGGACTGAGCTGGTGGTTGCAGTTCGCAATTTCACCACGAGATGCCGCTAAAAAACCCACACTGGACCTTTAAAGTTATTTACCTCACACTAGGGCACCTTAATGTCTTTAAAGATAGATGAATGTCAAATATCAAGTCCATGTTAAAGCATTCTCATACTTTTTAAACAAAAAAAATCTATCATATCTGCATGTGCTAGCCAAGCATCTGCCATTAAATATATATATATATATATATATATATATATATATATATATATATATATATATATATATATATATATATATAGCCATTTTTAAGGGTACACATGCCTGAACACTTTAATTAATTACTAATAATTTTCACTTCCAATTCCAATTCGTACAAGAATTTTAACTACCTAAAGTTATTTCATCCAGTAAGGAATGTCACCTAGCGGCATATTTAATCGTTTTAAACTCTTTCACATAAAGGAACAGTTATTTTTACCCCCACATGTTCTCAGCCTAAAACATTTGCTAAACAAAAAAATAAAGGCCTGCATGTCTGAGCACAATGTCCCTTTTAATAATGTTTATCAGCTGTAACCATGCATATAAAGAGATAGATACAGTATGTTCAAAACTTTAATTTAATACTAATTAAATTCTTTTATTTTTCTGACAAGAAAAGAATTTAATTAGTATTAAATTAAAGTTTAATAACGACACACCAATTTTAACATGTTAGCCCCACATTAAAATGATTAGTCTGCCCATGACCATGTGTCACCATAAGCATTTTCCAAGCTGTTGTGCAAACAAGAAGTACTAAAAATGTTTTAAAGTTTTAAAACATCAAAACACATTGATAGAAAATGTTTTAGGTTTTAGATACTGCCTCGACAGAATCTGTCCTCGTAGTCATAAAAATAAAAAACAGCATAACTGTTACATATAAATGTTTACAAATATAATAAAGTAATAGGTAACCCCCAAAATGAAAATTAGCCCATGTTTTACTCACAGTCAAGCCCTATTAGGTGTATATAACTTTCTACTTTCAGCCAAATACAGTCAGAGTTATATTAAATAATGTCCTGGCTCTTTTCAGCTTAATGCCATTGGATAGTGCCCATTTTTAATGCTTATTTTTTTTAAATAAATATTTTCCCATATTTTACTCGCCCTCGAACAGGTGTATATGACTTTCTTCCTCCAAACAGCTCTTTTCTCAGCTTTATAATGGCATTGAATAGTGCCTCATTTTTAAAGCTCCAAAAAGCACATCCATCTATTAAAAACTAATCCATACAGTGATTAAAAGTCATTGTAATGTTGAGCCTTCCACCTGACCTCAACTTTCCCGTCAACAGACGTATGGCTGTAGTTTATAAAGTTTGAAATATAAAAACTTTCCTTAAAAAACATTGTTTCACCTCGGAAGACATTTAATAACAACATGGTTTGTTTTTGATAGATGGATGTGTACTGTCCAATGCCATTATAAAGCTGAGAAAATAATATCATTTTAAGGGATAGTTCACCCAAAAATGAAAAATGTTCTCACCCCCATGTTGTTTTAAACCTGTATGAATTTATTTTCCTCATGAACACAAAATAAGTTATTTTGATAAATGATGGGAAGAACACGGCTGCTTTAACCATTGACTTTCATAGTAGAAAAACAAATATTATGAAAGTATTGTGATAAACGATGAAGATGATATTTTAATAAATGATGGTAAGCACACAGCTGACGGTACCAATTGAATTCCATCATATTTGTTTTTCCTACTATGGAAGTCAATGGATACAACAGCTGTGTACTTACCATCATTTATCAAAATATTTTCTTTTGTAATCATCAAAAAAAGAAATTCATATAGGTTTAGAACAACACGAGGATGGGAAATGATGACCGAATAACTATCCCTTTAATATAACTTGAACTCTGTTTGGCTGGAGGAAGAAAGTCATACACCTGCTGGAGGGTAAGGGTTGTTATTTTTGGATGAACTCGTCTTTTAAAAATAAATAAATATTTGTTATGCATGTTATTGTTGACATCACTGGTATGACCAAAGTATTATAACACCCAGCTTTAATCAACCAGGTCACGTTTCCAAGCAGATACACTTCCGTAAAGCTAGAAACATGTTTCATGTGATCTGCAGTTTAACTCATCTAAATCACAGATATCTGAATTATACTCCATCTGGTCTGGTTCAAATGAACGCAACACAATTCAACCCAACTTCAGTGTTAAGCGACCCTGTTAGATCCATTAATAAGCTCGGTTTAACACGGTTGAGTTAACATACAGTCCCGGGGGACCTGCAACATTTACTCTGAATGTGATTTTTTATTCCTCAAACCCCCTCAGACATTTCACTTTCTAGTATAATGAATGCATGTTTCACTTCTGGCCCACCTGAACTTTAAATTTAAAAAGACATCCGCCATCCAGACCATTTCCTGTCTAAGGTTTCTGCTAAAGAAATGCAATAAAACGTCCTTAATATTTATAACGTTGCCATTGTATTTAGTCGTTTTTTGTTATCAACATGAACAGATGCTGCTGCAAAAAAGCAGCTGTCGTCTTTTTTCAATACTCTTTTTTATTATCATCAAATGAAATTGTGTAACTGTGGTTGGGCCAAATCACATTCTTGTTTAGACGGACAGGTTATAATGGGGTCTACAGCATGCTATGAGGATAATAAAGAATCATCCAAAAACTGACAGCTATATTACACTAGACTAGTCTGACTAATTTAACATAAAAACATTTGTGTGTTTTTTCTACATAGCTTGCTCAAAGACTTGAGCAGGTGGAAATGGCATTGATGGGCCAGCATAAAAGTCACCTTTTTCAATTTGCAAGCAAACAAGTTGTTTAGCCTAGATTAAATTCCTCTTTTTTTTTTAAAGAAATAATAAAAACACATAGCGGTTACGTAACAGGGTTCTGTTTTCCTTTCAAAGCATATATTAAAATGCTTTTTGTTTCGATTTGCACGGCACGGTTTGACCATGGTGAAATTTAAACAATAGATATTAAATTCAGTTATAAGAGCCCAGACAATTATTCCACTCCCTATTCAGTGGCCAGCTGTCTATCGCCGTTACAAAGATTTGCCCACTGAATAGGAGCTTTGTGTGTGCAGGACATTAGTTTAAACATATACAGGCCATCAAAACTTGGTTAGATAACTTGAAGGGCAACCTATAAGTTTGCTTGAGGATGCAGGCTTCTGGATCTCATCAAAATCTCAGTTCTCATGTTGTCTTGCAGTACATGGCCAAACAAAACTAAACTAAACTACACACTACAACACAATGCACAACAGGACAGCACCACCATCACACACATTCACACAAAACAAGCAATAAGCATTTCAACACCTTTAACAAAACAAAATGCAAGGGTTGTAACAAAGCATTAAACACTGAATTAAACATGATTTGCATATGCATTCATATAATGTATTGTATAGGCTATATTACCAGCTTTGCAGGGGTCCTTGTAGTCGAGCGCATCACTTTCTTCAGGACCCGTCTGATAGTCTGTTTCCACTTCGATCGTTAATAAAAGACGAAGACTGAAGACAAGCGAACACGTCCATAGGGATCTCATGACGGGAATGAGCGCGGATGTGGAGCCGGGGCCGGCAGAGAGCCTGTGATGGGATTTTGGAAGTAGTTGGGAAAAGGGGAGCAAACGGGAAGGCGGGTTTAGAGGAGCGACGCTTTGCTCTCTTCAATGTCTTTATTCTAGTCCAGTGATTCGCTAACATACCCGGGCCCCGGGCCAGCATCCAGCTTGCAAACATCACAGATCGGAGGTCAGTGCACTCGGTGCGCTCTCAGCCCCGCTGTGCGTGTGTGCGTGTGTGCGCGCGCGTATCCAGTCGAAAATTAACATGTTTTTCGCGTATTTGTTATCATTGGCAAAGCCATGAGTATTTTTCCGTTTCATTAATGATTTACTGATGCATTCACAATTAATTGAATTAAGACACCAAACAGACATCCGACAGCTACAGCAGCGTGTATGTGCTTACAGGCATTATGAATTGTTTCTGTTAGGAAATACACTTGTAAACGTAAAAATCCTTTTTGGGAAACTGACTGGGCACAGTAAAAGCAGAGTAAGATGTCATGTACTTTAGCAGATGGCTTTTACTGGAAACAATACACTACACATTATACCTGAACCTGAAACCATTAAAACCAAAGCCACTGGGTGGTACCATTTCAGTAAAACCCGTTTCAAAAACATTTTGAAATGCACAAAAAAAATGACAATATTTATTGTAATATGAGATTATCTGGGTTTTGCCATCAAAATGTTTGATGGAGCAATACAATAAATTTGTTACACCAATAAATTACAATAAATAAATACAAACATTTTCAAAAAAAAAAAAAAAAAAAAACTTTCACGTTTCACATGAAAAATTTACGTTTAAATAAATAATTGCTTTTCAACTACGATTTAAATCTGAATTTATGTACATTCTTAAAGAAAACATAACAGTAAAAATTGGTTGTTACACTTTTGAAGTGAAGCTTAAAACACTTGCAGTGTTTTTTTTTTTTACAAAAAAACCTGTTGTCGTCACACAAGAAATAACAACACAACATACTGAGCCATCACTTCACAATGGTTTCATACATTTTAGCATTACACTTCACAAAATAGCTGCTAAAGTATATCCACATCCATAATATAATTCCTGTGTTTTTTCTTTACAATGTACCCATTTACAAGCAGAACAATAGTACTCTGAAAAACGCCTTGGCTAAAATTAGTGTGAATTAAAAAGGTAAATAAATGTTTTAGCATTTTTGCTCTTCTGCTTAAAGGGATGGTTCACCCCCAAAATGAAAATTTGCCAATTACTCTCCCTCAAACCTTGCTAGGTGTATATGGCTTTCTTATTTCAGCCAAACAGTCAGAGTTAAATTAAATAATATCCTGGCTCTTTTCTTGATAATGGCATTGGATAGTGCCCCATTTCATTGCCGGCCGGTGAGGGACGTGAATTATGTGTTCAGAGGGTCATGTGTGTTGCTCGTCTTGTCAAAATATGTGTTTTTTGCATTATGTGAACCATGTGCATCATGCATCTTGTCAAATATGTGCCTGGTGCACATGCGTTGAAAAGGTTTATGATAAAAAAGATGCACGTTCACGAAAAATACTCGCAAGACACTGAAATACTAATTTCTGATCACATGATTACTTGTTTGATATCACACGTGAAGATGCATCATCATGCATAAGTTTACATGACATGCCAAACACATATTTTGAAATAAAAAGTCACACACGATGGGCTACATACATGTTGTGACGAGCTTCGCATTGTGCGCCCTCAAAAAAAAGTCACCGGCAACCACTGCCCCATTTTAAAATCTCCAAAATGCGCATCCACCCATCCAAAAAATCCATACAGGTACTAAATGTTGTCACGGATTTGCCAGGTCCTTCCACTCACATCCCTCATTATCACCGATCACCATCACCTGAGTTTTGAATTGCTGCACCTGTCACCCCTCATCACGACTGCACTACCAATACCAGCCACAAACACACAGACACTGTCCGGTCTCGTCAAACGATAACCACAGTTACGTTTCAGAGATACTCACTACCTCTTGTTTCTTTCAGAGTTCCCTGATCATCATCATCATCGTCATCATTATCTTTATTGGAATATCCCCCATCAGTGTGTCTGTGGCTCACCCATGGATTCCCTCACGTTTACCATCACTATTTGCCACTCCTTATTCAATAAACTCATTTACATCTGTTTCCGTTGTCTTCTGTCCACTGACAGATGTCTTCTGAGGTAAAGCGATGGGTTTTTGTAACATTGTGTCTGAGGTTAGCATTTCACTTGACCTAAACTCTTTTGTGAACACACATACGGCTGTACACTGTAAAAAAAAATTGCAGCATTTTTGTCAAATCAACATATTTTTAAGTTATTTTAACTTTAAGTTATGTCAACGTTTCACAAGCCAAAATTTAAAATACTAGGTTGAATTGACTTGCAAGTTGTTTTATCTTCATTCTGCTTTTTACAGTGTTGTTTATAAAGCTTAAAATATAAATGTTTTCCAAGAAAACCCCTTCGCTTTACCTCAGAAGACATTTAAATATGGATTAGTTTTTGGTAGGTTGAAGTGCATTTTGGAGGTTTAAAAATGGGGCACTATCCAAAGCTAAAAGTGCCAATATATTATTGAATAGCTCTGATTCTGTAAAAACAGAAAGTAACCAGGATTGCTTGAGGATGGGTAAAATATGGGTTAATAATTATATTTTTAGTTGAACTATTCCTTTAAGAATCTGAATAAAAAATAAGGTGAAATATAATTTGTGTTACAAACATGGCGCACGGCATACAAGGCACTTGTTGGGCCTTTAGCAATAAACCGCAATGCAGAAGCACAACATTTTCCAGATTGTCTCTGTAGACTGCATTTTCAGTAACCAAATCAAGTATTACGCATCTTTTTTGACAGTCATTGGTCTAACAACACAAATCTACAGTGTTTTGGACTTCATATCCTCTAAGCCTGTTTGATTTACATTTATGCATTTCGCAGACGCTTTATCCAAAAATACAGTGCATTATAAATTATTATACATTAATTCAATCAGTACATGTTCCCTAGGAATTTAACCAACCACCGTTTGCTTTGAAGGACATGAATGGAATTTCTAGAAAGACAGATTTTCCGTTTTTCATCAAGGCTTACTCTGTAAGTAATTTAATTTATGTCCTGCAGAACAATATCTTGAATCCCTTGACCCATCGTTCTGGGCATTACCGTTATAAAGTGCCCCTTCTGCCTGTTAGGGGCTTCCGTGTTCCCAGCCGATACCTTATTGGGGCGAATGAACGCAAAGTACGCCCGGCGCATTTCTGAAACTAAAGAGTTGCAGGAGGCGCAGGCCACCGCAGACTGAAAACCCCTGCGGAAGTTTACATTGAAGAAGCCATATATGATCGGATTAATGCCACTGTTAAAAAATGCCAACCAGTGTGCTACTGGGAACAGATAGCTGCTCAGGAAGTCAATCTGTGGCCGGTCCAAGTCCTGATAATCTGTAAGAAGCATTAAAGTCCAGAGAGGCAACCATGACACCATGAAGAGTACGGTGACTATGATGAGCATCTTTATGACCTTAATTCTTTTCTTGGAACGACTCCGATTCTTACGCAGGTTCTTGGAGAGCTTGGTCGCTATGCAGCCATACATGATACTTAGAAGACCTAGCGGGGCCAGGTACACATAGATGAAGATGACAGTGGTGTAGACTCGTCTCATCTCTTCTTTGGGCCAGTCTTCAAAACACACAAATACTGGGTAGATTTGGTTATCTTGGAGCATGCAGATGCCATCAAGAGGTTTGACCGTCGACCTTACTGCTGATGGAAAGATGATGGCAAAAGCAAGGAGCCAGATGAAGATGATGGCGAAGAATGCAGAGACTGGCCTCAGACGATGGTGGAAAGGGTAAACGATGCCTGTAAACCTGCATTGTGAGACACACTATAAATGCTAATATACTCTTTATTTGTTATGCATATAATATTTAGAAACATTCAGAAACTTACACTAACGTTATTATCATTGATTCTAGAATTGAGACAGATGTAAAAGGTATTGAAATACCGTATACAACTTTTGAGCAAATTAGGAAAATTCATATTCATATTTAAGTTAAATTTTTTTTTTAAACTTAGACACTCAGCCTCTAAAATTATTTATCTACACATCTGCTGAAAATATTGTCAGTGTTTTCCCTTTAAAACAATTTTTTATTTGAATGCCATTTAAATGGCATGACATTCAAAATCTATGGATCTGTAAAAATGACTTGCTGTGCTCTGCATAATTTCAACAAATTCCTGAATATTACATGCATATAACAATATATAACAGAAACATCATCAAGGGATGCTTTCTCAGAATGACCATGAACAGAAAACATGTTTTGTTTTCCATGAAAAAAAAAATATATGTAAAGGTGCTGTTAGTTTTAAATATAATTTATAACTCTTTAAAGACCATATATCGCTTCTTATTACTTATTCATGTATCTGAGTACATTATAGATCAGGGGTCTCCAAACTTTTTGTGAGCAAGGGCTACCACAATGGATTAAACAATCTACTTTTTTATGTACTCAAAACTTTTTTGTTTTACTTGTTGATTTTATTTTATTTTACTTGTTGATATGTTTTATCATTGTTTAAAGTGTTAAAAGAAGTCAAGCTAATATAAAACATATGTAATAAATAAATATTAAAATTGAGGCTATTAATAGAATGTGTTCTGGCAGGCAATTCACTCCGTTCGGGCAACCTGGTGCCTGTGGGCACCATGTTGGAGACCACTGATATAGAGCTCACAGCTTATTTAGGTATACACTTACACATCACATACACCATTTAAGAGAGAAGTTTATTTAATTTAATGACTGACAATTACCTGTCTACTGCTATGGCAACCAAAGTGAAGACAGAGGCAGACACTGACATACCCTGGACCAAGTTACTCATCTTGCATGTGAGCTGGTTAAAAGGCCAACCTGTAAATTTGAAAATAAAAGAGTGACATGAAATAAAAATCTGAATCCAAAAAGCTTTACAATATATCAAATTATATATGACGACTTATGGGTCAAGTCATTTTTTACAGGGTATGAACATACGATCGGGTGGGTTTGTTCCTGTTTAACCCAACCATGAGTTAACCCAACAACTTAGCATTTTTAGAAAAATTCTGATAACAGTGATGATATTAATGTATGATTATGATGATCGTATACAGGTGCTGGTCATATAATTAGAATATCATCAAAATCCATAATCCTCTCCAGGATGTAGTTATCCCTATTGCTTATACACTTTTATCTAACACATCTTTTCCTTCCCTTCGCCCTTCTATTAATGTGTTTGGACACAGAGCTCTGTGCACTTTGGGATTGTTTTTAACTATGAAAAGTGCTTTACAAATAAATAATATTAATAATAATAATAATAATTATTATTATTATTATGAACAGCCAGCCTCTTTTGCAATGACCTTTTGTGTCTAGGCCTTCTTTTGCAATGTGTCAACGGTCATCTTTTGGACAACTCTCAAGTCAGCAGTCTTCCCCATGATTGTGTAGCCTACAGAACTAGACTGATAGTCTCTCAGAGAGACCATTTAAAGGCCTTTGCAGGTGTTTTGAGTTAATTAGCTGATTGGAGTGTGGCACCAGGTGTCTTCAATATTGAATTTTCAAAAAAATAAACATTTGAAATATATTGGTCTGTGTGTAATGAATGAATATAATATACAAGTTTCACTTTTTGTATGGAATTAGTGAAATAAATCAACTTTTTGATGATATTCTAATTATATGACCAGTACCTGTAGATGCTTGTGATCCTGATGAATATGAGAACAGTGATATTAATCAATGGGATGATGCTAATAAATATTATGACATCATATTTGATGTTTAAAAGATGGCAGTGCCGATTGATATGATAATGTTATGCAATGATATAAAATATGATACCAACGATACTGATGCCAATAGTGATGGTAATATCAACCACAAAAAACTTAAGATGATGTTGGTGATATAGATAAACACTTATAATTATCATCCACCCACCCACCCGATATGAGGCTGTCAATCAGTGTGGTGGGCACACAGAACACACCCACCAGTAAGTCACTGATGGCCAAGTTTAGGATGAAGAGGTTTGTGACAGTTCGCATTTTGCGATTCCTGAGGACAACCAGGCAGACGAGCCCGTTTCCAACAATACACAGAAGCAGCACCATCAGGTAGGAGAGGATGTAGCTCACGGTTATCCCTGTGGAGTGGATGTAATATGGCACGCGGGTGCAGTTGTCCAAACTGAGGTTGGTGCTAGAGAGGTTTCTGTCCATTTTAAACTTAAAAAGAGAAACAACCTGATTAAAACTTTTATTACCACAGTTTACCAAAATATCAAGGTTAGTAAAGGCATGGTATAGATTTGGGGTAACTACATGTTGCATTTTGGTCACTTCTGTAGAAATTACAGTATTACTGTCTGACAGTTTACCAGTAACTTACTGTAGATTTAAATTTAAAAATATATTTAAAGCATTCTGGGAATAAGTTACTGGTAAACAGCTGCATAACTACCGCACATTTGTCACAGTGTTTTGGTAAACCATTCATTTTTATAAGGATACATATATAAAATAATAAATAGAATACCTCAAATTGATTATCCTACTGTGGTATGGTGATATAGGTGTACCAAGCGAAACAATTAAACTATATAAAAATATAAAATTACATTAAACTGTTATATAAAAGTCAAACAAAAGTAAACTGTATTTGAAAGGATGATGAATCAAAACAAGTCTATTTTAGTGTCTCTTTCATTTATTTGTTTGTCTTAAGTGTTTACTAACAGCCGTACATACTTGATTTAGGATTCAAAACTTTTAAATGAAGTCGGTAAAACACACTCACATGTAAGCGTCAATGTTGAGAATTACGCAAAGACCTTTCAATAAATACAAATTTAAGGATTGCAGGCACGAAAGCTCACCTGTTTTTATTAAGACACCAAACGCGAGTGTTTGAAATAAATCCACACTTGTGATGCGCAGATGTTTCTTTATTCCTGTATACTGCAATACGCAGCATCCACCTGCATGCGCGCGCCAGTACAGTCCGTCAGAGCGCGCCGCCTCTGTGATCCAGCCATATGTCCGGTGACGTCAACAAAGTTTTCATCTCGTGATATTTTGTATTAAGAGCACAAGTACACTTACATCTACTCTTCTCTAGTTTAGTAAACGGGCTGCCTTTCAAAGACATGCGTCACTGTGCATAATAATGTAATTTATGCATCTTCTCCTTCTTTCTTGATCAGTATCTTGACAGTATCACAGTTGGTCATAATTACTTTCCTTTCTGTTTAATGATCTAAATTTACAATAATGCATTTGCCATTTTTATCCAAAGAGATGTAGTATACACTGACTGCATTTAAATCAGTATTTGTTTAACTGTGATTCAAACCCATGACCTTTGCATCACCAAACAGTGCAGTATTTATGTTAAACCGTTTGGTGCTCTTAATTTCCTATTATATGGATTTAAAAAAAATAGTAAAGGATCTATCAGCATTTATTTAAATAGTTTCAGAAGAACCTGCCAAGAATAATAACACTATTTTACTAAAGGATACTAGCAATCCATTTAAAATCTGCTTTTTATAATGTGTGTTTCTGTGTAATGACATCCATGACCTTCAGTATGTCAAAAGGACTTCAGCTTTTTTTCCTAGCATATAAACAATGGTTGCAAAATCCTTTGCTTGGAGTCATTTCATGTGTTACCACACTGTGGCGGTAGAGGAGAAAATACCAAGAGCAAAAAGTGACTTAGCTGGAAAGATGGTAAAACAGTGAAAGAAACAAAGGGACCCAGAAGAGAGAGAGAGAGATTTGGAGTAAAAACATTTTGAAAGTTTTCCCAAATCCTATCCCCCTTCCTATTCACCATAAACCCCCATTTGCACACAGAGCCAAACAAAAGAAACACCTCATGATCATATCTTCCTAAGTTTTCAAACTATCCCCTCTGCACCTTCAACACGTTTTAAGGGGGCCAGCACTAGCCTGACATTTATTTGTGGTATACTTGCAGTATTAGTTAAAAAAGTGTGTCTTTTGTGAGGGAGTGACTGAACGCCTCCTGATTCAGGCCAGTTTAACTCAGTCTTGGGATCTGACTGCAGCTCTGGGAATCTGCCACAGGCATGCCTTTCCTTTGAGGCCAGACCTTCTCCAGCCTGGATGGATCAGACAGCGAGGAGGCTGCTGAGCAAAACGTCCCCACCACCACTACAGTTGGATGTCTCACATTGTGGCTCTGTTTGGAAACACCACTGAAGTTTGAAACTGCATCTGCCGAACTTGAACAATGTGCATCGGTTGGCGTGGGGGTGCGAGGATGCTGATAGGCTTGTGTGGACTATTTGTCCTGAAGGTCACCGGCTGTGCTGGACAGACCTATGAACGCTGGGAGGCCGGTTCCTCGTGCTACGGAGGATTTGATCTCTACTTTGTGCTGGACAAGTGAGTTTTGAATTTCAGATCTGTAGCCTTTACAATGGTAGGAACCTGAAGTTTGAGTTATTATAGTTCAGGGTCATTTTAGTTACCATGCACAAAGCATCATTTAGCCCTACTACGCTCTTTAAGGTACAAATCATGAGTGACATATAAGGTTTTCAGTGCCACTGTTTATCCAATGCTACCTGAAAATTTTAATTTATCTGAGCGTTTGTGTCATTCTTAAAATCCATAATGGTTAATTTTATCATTAGTGGCTTTGCATCTTGCATCACCTGAGCAATTTTGTAGAAAAATTGAGAAGATCAAAGATCAAATTATTCATTGCATCTGCCGGTCGTGTTACTCATTTTATAAACACTTAAAGTCTTTTAATAGAAATGTGCTGCCATCTGAACCTTTGTTCTTCTGTTTTCATTCGCTACGTGGAACGCGTATGGAACCATTTATCATGAAAGCAGTAACTCTGAAGGCAAAGAGCCCAGAAATAGACTGGCAAAGTTACAAAGAAAGACATCAGCCTGCACTTACAGTACACCTGATGTCATTTGTTGACATCACTTTGTGCTGAACACAAATTAAGACATTTTAAAAATAATTTGTAACCAAACACATCAGGGGTACCATTTACTTCCATAGTATTATTTATTCCTACTGTGGAAGACATTGGTGTCCCATATCGGCTTGGTAACAGACGTTCTTCAAAATATCTTCGTAAGTAAATTATACAGGAACAACTTGAGGGTGAGAAAATGAACGACTATCAATTTAAATCATGTTGAACTATGTGAACTATCCCATTAAACTGTGAATCAACTCAATCAAATGTATTTTGTCTTCCTGCACTGGCAAATTATTTATGCTTATACAACGGCGTCTGTTGAATGCTTTATTTTGATTGGTTGAGAAATGTTCCATGGGTGTGCATTTATTTTATTTTTTTTAATAAATGCACACCTGACCTTTCAAATGTCTTAAGGCACCAGAGCAATGTCTATGGTAACTGCGGTATAAGTGGAACAACTGAATCCGTCCTTTGAATTATATGAAAATAATGCACACCCATGGCGCATTACTTGGGTGTGCATTATTTTCGAATAATTCAATGACCCATCATCAATTTTTCCTTAAAGGAGCATTTCACCCGTAGAAACTTTAAAGGGATAGTTCGGCCAAAAACGATATTAAACCCATGATTTACTCACCCTCAAGCTGTCCGAGTTGCATATGTCCATCGTTTTTCAGACAAACACATTTTCGGATATTTTATAAAATGTTTTAGATCTTTCATTTGATTAAATGTAATGTTACGGGGTCCACTCATAGTCCACGACCTTCAAGTCCAAAAAAAGTGCGTCCATCCTTCACAAATTAAATCCAAACGGCTCCAGGATGATAAACAAAGGTCTTCTGAGGGTAATCCGCGCGGTGTTGTTGTAGAAATATCCATATTTAAAACTTTATTAACGAAAGTAAATACCTTCCGGTAGCGCCGCCATCTTAGTCGCGTCCGCATTCAGGATGAGAGCTTACGCAGCCTACGGAGGCTACTCTGCTGCTGCTCTGTGCCCCCGCCCTCCGAATTTGTCATACGTCACTAAGAAAAGTGCGTACACTACGCTAATACTCTCTCCTGAATACAGAGGAGTCTAAGATGGCGGCGCTACCAAAAGGTATTTATTTACATTAATAAAGTTTTAAATATGGATATTTCTACAACAACACCGCACGGATTACCCTCAGAAGACCTTTGTTTATCATCCTGGAGCCGTTTGGATTTAATTTGTGAAGGATGGACGCAGTTTTTTTGGACTTGAAGGTCGTGGACTAGGGGTGGACCCCTTAACATTACATTTAATCAACTGAAAGATCTAAAATATTTTCTAAAATATCCGAAAATGTGTTTGTCTGAAAAACGATGGACATATGCAACTCGGACAGCTTGGGGGTGAGTAAATCATGGGTTTAATATCGTTTTTGGCCGAACTATCCCTTTAATCTTTATTGAAAGTGTGTCATATTTGTAGTCAAAATGTAGAATTTGGTGCCTATTTGACCAAGAAAAGGGGTGTTTGTAGTCTCACTCCCTTAACACAGATATTGCACTTCCTTCTTTCAATGATGCAAAATGATGATTTTTACATCATTGAAAGAAAGAAGTGCAACACTGAAATCTGTATTTTTCCTGTCTCAGCGACAACTGAGAAAATGATGCACGACCATTCAAAAACATGACTGGGGTTCTAACTATACAAAGCTTAATGCAAATGGGTGAAGTGTCCCTTTAAATAATAAACTCCACCAATAAAGGTACTGTACAAAAGCTGTAATTGGGGCAATACCCTTTCAAAAAGTACACACAATAAAAATGGCTGGGTAATTTTTCACCCATTTTGGGTAAATATTGGACAGAACACACCGCTGGGTAAATATGACAGAATGCTGATGTCAGCCCAATATTGGGTAAAAAAACAGACATTTTTAAGTGCATTTGTACCTAAAGACTGCATATTTACCTCAAAGCTACATACAGTATTTAAATGCATTAAATATATATAAATTTAATCGGCTTGCAAGATTCTGCGAGACTCTGTGGGACAATTGCCAGATGCCGCGAGAGAAAACGTGCATTCTTAAAGGCCACATCTGAACTGGTACCAAATATATACATATCGGTACTTATACAGTAAGGACCCTTGACAGCTTTTCTACCTTTATTTCAGAGAGTGGATCTTATAAATATCATTTACTTGATAGTTTTACTGTAAAAAAAAAAAAAAGAAACAACAAGGGACTCTATCTTTAGAGTTTGTCTGGTTTTGGTTCAGTATGTAAAGTGAAAGAACAAACACTGCCATCTGACATTATTTAGGGCCGTTCTGCAAAAAAAAAAAACGAGAACCCAGACGATTCATCCTGGGTGTCAGAAAGTGATGGCACCAAAGTGGTCAGGAGTGTTTGGGTTTTGCGTGCGCTGAACCTTTTCACCAGCAGGGCCAGATGTTCCAAAACCTCAGAGTTCACCAGAGACTCACAGAAATATCTGGACACAAATGATAGAGGGAAGAAAAGAAGGGGGATGGGGTGTAACATGGTATTATTTGGTTTCGTCTATTCTATTCTTTTCTTTAAATTTGCATTTAAAAGCATTGATAAACTCAAATATTAATTGGCTAAACAAAATATGCAAGCAAATCTTTGCGTGTGAATAGAATAAGCCTTTTTGTGCATAACAAAAGAAGTGTTTTAAAGGAAGGTTGGATGTTCTTTATCTGTTGATGTGATGATTGGCTCACAATACAAGTTTCATTTTCTTGTTGATGATGATAAAAAGCGGACTCGGGACTATGCATGTCATCAATATCTGACCTTTTTTATTCGTCTCATAATATCACCCAGATAATAAGCATCTGGATTGTGTTTACTGAAGTATTGTTTCTGTGTTTTAGAAAAATCTGCACACAAACAGCATATTTTTTATTATTTCTTATATAACATGTTGCTTGCGGAAGCACATTATATTAATAGCATTGGCGGCTCGTGACTGCTCTTCCGAGCGGCGCAATTTCAAAAGAAGTGTTTGGAGTGTCATCTGTGTTGCTCGTGTTTTCAAAATATGTGTTTGTTGCTTTATGCGAACCATGTGCATCACATGTTGTCGTCAAAATAAGTGCCTTGTGCACACGCATCAAAACCGTTTATGGTAAAATAGACGCTCACGTTCACAAAATACACGCAAGACACTTCCTTAACTCTGATTACGCATGAGATTATTTGAGTATCTGGCAAACGCGAGCGTCTCTTTTATCATAAACCCTTTAGACGCATCGGCAGCAGGCACTTATTTTGACAAAACACGTGATGCACACAGGTTCACTCAACGCGCCGAATACATATTTTGTAATTACGAACCACAGACATGATGGGCTACATACATGTTATCACGAACTTTGCATTGTGCGCCCTCGAAAAAAGAAGTCACCGGCAGCCACTGATTAATAGCTTCAATTTTAATATTTATTTATTACATATTTTTTATATTAGCTTGGCTTCTTTATGTATGTTAACATTTTAAACTATGATAAAACATATCAACAAGTAAAATAAAATAAAATCAACAAGTAAAAGTTTTGAGTAGACTATCAAAAAGTAGCCCAAATTGTTTTATCTATTGTGGTAGCGCTTGTTCGCCAAAAGGTTGAAGACCCCTGCCTTAGTGTTATAACAGGCTATTAAAATATAAAAATACATAAATTGCTCTCTGTTAGCATACTTATATGTGACCCTGTTGGTGAAATCTATAATCTTATAAGCACACTGTAAAAAATACTTTGCTGCCTTAAATTTTTTTGTTGAATCAACTCAGATTTACAAGTCATTTCAACTTACTATTATTTATCTTGACTAGAGATTAGTTGTTATAACTACAGGTGAGTTGTTATAACTAAAAAAATTAAGTTGATTTTTCTCAACTAAGTTGTGACAACTCATCTTTGTTGACAAGACTTGTAAATTTGAGTTGATTCAACAAAAAAATTTAAGGCAGCAAAGTATTTTTTACAGTGAAAGGTTTGATTTCATTCATTGGTTTCAATCTTTGACATGGTATTACTCAGTCGATTTTAAAAATATTAAGATTATATTTTCACACAATGATCTTTATATTATATAGGATGATTATATGTAAAAATAAATCAGCTTGGTTTTCACATTGGGTCACATATCTAAATAAATAGTATGTAAAGCTGTGTCACATGACCACACTGTAAAATAACTGTTTACGTAACTTATAAAATCAAATTGATTTTAAAGTACTATAAAAATATAAGTTGATTTGACAAAAATGCTGCATATTTTTTAGAGTGGAAACAGGTCACATTTACCATTATAGAAATAAATTTGAATCCCATTTTGTGTAAATGTCAATAAATCTTGCGTTCTTGAGATATCACAAAACCACATAAACAATTATAAAAGTCTTGGTCTGAGTTTGGGTCTGAAAATCTTAGCACGTATCTGGGTTTCAGCTTACGGTTTCAGACGAGACCGCAGCATATTTTATATGTATTAATCGTAATAATTCACCTTAACCAAAGGTCGACACGTGAATGCTAGAAAAACATTCAGCGTTTCCTCTTTCTCAGTTTATTTAAATGGGCATCTTTCTTTTTTTTGACAAAAAGGAATCTTAAAGGGAAAAATTTAAATTCTCCCATCATTTATTCACCCTCAAGTTGTTTCAAACTTGAAAATGTCTTTGTTCTGCTGAACACAAATTAAGATGTTTGTAAATAAAACAGGAGCACCATTGACTGCAGAAAAGCAAAATAATGTGAAACTCAATGATGCTTAAAATATTTTCTTTTGTGTTTAGTAGAACAAAGAAATGTATACAGATTTGTAACAACATGATTTTAGGTGAATTATCCCTTTAAATGTATTGGCTTCAATTTCAAACACCCATTTCCAAATCTGTGCAAAAGTTCAAATATTTCTGTCGATTGTCTTTGAGAGTAAAGTCATGTCTGCATTCTAATAAAAAGGTAAATCAACATCTGCTTAACTTATCAAGACTGAATTAGCAGCACTGTTGTGTTTGTGGGGGTGGAGGAAAATTATACGGGCTTTGGACGGGTTCGACGTCCCTTACGTAAGTCTAACATTCTTTTTCGATTTGTCTCCACCGCAGTGGTCGAGCCAGATGAGCTTTTACACAAACTCAGCTCTTAAAGACGGCACTAAACAAAGACTCTAAGATATTAGTGCCCATACCACAATTTGCAAGTACGAATCCTGACATGATCATTATCTAGGACTAGTGTGAAAATTTCACTATGAAAACCATCAAAGTAAGATCAGCATAATTCCAGTGTGGATTCAAGCCATTATGTGAACATTTAAAGGTTTTGATTTCCCTAAAACTGCCTCTGGTTTCTATACATTGTTATAATATATAGAAATATAGAACATATAGAAACTTTAGCTGTACTTGAAAATAAGTGTTGTTGTATTGGATAAACATATCAAACCAATAAGCATCTCAAGATATTTTAGCTTGAGTTATTTATAAGATGTCTGTATTATGAATCTTTCGAATATGTATTGCAAAAAAGCATTTGTTTGCACATGCACCAGCTTGGGTTTAATATTGATATATTTCATTTATTCATCGTTTAAACACTGGCAGATAAAATGGTTCAGCTGTCACCTTTGCACCTAAAGAGTTCATATAAGTACCTCAGAGGTATATACTGGTACACATATCTGTACCAAAACTGTACACATTAGGACCTTTTTAAATAGCACTTGCCCCAGTGACAGCTTGGGACCATTTTTCTGACAGCCTATGCAAAAACCCTCATACATTTTAAGTGGGGGTTATAAAAACAAATACTATTTAAAGAATTAAACACAACTGCAGATGACGTTCAGTGCTAATTCATGTAGGGGAGAACCGGGGCGAAAGTAACGTGGGACGAAAGTAACAAAGTGATTTTCTCAAAGCCTAAACTTCATTTACATTCCAAACTATGACAACATCTTTAGCACACAACCCTTGGCAGAGCTGAAAAATATAGCATTATTTCGTCATCGTTTTGCACGTGCAGGTCCAGAAAGCTGTTTTTGACCATGATAAGTCAATTCCTAAATTGGTTATTTTTTCTTATAACGCGTTGTGTTTCTAGTTTCATGTGTTATACTGATCAATCTACAGGTTATTTAGTGCTGTAACACATCCTAAAATTGTGACGTATAAGTAAGTAATTGTGAATAAAAGTAAATCGGGTTTAAAGGTCAGGAGTTCCTGTCTGGATTAAAGTAACTCTTGTTAATTTTGTCCCACTGCTAATACTGTTGCATTATTTAAAATTTATATTACGTTCATTTAATTTAATTTCATTTTCATAGTGTTCACACTGTTGAAAAAAGTTTATTCTTAACAAGTTTGTACTGTCGAACTGCTTTTGAAACATTTGATGAAACTGAAATTTAAAATGAAAATGTAATTTCATAATTTTTTGCAAAGATAAACAACAAAATATTTTGCAGTTACATATTAACAAGGTTACAGTCATGCATATTTACTAAAAACAAGCGAAACGCAAAAATCTATCGTTTTCTGTTTTGTTACTTTTCTCCCAGCTGACAGGGTCGAAAGTAACAATTAGCTACGTGAAATTATACTGAAGTCGTTTTACATTTGTTCAAAATTCTACCTGGTATTGATAGACAACACTTGTGAGTTATTGATCAAAGTAAAAATATATCTCTGTCTAAAACATTATCGTTTAAAATTTTGTTTTTCTGAAAAATTTTACTTTTGCCCCTGCTCTCCCCTATGACTAAAGTCTTTACATCTTCATCCTCAGATCTGGAAGTGTCCAGCACCACTGGAATGAGATCTACTATTTTGTTGATCATCTTGCACACAAGTTCATCAGGTATGTATTCACTTTTATATTTTATTGTCACCTAACATGTACAAATGAACTCCGTTTTTTAATTTTTCAGAAATCTTGTTTTTTGGTTATGCATTCCAATTAATATCAATTCAACTGCAGTTGGTTTGTTTTGATGTAAACCTTCATAACTTAAAAAATACAGCTAAGTAGCACCATAAAATAAAAATAATAACAATATAACATAATAATAAACATGTTTTGACAAAAATGTTAAAAACAGAATTATGTCGTTTTCCATCAAAACTCTTCAATTGTTCTTTGTCCTAAGCATCTGATGTCATATAAGCAGCATTTCTCTAGAAACAGTTTTCTTCTCAAATAAGAATTAAATAATAAATAAAAGACATAAACATAAAAAGAGCACTTGGGGCTTTATTGGTAACTCAAAGTTTTAGGAAGCTAGTCTGTATCATTTTTACTTGGGTAAGAATTAAAGTTGGCACTATAAAAAGGACATCAAGTAACTATAATAGAAACATAGCAAAGGCTAGAAATCCTGAGAATGCAACAGTAAAAATTGAATTTTTTAGGCTCTATTAATGTCATCCAGGTAAAAAAAATAGATTTAATCAATAGGTAGAATCTATATGTTTATCCTGGGATCAAACCTCCATGAATGATCTTTGGGTTGCCAACACAAAGCTTGACCTGTTTCTCTTTTTCTTCAGTCCGCAGCTCCGAATGTCCTTCATAGTGTTTTCAACAGAGGGAAGGATCCTAATGAGACTGACAGAGGACAGGTAAGACATCACACCCCATGATTTAAAACTTCACTTATCACTGACTTTTGTTTTGTAGATATTGAAACAAAACTGCTGCTGGCTGTTAATATAGTGAAAGAGCTAAACACTTCAGACCATTTGCTTCTGCATAAAGAAATGCAAGAGAAATATTTGAGTTACAATCTCTGATATTGGATTGCAGACTTTGGTGTAATGGCAAATCATTTGGTAAGTGTTGAGATGTCTTCTTAAGTAAGTTGAAGATCGGTCAGTTTAGGGGACATATCTAATATGATGGAGACCTGATGCCTCGTGTTTCAGGTTTTTTTATTGTCCCTAGCTGTGACTAGAGCAGAACCCTTTAAAAAAGTCCAAATGTGTAGCATACAAATACTAATATGAACTCTTTATGTGCAAATGTGTACTTTTTGAAAGGGTACCACCCCACTGACAGCTAGGGACAATTTATTTCTGACCGTTTAAAAGACCATTAGATCTGATGGCCAACAGTAGCATTAATTAAACTCATTTGTGGTCTGTAATGTGTGCATACGATCAGGGATCAGATCCGCGCCGGGCTGGAGGAGCTTCAGGGAGTGTTGCCAGGTGGAGACACATTCATGCACAAAGGCTTTCAAAGGGTAAGAAGTCGCTTACAGCAAAGTCCATGCGCATTGTCCATGTAAAGTCCCATATTAAATGTGTTTTCAGTTTGTCACACCACAGAAAAATGTGTTATAAAACACGCAGCCAAATTAATGATTATAAAAACATAAAATGTTGGAAAAACTGAGAGGATTCTCTGCTCTCAAACGCTGGGGCCGTGATTGCTGTCGCCACTGAAACCACACCCACTCGCGGGAAAGCTGCCATCTCTAACCCTAACCCTCAACTGTACATTACTGCTGCAACCTTAAAGAGTAACTAAACCCTAAACCAACTTTTTTTAGTTAATGATCTGTAAGAATGGGGCTTTATTAGTGCTGTTCATTGATTTTAGTACGTTTTTTGACATTTGGGTATAAAGTGTTTCAATACTACAATATATGGTGTAAAAACGTCTGAGTGCTGCCCTCTTCAGGTTGAACGGTGGCTACTGCAGTTGAATTTTCCTATTGGATGTTGGGTCCAAAAAATTACTTGTGATGTAAGCAGATTCAAGCTCACCACGCCCTTGTTACGATCTCACCACACACTTGGTACGAGCTTTAGTTCGTCCCCTCTATCTCCGTTGGGATCTGCCCACTTTTCTTACATTTTTCAAATATTGCCAGTGGGTGGAGTCACGCTCTGACCAGGGGTTTAGTTACCCTTTAATGCACACTCGTGATTGTGTTAGGGGCGGGGCCTTGCACTGTGGCACCAGCGCATCATCAAGCCACCGTTTAGCCCCGCCCAAATAATCCTGAACCCAGATAAAACTGTGGAAGAGTAAAAATGTTGAACTCCACAATTCAGTACTACACAGTTCACAGTTTTTGTAAACGTGTTTCAGCAATACAGTACATTTCAAACATTTATGATGTGTTTAGAAACAATTCTCTGAAATGACACTTTTATTGTTATCCAGGCTAGTGAGCAGATCTACTATGGCACAGGTGATGGTAAGTGGGTGAGATTTTGCATGAATCAGGCACCTCTGCACTCTTAAAAAAAAAAGGTGCTGTGAAGGTTCTTCACAACGATGCCATAAAACAACAATTTTTGGTTCCTCAAAGAACCATTAAGTCGAAGCTGAAGTTTCACCTACCAAAGTACCTTCTTTTGGTGCTTTTCCATTGTATATCCCACGGTTTCCACTGGGTGCAGCACGTAGTACCAGATACTTTTTTTAGTACCACCTCAGACGGGGTTCCAAGCGACCCGAGCTGATACCAAAACGTGACGTGAAAACACTGTAGATTGGTCTGAGAGAATCGTCACTACCAGCGTCATCGCTATAATGTAAACGATTAGCTTTACCTTCATGCTAGCTTGCGCTGTCTCAGGCAAACATGTTGTCATCTGTGCTCTGTTATAAGTTCCCAAACTCCTTTTTAGCGATGAAAAACATCCACAGGTTGAGAATCGGGAAGACCATAAATTTTTTTTCCAGACTTGCAGTTTGTGGCGGCACATTCGCGATGCTCACGGTCGCATATATGCTTAAAGGACAAGTTCGGTATTTTAGACTTAAAGCCCTGTTTTCAGCTTGTTTATGGTGAAATAGAATGGTTTTGACTGAAATTTCGACATTTTCGGCTGCCCTGAGAATTTTCGCGTGTTTGTGTTTCAGCTCAGACCTCTACAATGGGTTTAATGGTGCACTGGAACAATCCTTCCTAAAATGCATTAAACTTTCGTTTACAAAGACGTGAAACTCACCGAGTGGTCAGGGGTGTTCACTAGTATGCTCACACAAAAATCACTCCAAAAGACGCATTCCAACAGGTTTTATCATAGTTTTTACCAACTCCATTGACTTGTATTAGTTGTGCTGTGAGGTACGGTATTACTCCGCGCCGGGAACTTTGTTTCTATTCTTGCAATTGGCAAAGGCGGATTAGCGCCACCACCTGGGCTGGAGTGTCTATTATTCAAGCTCTAAGCGGAAGAATGTACGGGTGTGAGGCGTTTGGAAAAATAGGTCCACAAGTTAACAACGAATGCTAAAACAGCTGTTGGAAAGCATCTTTTGTAGCGATTTTTGTGTGAGCATATCAGTGAACACCCCTGACCACTCGGTGAGTTTCACGTCTTTGTAAACGAAAGTTTAATGGATTTTAGGAAGGATTGTTCCAGTGCACCATTAAACCCATTGTAGAGGTCTGAGCTGGAACACAAACACGCGAAAATTCTCAGGGCAGACAAAAATGTCGAAATTTCAGTCAAAACCATTCTATTTCACCATAAACAATCTGAAAACAGGGCTTTAAGTGTAAAATACCGAACTTGTCCTTTAAATGCAAATTAAATGAGGCTCAGCAGAGCGGAGCGCGTCGACTGACGCCACGGGTGTTTGTACCGAATCTGTCATGTGAGACAGAGGTAGTGATAAACGCGATGTGCAAACATCTATTTGTGGTGGTCAATTTAAAATTTGTGGCGGACTGAGAAATAAATAAATGTATGGGAATGTACAATGACGCTCTCCCATATATGATGTCACAGCAGTAGGCAGCGCAAATATAACGACACGCCTATAATCCCTCACACTCCGAAGTGATACTAAACTAGATGGAAAAGTTAACCGAGCCAAAGTGAGGTGAGCTGACCCAACCTGACCCAAACCAAACTGTGGGGTACTATGCAATGGAAAGTTAAAGGTTATTTTATGGCATCATTAGGCACCATTATTTTTATAACTGTGATGATGACAATGAATGACATTTCAAACTTTTCACACATTGATTTTAAGGACCATGAAAAATCATGTCAGTTCCTGGATTTTCGTCTTCATATCGAGAGAGTTCTTGGCAGTATTGGACTCCCTAAAGCTTTAACTATTGAATATTTTTCCCTCTTAGGATATCGCACAGCGAGTGTCATCATTGCTCTAACAGATGGAGAATTGCGCGAGAATGAATTTGACTTGGCAGCCAGAGAGGTGAGACCTTAGATCCGGTTACTGAACTGAGATATTTTCCACTTCTTTCTTCTTTCAAAGATCAATTTTAATTTACCTGTGGAGACAGATGCTATTTATACTGAAAATACCTGCACGAGCATGTTATTTCTCTCAAAAGAGTCTACATCATCTGTTTACTGTGAACACAGCGTCCATTTAAAAATGTATTTACTTCATTGCCAGTGTCAAAACGTTTACGTCGAGCAGCTTTTCAGATTTTCTGTATGCACCCCACTGAATTGCATTGTAAAACCTTTTAATCAGCATGAATTTTAAAAACATATTGGCTAGATGAAACAACATGAAAATGATCGAGCGAATAACTCAATAAGATGCTTGCCAATCCCAGATTATTTAGTCCTCCTCTCACAAAAACTTGACCTTATCAGTTATAAATGTTCAAAGAACACATATTTTACAGATTGCGTCACATGGCACTTTTAACCCAATTCTGGTTTTGTTTCAGACTTGACATTTAATAAGCTAATATATATGCAACCCAACACTCCTTTATGACCTCTCTTTTTGATATGAATTGCAGGCCGGACGCTCGCGGCAGCTGGGAGCTTCTGTCTATTGTGTTGGAGTGAAGGACTTTAATGAAACCCAGGTAAGGTAGCACCAACCTAGGGGTCAAAATTGTTTATACCGATGATCAGTTGTTTATGAAAAAATGATATTTTGTAAATGTTTAATGAATAAGATCACATGACGATTGTCTGTACAGCTGGCGACGATAGCTGACAGTAAAGACCATGTTTTTCCGGTGTATGATGGGTTTGAAGCCCTGCAAGGAGTCCTTGATTCGGTGAGTGGTGAGACTGAAATAAATCGCATTCGATTGCATCCAAAATTGCCTACTTCCATACTATACAGTAGGTGAAAATAAGAAATTCATTGTATTCGTAGTACAGCAGCCGAAATGTACTCAGATGACCTACTACTGCTGGCTCGATTTTTAAGCGTGCATTTGATGGAAATTTATTCCTAATGATCTAATTGGGGTTTAAGTTATTTTGACTACATCATAGGTCAAAGGAAAATGAGAACATGGCAGATGCAGCATGTCTGATATGTGTTCAAAACACACCCACACATACTATATACAGGGTACTGATTTAACAATAAAGTTAATCTTCATCTATGTACTGTCACAGTACACAATACTAGTAGTGAGCTGCCTATGTAGGCAACATTTGATGACATCACAGTGTGACAGCATAATTCTGCTGCTCCCTCTTAGATCTTTATTATTAATTACTGTATTTTTTATTTTATTCAGATTCTAATGGAGCATAAGTGTAATTTTGGATCAAAGGAGATAATATATATATAAATAATAAAACAGCACATGTAAAGATAAAAATGTATTTTCTTGCCTCAGATCCTGAAGAAGTCGTGCATCGAGATCCTTGCGGTGGAACCGTCAAGCATTTGTGCCGGAGGTAAAACTAACATCAGCCCAGATGCCGAGGTCTCGTCCAGCGTTTAGTTTTATTTATTTCGTTTTATATGGTCTGAACAAAAGAAAAAAAAAGATTAAATTTGATTCCTATTTCCCCAACTGAAACCATTCCCATGTGTGTTTTAAAATCTAATGCAGAATAGATTTTTTATTTCTCTTTTTCATTTTTCATGAAGATATTTTGTAAATTTCCTACTGAAAATATATAAAAATGTATTTATAAAATGTTGCTAAGGACTCATTTAGAAAACTTTTAAAGATTCCAGATTTTCAAATAGTTGTAAACCATGCATCAATGGAAAGCTTATTTATTCAGTTATTTTATAAAAATTTTATTATTTTATTTTTATAATTTTTATTCTTTTATTAAATTTACCCTTATGACTCCAGGTTTTTGTGCTCCAGGGTCACATTTTTGGTATACAGAGAACCTTTTGTGCAATAGAAAGGATCTGCGGATGTTAAGGGGTTCTTTATTATGGAACCATACAGCCTGACAAGGACCTTTTTGGGAACCTTTACTTTTAAAGGTGTTTCAGAGCAGTGTTGGAAACTAGACCACTATAATGTGTCGTTCACACCAGCCGCGGTAGAGGCGGCAAAAAGTTGGACATCTGAATATTTTGAGATTACTCGCTTCATTTGTGCGTGAAATTCTAGTCATTCGAGACATTCGCGTGGAAATTCATTTCATGGGAGGGGCTTCTGCGACTCCGCTCGCTCCCCATAATCATGTCACTACTAGAGCAAGCTCCTGATTGGTTACCGCGGTGCGAATATCCGCCAAAGTTCAGATTTTTCAACTTGCGTGTTGTCATTCCCACCGCGCCATTCGCGTGCACAGTGCCTATTTGCGTCTTTGCATTTATGTAACAAGTAAATCACTCGTGCTTGCTGCCTCTTTCACGTCTGGTGTGAATGCCACATTATGCTACGTATACACCAAATGCGTTGCTCGCTCTAGATTCCTCAGGGATTTAACTTTGTGTCATGCAAATTTTTCGCTTGAGTTAAATGTTTTCAACTTGCGCGAAGGCGCGTTTAAGGCGAATAGCGCATGTTTTCACGGCAATCGTGCTGCCCAATTCACGTCATTCGCATCGCCCCCCGCATTAACTACTTGCGCAAATCATTGAACTCGCGTTTGGTGTGTCCCCCATTACACTATTTAAAATAAAGGTGCTTCATGAAGCCATCGAAAAAAATTGCCAGTGGGGTAAGAAAAGTTGTGTTTAAGAAAAAAGTTAAAGAAGAGGTTTCCTGGAAAGGGCTTATCCTAGTCCCAGACTAAAATGCATTTTTGTTTTAAATGTAATTTAATTTTTACATATTTTGTTGACATTGTTTTGTCTGAAGATGCACATCTGTAGTATTTTTTGTAAGGTATGTTTGTAAAAATTTCTTAAATGACCTAATATTAATAAGGCCTAGTGCTGGATTAACCTAAACCCTGTCCGGGAAACCGCCCCAAGATTTTTCTTTCTTTTTTGCTTGTTTTATGCACAAATTTGATATTTTAAATTTGACTTATTTTCTTAGGTTATTTTGCTCATAAAGAAAATGCTTCCTGTTTGTTCTTAAAACAAGACAAAAATAGTCATTTTTGCATTGTGTACATCACTAATCTCTATCTTTCTCCAAAAACTCCTCAGAATCCTTCGAGGTGGTCGTCAAAGGCAACGGATTCCTTCACGCTCGTGATGTGAACCGAATTCTTTGCAGCTTCCGCATCAACAACACCATCACCGTGAGTAAGTGAAACCATGCACAGATTCATTTCTGATCTTTTCATCGCCAGCTGCCAGCTGACAGTTTGATTAATAGATGAACCTCTGTTAACAACACATGCCAAACATTCACCGTCTTCAATAAGGTACAATAGTAATGTATGGGAGTATGTTATTAGATTGACACCAGGATCTGAATCTGTCTTGGCCTGTTAATACACAGATTCGCTGAACCTGCCATATGGACGTATGTTTGAGATTCGCCAAGAGTTGTGTTTGAACATGTGGCGAGGCAGGCAGCTCGGGTTTTGTCTTTTGTGATGCTAAAGAGGCCAATTGAATCCAAATGTCAGAACGGCTGTTGTGTATTTCAGAATGGGATGTGATCGCGCTTGAAAAGATTGGCCGCAGCACTTGTAAATCACAAGATTTTCCTTCAACACAAACCACATGTGCACACATCCACACACCACTAGAGAAGAAAGTGAGAGGCGATGAAAGATATTATCAGGAATTATTTCTCTCAAGAAATTATAGATATTTTTCATTGATTCTATATGTCTTCAGTTTAATATTACAGCATGTGTGGGCTATAAACGCTGAATTGAACATATATTGTGAAGCTAAAGAATACACAACTGGTACATTGGGTAACTAATAAAAGGCTTTAATGCTCAGAGATTGAAATACAAATTGGTAGAAATCGACACTCTGTGGTTATGATGCTCAAATCATTTCTGAGATCACTTTTTTCTTTTTATCTCAGTTAATGTTTTACTTTTTTTTAAATCAGGTGACAGGGGAGAATGCAGACCTCATTGGTTGCCTACGCCAGACTTAGTACTCTTCAAAATCTTATTCTTGGAGAAAATAACAAAATATTTTTTTATTTCAGCATCAGTATTATTTGAATGGCAAAAATATCCAATAAACCTTTGGCTCTTGGATGTTCTCATCCCATTTTCAGATATATGTGTTAAGTGTGAAAAATAATAATTGGTCAGTTTTGTTCTTTGTGTGCTGTAAATATTAATTATTCAGCTCTTTACTCCTATACCTCCTGTCTTTGCAAAAAATAATCACTACCACAATTATTACCACAATTATATATAAAAATGATTCAGTCAATTTACTCAAATTTTTTAAGATAAGTAGTTTCAATCAATTTATTTATTGAATAAATGCAAGCTACATTTAAACAAAAGATAACATGAAATTAGCTTTTGCGTGCTGTTTAAAGCATTAAGATTCGTGTTTCCAGACCCAACCCTCAACATCTGTCTTAATTTTGCCGCTAGGTGATAAGTAGCGAGCAAAACTAAAATAATTATCTTACTCAAGAGAATATTTCAACTACATTACCTTTGCATTTTGATCATTTTTTCATATTATTAGTTGAATCTGATATGCTTTGATTATATTATAATCAATCTTTATTTGAGATCAAAGCATATCGGATCATGTTTCTCAGGTTCAACCATTTAAACACATTATGATAATGCAAATTAGGATGTGGCATCGTTATTCTTATAAAATAATGTCCCAATGTGAAACGTTACCAATTCTAATAACACATTTAACTAACTTTTTGGTGTAAAATATACTAGATTATCCCTCATAATTTCTACATAGTAATATTAACATTTATTGAGAACTAGATTTTTCTAAGTAAAATGATGATAAATACACAATTAATTAATGTACAAAATGATCTGTGTGGGAATAGTAAGTTGTATTATATATTTTCTTGTATTATTAAACTGTTGTATAGTCTAAAATATATAGCCTATCTAAAAATAATTAAGTAAATCTTAATCAAACACTTTAGCGCATTAAACTTAAGCGTATAAAATCCATTAAACTAAAACATTCAAGTAAAATTAACTTTAAGGGAAAAGAGAAAGAAAAAACATTTTTACCTTGTCTTTGTTGAATAATGGTAGTCTACCCACATTCACAAACATACAAAAAGTGCAAAACATGCTAAACATCTCAGTCTCATAGAAATTCCTCTTTTAGAAATGTCAGCCAGAAAACGGCCCAATCTGAAAAACTGATGCTTATGACATCACAGGCATCTAACTGCCACTCCACTTTAAAATAATTGGCTACATTTTTTGAGTGGCAGCAAAGGCAGCCAATCAGTAATGAGATTGCAAGTTAAACCAGTAGGGGGAGCCAAATAGGTGCAAAACCACTTGTTTAAAATCCCCCACCCTAATAGAGCTATCTGAGAGAGGTTTTAGGAAGCTTCTAAGGCATTACAGACCCAAACAACAAACTTTTTGTCTACATGTCACATCACAGAACAAGGATAAATACTCCGTTCAATCATTCTATGTCACCTTTAAATTTATTTGCACATGTTATAAGAAATACCCACACTCCTTTGCACCTGAATATTTCGATTTGTTTTTTCACAGAATAAGAACTGATAAGAACATTAACTACTTAAATATTTGTTAATAAAATGTTATTAAGGTTTAAGCTCTTATATTATTGATGTTGTTTTGTTGTAAATGATAATTTTGTGAAGTCACCGTTCAGGTAATCAGTGTTTCCTTACATGAACCCTGTTCAGAACATTTTATTGTATTTCTATCCACATTACTGACAATTCATGTCAAAAACCAAGTTTTGTGTGAAGTTTATTCAATGAATTTTGTGTTATAATGCCATTAATAACACTAAGAGTAACTAAGTTCATAGAACTATGTTAAAGAAAATAACACACAGTAAATACAATCTACCATACAACAGTAAATAAGATTTATTTAATATTTTTAGGACAGCAATGCTTCAACATTCAAAAAAAGTAATAGACTTTAACTAAACGAAAATAAAAATAATTAAGTGACATTTACTTAATTTTTTAACAAATTATTTTTATGCATTATTAAGTAGATTTTATTTGATTTTAGTAGGTAAGTTGTACTTTAAAAAAGCGATACATTTTACTTTAAGAAAGTTCATGCAAATTGTTAAAAGGATTTTTTAAAGTACATTTTACAAGTTGTTTTTTTAGTGCAGGCAGCATTTTTTTGTATGTGCAAAATATTATTTCTTTATCATTTTGATTTTAGTGTGAAATTTGACTCAGGCTGAACATGCAAGATATTAAAAATAATATTAAATGATTTTAAACAACATCCACATGCAACTGCATTTTAACCGTTTTGTCTTTCCAGTGAAGAGACCTCTGGTAGTTAAGGACACGTACCTGCTCTGCCCAGCGCCTGTACTGAAGGAGAAAGGAACGTAAGTGCTGCTGGAAACCTTTTCTCCTGCAGAAGTCAGAGAATGGAAAGAGAAACACACAAGCCAAGAATCAAATATAGGACAAAAAAATACACCCAAGTTTCTTCTTCTGCTTGCAGTCACACTTTCCAGCTGAAACCATCAACATGTGTTGCTACTGTAGTCCAGAAATATTGTGTTAGTTTAATTTGAAACTTCTGCCGATTTAAATCATATATCCGTCTCTGAATCACTTTTATGATTATTTATTGAACTGTTAATGTAGCTCAACTGGTTGGGCATCACATCCCATTAAACACATGATGTGGCCCTGTCTATGAATTCCAGGCTAGTCTCAATCTAAATATGAGATTTAAGTTTGATTTCACATCGATTTCAATCTTTGTCATGATCTTACTCAGCCATTGTTGCATCTCTCTCTCTCGTCCACAGATCTGCCACTCTCCATGTCAGTATGAACAACGGCCTGAGTTTTATCTCCAGTTCTGTGACCATCACAACCGTGACCTGCGTGAGTACAGTACTGTAACTCAGTTGGAAGAGTGTTGCATTAGCAACTAATGATTGAAAGATGAATACTTTTCATCCACTCTCGTCGCTTTATATCAAAGCATCGGCTAAATGTATGAATGTACAGTGCTTAACAAATGTGCGTAAAACCTCATCCCAGAAAATATCAATAAAATTGGCAGACAGGCTTCCGGGATCGCTCCTGGAAAGAGAACCTAGTAATATTGCAGTAAAAAACACGGAAAGTGTGTGAACAATGCCGTAAGGGTGTGCCGTAGCAACCCAGTCTCACAGCAAGACTGAAATTTTTATTAATTTATTCATGTTTGATTTCCGCTGGTTTTCGTGTCTATGGAGACAAATGTCTTTTTTGTCCTTCCCAGCACGAAACTGGGATTCTGGAATTCTATCAATGGCTGTTCGTGTCTGTGGCACGACTTTCTTTATCGTGCATTTTATATTTTGTTTCCTCATCGTTGTTTTTATTTTTAGAATCACTTTCTGCGACTTCCTAACCCAAACCCCAACTCTAACCCCAACTCCAGGCGAGAATAGTTTTAAAAGCGGACGAAAAACATGTAGAAACCAATGCATAAAATTACATTCTAACGCAAACCCCGAATCTAACCCTAACCATTGATAGAAATTCGAGCTGGGAAGGACGAAAAAGACATTTGTCTCCAGAGACACGAAAAACAGCGTCATCAAATTCGTGTCATCAAATACAAGTAAATTAATAAAAAAATTTTTTACTATAACACGACTTGCCGTGAAACAGTGTTGGCCGTAGTGAAGATGCACGTGTCATTGCAACAATAAGTTATGGTTTAGCTCTTTAGAACTAGGGTTTTAAATGCACATCAACATTCATGACGAGAAATGTCTGCAAACTTGACTGAAGCATAGATCAGGGTGCTTGTAACAAAAAAGCATGCGCATGGGTTCTGTAGAGAGAAATAACAGATAATAAGCAAACTTCAGACTCTGCAGGAAAAACTACCAAGTGCAGGAGTTTAAACGCATCATGTGTCTTTAAAGCAACACTATGTAGTTTTTTTACCTTTAAATAATGTCTCTAAAATTATTTCTGTGATAGAACAACTTTTAACTGAACAAATTGTACTGTTGCTGCAACCTGAGCAGCCTCCTAGCTGCTACAAGCACACTCTGAAAGTGGCGGAGAAGGGGAAGAGCACACAGCCCCGCCCCTCCCCCTACCTGCAGAAGAGTGTCTGATACCAGGCACTGTTGCGCTTTTCAACCACATGGGGGAGCTGTAAGTCATTTTTACATGGAAACTACATAGTGTTGCTTTAAGGGATCTTTACGGCATCTGTGTGAATGCACACAAATTTTCTGGAAAATCATTGGCAGTGTGAATGAACCAAAAATCAAATGATCCCAGACGAATCCCGGATGCATTTGCAATGTATTTTTGGTAATGTCTGTGTGAAAATGGCTTAAGTGTATGCGTAATTCTCAGGAAATTCCTA
The DNA here is from genome assembly GCF_030506205.2 of Paramisgurnus dabryanus. Lineage (NCBI taxonomy): Eukaryota > Metazoa > Chordata > Actinopteri > Cypriniformes > Cobitidae > Paramisgurnus > Paramisgurnus dabryanus. The sequence continues at coordinate 5,013,161 of NC_133346.1, read as the reverse complement.
ATCTTAATTTTTTTAAGCAATGTATAATACACTGTAAAAAGTGAAAAGTTGGGATCAAGTTTATAAATTACTTAAATTGGTAACACCTACTAAATTGTTATGAGTTGAAGTATTTTTTTAAAATTTGATCCAACTTTTTACTTTTTACAGTGTAGGGATGCACCAATATTTCCAACTATAATCGCAATTTTTCCAACTATCGGATGATTGTTTAAAAGCAGCTGATGATCAGGGCACATTATATCCTGATTATATTCCAAAACGGGTGAAAAAACGCATCAGAAATCATACTTTATGATAATCTTGAATTGGGTGACAATGATAACAGTTACGCTCTCCATTTCTAGGATTTCAGAACAAAATAATTTTGTAATTTACTATATCGGTATATAACCTAATCGAGTATCTGATTTTGTATCTATGCATTCCTAATATATAATTTTTTAAATTCCTTTCTTACATTGTGCTGACATCTAATCTAATCTGTCCTGTTACTGATATATTTTCATATCATCTCCGACATTGGTGTTGTGAGATTTTCCCATGTGTTTGATCTCACTCAGCTAAACTGTGAATATATAAAGCAACAGTTCCCGGCATCATCACTCAAGATCAAGAAAATGTTTCAGTGTTATTTACAGCAATTATTACTCTGATTCTTTCACTAAACCACACAATCCTCAGTGGAATCACATCCAGCAAAGTGGGATTGTGGCATCTGGAACGTTATTACAATCTTATTTACTTTGGATCATAATCCTCATCTGGGTCTCTGTATTTTCTCTCGTTCTCAGACTGATGGAACCTTCTTGGCCATAGCGCTGCTCATACTTATGCTGCTGATCGCCATGGCGATACTTTGGTGGTTTTGGCCCCTCTGCTGTACCGTGGTAAGTTTGACACTGCAGCGCAGTCCTTTTTCAGACATTAATCCAACCCGAACCCAAAATCCAGACATCAGAGTGCTGAGCTTGTCAACTGGTTATTGAGTCCAGCAAAGTCTTTTCTGAAATTCAAAGAAGTTCGAAATTCTGAGCCATGGAAAAAGCATGAGGCTTAAAAATGCATTAGTATCTAATTTCCATTCCCATCAGAGATGATACTTACTATATTCTGAGCTCTAAAAACAAATTCTTTTCATTTTCTTCACAACAGATTGTCCACGAGCCACCACCACCACCTGTGATGGAAGACAGTTCGGTGAGAGACATATTTGAAAAATCTTAACAATCTTAAAAAAATAAAAGTGCTAGATGATGCTTTTGAATTTTTGGCTGTATGGTTTCATAAAAAAAAAACTTGAATATCTGTTTCACACTAATTTTCTTTAGACTGTTAACTCATTCCTGCCAGCCTTTTTTTTTTTAAAGTTGCCCACCAAAATTTTTTGTGATTTTCAAAAAAGTTTTACAAAATGCCTTCCAAGAAAAAATATATAAACATATATCAAATGAAAGAAGAGATCCTCTTCTTTTATACAAACAAACAAAATGGAAAAAAAACGTTTTATCTTCTCTTCATTTGTTCTCTTTTTATAACTTCTTAAACGACTAGTTCACCCCTAAATGAGAATGTCCTAATCCATTACTCACCTCAATGCCATCCAAGATATCCATGTCTTTCTTTCTTCAGTGAAAAATAAATGAAAGTTTTTGAGCATCCAACTGAGTTGGTTGCCATCTTGGATGGCATTGGGATGAGTAAATGATTAGGACATCTTCATTTTGAGATGAACTCATCCTTTAAATATGTGTTGGTTTCTTTAAAAATACCGAATTTTGAGCAAAAGCTGTAATAATTGCATTTTTTTAAAAATAATTTTGGTAGAGATCAAATTTAGAACGATGATCAAAACATACACGGAGTTTAAAATTTTGCTAAATTAGTATTTGCTTCAGTTTTTTATAAATTGGGGAAGATTGGGCCATCTAGTGGATAATAGTGGAATTACAGATAACCATAAAAAAACTCGTCAGGAAAGCATCATTGTTAGGGAAATGTTTTCTCTTAATTGACGAGATAACTCGTCAATGGCGGGGAAAGAGTTAAGAGGTTTTAAAAACTTTTCACTGAATGGTTCTTTGGGAAACCAACAATGGTTCTTCAATTGCATTATGTGAAAAACCCTTTGTAGCCCCTTTATTATTAAGAGTGCATGACAATAGTTAAAATAGTTCAAGCAAAGGGGTCCATGGTGGTCTTACAGGCCGTTCTCCAATTACTATTTAAAGCCTCCCTGTAGTAAACATTTTTTACTTAAAACTCATCTCTGAGCATCATAAAAGCATATGTAAAAGTTTTTCCTGTGACAGTCATTTCTTCATGCTTTAAAATAGCTTGAATGTAACACTACACCTTATTTAATATACATGGGTCTGAATATGCAAATTAGTACCCGCTTCTACTCAATCGCACAGCTCGGACCATAGACATGAATATGCAAATTAGCCTACACTCTTTTGCACCACCTCGGAGCATAGATACTGTATATATGTAAATCTATGCTATATTCGGCAGTGTCAGACACATAACTGTTAAGTCTGGTTTCACACAATGCATACGTGAACTGATGCCAAGCTGAAAATGACAAAAAACAGATGTCAGCAGATAATCAAGTTCTTGAATTTAATCCAACAATGACAAATCGAAATAATTTAATTTAACCTTTTAAGGGGAAAATTACGCCAAAGTATATAAGAACAGTTCCACTTCCAGGAAATATTTGTGCTTACTCTTTTAATTGATTAATTCAGAGAACAATCTGTTGTATACTTTAACCTGACACTTTTTACATTCCAAGTCTCCAATTGTCTTCAGATCCTTCAAAACAGGAAATTCCGAAAGCTTCAGGCAGGTTGTGTAGGGTTTACGGTAAAACCGATCCTGAATTCCTGCTCTCATAACTCATTATTTCCAAAGTTTATATCTAGTATAACTCAGGACCAATCTGTTCTCGTTTAATATATTTGTGCACAACAATTCAAATCTTTCACACTTTATACTAAAGACTGCACTGCATAAATTTGCCATATAAGGTTCTTCACAAAATAAAAATCTGTTTCTTTCTGGCGTTGCCTTTGGGTAGTGTGATGTCATTGTAAGTGTTGCAGTCAGGAGCATGTGATTGACATAATCTCCTGCTTGGAAAAGGTTGTTGTTATTATACAGTATATGTAATGCACAAATAATGAATTTCTTTCATGAAACACTTTTACTGTACACAAACATTTCTTTTTTACTTTTTCCATAGAAAAAGACAGATTGTTGAGCAGTAAAAATCCCCACTTTCAATGTTTAGAAATATATATTTGACTAGTACATTTACACTCACCTAAAGGATTATTAGGAACACCATGCTAATACTGTGTTTGATCCCCTTTCACCCTCAGAACTGCCTTAATTCTATGTGGCATTGATTCAATAAGGTGCTGAAAGCATTCTTTAGAAATGTTGGCCCATATTGATAGGATAGCATCTTGCAGTTAATGGATATTTGTGGGATGCACATCCAGGGCATGAAGCTCCCGTTGCACCAAATCCCAAAGATGCTCTATTGGGTTGAGATATGGTGACTGTGGGGGCCATTTTAGTACAGTGAACTCGTTGTCATGTTCAAGAAACCAATTTGAAACGATTCGAGCTTTGTGACATGGTGCATTATCCTGCTGGAAGTAGCAATCAGAGGATGGGTAAATGGTGGTCATAAAGGGATGGACATGGTCAGAAACAATGCTCAGGTAGGCCGTGGCATTTAAACGATGCCAAATTGGCACTAAGGGGCATAAAGTGTGCCAAGAAAACATCCCCCACACAATTACACCATTGCGTTAATGAGAAATTGAACAGGTGTTCCTAATAATCCTTTAGGTGAGTGTATACAGGCACGTACTATTCTGATGATGAAATTTCCGCACTGTATGCTGACCTTTGCATACGGATATAAAGTGAAGTACACAGGCTTTTAGATTTTTAAATGCAATCAAATTGGTTTTACAGGTAATTTACATTTTTTTACTCATCGATCAAGCAATTTCAACATATTTTTCATAAGTTCCAGCAACTCACCTGGTCAAAATTATAATTTGTAACGTAAGAAGTTGCATGATGCCATAAGTTGAAATAAATTATCATTTGAGGGTATTATTTTGAGATTGCACATAGTACACAACTTCAAATTATCTTATTAATGCGTAAAAACATGTTTTCTCTCACTCTAAAGGATGAAGAGGATGACGGCTATCCAAAGAAAAAGTGGCCGACAGTGGACGCGTCATATTATGGTGGCAGAGGAGTTGGCGGCATTAAAAGAATGGAAGTAAGAGGGAATATCCTTCTTGGAAACGGAAAGTATAGCTTCCATCTCTCCGGTGCACTAGAATGATACGTGTGTGTGCCACAACTCCAGGTGCGCTGGGGAGATAAGGGGTCCACTGAAGAAGGAGCCAAACTGGAGAAAGCCAAGAATGCTCGAGTGCAGATGCCAGAGCAGGAGTTTGAGTTTCCATGCACACGGACCCTGAACAACGGCATGCGGAAGCCCATCTACCCTCAGAAGTGGTACTCGCCGATCAAGGTAGACCTGTTTACATTTCTGTGCTGTCAGAGATAGCAGGTATAATAAAACGGGATCAATAAAGCCAATCGGTTTAATTTCCGGGGGATTTGGATTGCCACATGACAGACTTGCAAGGCTCACACCTAAATTTGGACGTAATTTGGTCTTTTGAAAAGATGTTGAATACAACACCACCAAACTGGCTGGCATCAGCATGCAAATAAAACCAGAAGATTACTTGCAAATAACTGCAGTTGTATGTTTCAAACAAAGATGGCGATAGAGAGGCAAAAATTACAGATTGCAGCTTTAAGTATCTAAAGTGTCCAAAGTGCTTTTTGGGGCCACTGTATGTTTTATGGCACTTTTCCATTGCATAGTAAGCTGACCCGACCCAAACCAAACCGTGGGGTACTATGCAATGGAAAAGTGCCATTAGAGATCACACCGAGCTTTTTAACCAGCAACTTACTTGAGCTCCATTATGCTGGGAAACAGCACTGAGACTGGAAATTCAAGGCTGACTAGAGAAAAGTGAAGAAACCCAGAAAGTTTTGTGATCCATACCCAAGTTTTAAAAACATGTTGCATAACAGATACGGATGATGACCCAATGCAGTGCTTAACATTTGCGAACAACAGAGATGTGGCCAGTTAACCAGACAGCTCATGATCAGACGCCCTGTGCTGTCGTGTGGCTTCGGCCGGTCCGGGAAACCGTTGTGCATTGTTTCGTAATGTCTTTGTCAGCTGGAAGGGAAGAGTTAATTTATACCAGACCCTGAACTGATTTGACCCAGTAGAGAGGAGCTTTGCAGCGCTGGTCTTTTTCCCAACAAAACAAACGTCTTTTCTTCTTCTCGTCCACCTTCTTTGCTCTGGATTATTTTGGGTGATGGTTTACTCTGAGAGCATAGACCTAACGTAAAAGGATTACCATAGCTACCGTCTATTGTTTGAAGCATTATTTAAGTCAAAAACTCCTATGTGACTTTTTTTGTATTCAAAATTTTCAAGCAATTATTATAAATTGTCGGAAACAGCGCTAGCCTATTATATTGGTGTATATTATATACACCAACGTTCAATAAACGTATTATTTGCAAGTCTCAGAACACATCACCCAAGTAATATAATTCATTATATAAATTGTATCCGTTCATTTAGCTTGTATTTAGCTGCTTGGCGACCACAAATAGCCTACAAAATAATGAACTTTATTATTAGAGCAGGTGTACAAAAGCAGGTGTGCTTTGAATGCAGTCCAACCAATTAAAATTGAAGAGTGGTAAAACAATTTATTTCCAAAGAATCAAACTCAAATTGAATGTATAAATGTTGTATAAAGGTCACAGTAATTTCTTCATGCTTTAAAACAGCTTGACTTTAACTCTACACCCTTGCCTCATTTAGTATACGCAGATCTATGAATTTGTGAAAAGTCCCCGCCTCCACTCTTTTGCACCACCTCGGACCATAGATCTATACGTAAACAGATGCTACATTCGGCAGTTTCAGACACATAACTGCTAAGTTCAGTTGCACACAATGCACATGTGAACTGCAGGAGGCGTGTACGGTAGAGGTCTTCATGGGTCCTCTTACAGTAGATCTGAAAACCCGATGTCCGATCGAGTTCGGGTCGAAAAGTTTCACATGCGCTTCAGACACGGGTCGGGTACAATAATAGCGACATCGGTTCTCGGGTAATTTAAAATGAATGTGTTTTTGCTGAACGGACCGAGAAGACCCGAACTCTCTCGCGTGTGTGTCAATGTCCTTTTCAAACCTCTCATCTGTTTGCCAAGAGCGCTCGCGACATTGTGTGGCTTGCGGTAGGTTAATCTTCGTTGAGGCAGACATGTCAATAAATTTTAAATGTACATTTTAGCGGTTACCTTGGTGACGTCATCAAATAACAAAGTAAAACGAATGGAGCAGCTCGCCAAATTGGTTGCGAGGCCATCGGAGTCTGTCTGACAGCTGCGTGTGGGTCTGCAGAATGCACACACGTCAGTGCCGTTTACATTCGGGGTCCAGTTGGGTTTAAAAAATTGCCACTAGTTCGGGTCGGACTCGGGTCTACACTCTAAAAAACAAACGGTGCTATATAGCACCAAAACAGTTGCTTTGGATCGTAACGATAGAAGAACCATTTTTAGTGCCATATAGCACAGGTGAAGAACCAGTGAAGCACCAGTAAAGCACCAGTGAAGCACCTGTGTAGAACCATATAGTGCTATGTAGAACCATATGTGGTGCTATATGGCCCCTATATGGTTCTACACTGGTGCTTCACTGGTGCTTCACTGGTTCTTCACCGGTGCTATATGGCACTAAAAATGGTTCTTCTATCGTTACGATCCAAAGCAATTGTTTTGGTGCTATATAGCACCGTTTGTTTTTTTAGAGTGTAGTTTTCTCGGGTCTAATTTTCTCGGGATTGTCTCGGGTCGGTCTCACTTTTAAAAAATATTATTTATGCACGTCTGGTTCGGGTATACAGTGATTTGGGTCATTTCGGGTCGGGTACATTTCCTTGGACCCTAGAAGACCTGTAGTGCGTCCAATCCCAAACTGTGGTCCGCGGACCACTAGTGGTCCATGAGGGTACTGCAGGTGGTCCGTGTAAAGCCAAAATAAGAATATGTATATTTTAAGAATATGCAGTCTTGTGCCTGAACAAGTTAATTGAACGAAAGTTCATAAACTCGTTCATATTTTGGACGAACGTGAACGTATTTTGAGCTAAAACTTCACATACGCACTCTGACACCAAAGACTTATTTTAAATCTCATAATATGACTTCTTTAACAGGTCAGCACTTACCCTGTATGTTTAAGCATGCACAAAAGCAGAGCTAAAGCAGCAAGGCTGTGATCATTTAAATTATTCTAACATAACATCTATGGCTTGAACTACTGATCCACGCGTTCAACTGTGTTAATATGATTGGTCACATGTTTGTGACCAAGGTGATTTGAAACGGAGAATGTCTTCATTTTATAAAAAAATACTCAGCAATGGTGTTAAAGCAACACCAAAGAGTTTTTTTTACCTTAAAATAACGTTTCCAAAAACGTTTCAGGGGTTCATCCACTCAAAACAGGGTGAATGGTACTTTCACATTCGCTTTGCAGCCCTCTATCGGCCAAAACCGCACTAAAGAAGTTTCCAACCGTCGAGTAGTGGTCCTGTAGTTCGAGTGAAAACTACAAAAACTTGCTTTACGGCAGACCTACAATCCAATCAGAGCCAGCTATGCTGCAGTATTTACGACAGTGGTAATGAAAAATTACGCTTCTAACCTGTAGGGGGAGCAAAGAGCAATAAGTCTTTACTGTTGCTTTAAATGATGAATTAATAAAAATATTGAAGAAACACCACATAGGCATATGAACAACAATAAAAACCTGATTTTCCTCGCAGTGGGATTTAAAAAAATCCTTATTCTATCTTTTAAATAGGCTACATTATTTATTAACAGTGAGTAAATCTTTTCTTAACCTTATCTTAAAAGGAGATTTTTACATTTGGATGAACTATTCCTTTTAAGATCACTTTTTATTGTTGTAAAATATATTTTGATCTTCTTGCACGTTTGGATGTTTCAGGGTAAACTGGACGCGCTGTGGGTGTGGCTTAGGAGAGGATACGACCGTGTATCAGTGATGCGGCCTCAACCTGGAGATAAGGTGAAACACAAACGCACATATGCCTTTTAATATGAAATATTATGATGTAGTAATATTTTATGAGCATGAAGGTACTTGAGACTGGTACAGGGTAAAGTGTTTCTGTAGCTCCATAGGTAGAGCATTGCATTAGTTGTGCAATGGGTCATCATGTGTTCAAATCTCTAGCAAACACACTGATAGATTAAATGCACTGTAAGTCCCACTGGTATTAAAGATCTGCCAAATGCATAAAACGGCTGAATGTCACCATAACTATTATATGGTATAGCAATATACAGTAGCACAGCCCAGCATAGCTTAAAAATACATTTTCAACTTCAAAATCACATATTCAGTCAATAAAACGATTAAAGTGTTGCAGTTTTTATTTCCACAATAGGCAATAGCAAAAAATTTGCAAGTGTGTGTCAGAATCTGTTCTTCTTAAATGTTGCAGGCAGAAACGCATGAGAAACTTTTAAACAGATGGAAAGCAAGCCAGCTGTTAATAATAACAGCAGTCAGAAACAGACAGAGTGGAAGCTAGTCAAGACCCTGGCATGGGTTCAGACCAACAGGACCAGTCTGCTAATATTGCTCCTACCTAAAAGAATGCAGCCCGATCTGCTGAAAGCATTAAGGGGAGATGATAACCGCCCTCCTTTTTCGCTTTTAAGAATGCAAAGGGGGGAGTTGATATGCTGTGGTAAACAAAAGAGAAAAAAAACTAACAAAGATGTTTGGAAAAAAATCCGGTGACCTTCAAAACAAAATCGGTAGGATTCGTTTTTAGGCAAACAAAATTTGATGCTTCTGTGGAATAACTCACAGTTATAAATTTTCATCTCACAAATGAAGTCTTCGGGTTTTTTTTTATTGCACATCCTGTGGAAAAAAGACTAGAAGCATGAAGCAGAAACTTTTAAAGGGGCCACGTGCCGAGAAAGCTTGTTTTTCTTGATGTTTCGAAATGCAAAGTTTGACTAAGGTTCACTCCAAAATATTATTCGCATATTTCTGTAGCTCGGTCAAAACATTGCGTCAGCAGGAAATAAAAGGCTGTTTGAATAAAAAATTAAAAGCTTCAATGCTCTTTGAATGTTCCTTTTGTAGTCTGTCATTTTGAAATATTTATGAATAACTTTATTATGCTTTACAATTTTTGATTCTCTCTCCAGGGTCGCTGTATGAAGTTCACCCTCATGAAATCCTGCCCGGCCCCTCAATACCCACATTACAACAACCCCTCGACTCACATCTACAGCCTTCCCCACAGCAGATGCCCCCCTGTCCCACAGGGCACCCTGCCGCCCACTCCACGCTGCTCCGCCCACTCTCCGACCTCCACCCTCCCACCACTGCCTTCCACCCCGCCCCCGTCATCTATCACCCCTCCCCCTTACACTCCACCTCCAACCAATCTGAGCATCAGTGTGACTTTACCCCCTCCCTCTCCACCACCACCAGCACCCTCATCCTCCAGCACCCTGCCTCCACCCCCTCTTGCTGCTCCGCCCGGACGAGCCCCGCCTCCTTCTCGTCCACCACCACGCCCAGGTGTTGATGTTCCTGACCTTCCCTAAAGAGGAACCGCAGTTGTTCCATTAGGGACGAGCTGCACCAAGACTTTTCAATAATGAAAAGTGTGAATCGAGGCATTCGGCATGTATCTGACATTGTGTCAACCTAACGCTGATGGATGTCATAGATATGAAAGACCTAGCGACTGTTGCTAATTTCCACCACCATATTCAAGCACATCCATCATTTCAGAAGACAATGCACAAATGCAAGAAAAAGACTTTTATCACGATTTAGTACTTTTATTCAGTTTAATCTTGTTATTTAGTAAAAAACAATTCTCATCCTTTTTTATATCTTTTTCTGGTTTGTACATCCATGTTACTTTTGACTGTATGTGCACTTCATTGTTACCCTTTCTAAAGCCTGATTCGGACCACCAATGACTAGCTCATTTATTTTAATGGAAGCTTGGCGACTTCCGGGACACGACCAAAACCAAGTGTTGGCGACAGGAAGGGGACGTGTCAAAAGTTTAACTTTACGACTTTTCGTCAATCACGTTATCTGTCTCTCATCAGTTATGCTACGTTCACACTAGACTTTGAGCATGCGAGTATTTGTCGGACGTTGCTGCAGGGAGTGGACGGGCAGTAGCTCATCAGTATGATATTTGGTTTCGTCCATTTGTGCTTCTTTAGGTCAGAGATCACCAGACTTGAACTTTGCTACGCAGCGACCTGCAACATATCGCCACACAAGCTTGCGTTTCCGGTCTGATGCTTTCTCATGCGTATGAATGGAAGACGAAAAGTCTAGTGTGACCGCAGTGGATGGCACTTGTTTGTTTATGACCACCAAAATTAGGAACACCTCCTAAGGACCACATTGACAGAAACTTGAGGAAAAAACTCTTTAACCCCTTAGCATTCCTGAAAAACTCCTTAAAATGACACAAATTGTAACTGCTGTGTTGATTGTATCTTAAAAGGGTTTACATCATTCGAATCACAAGAATCTCAGCTTTCCAAAGATATATGACATGTTTAGGTATTTGTTTTTGAGTTTTCATGAAGTTTCTGTCAAATAATGTAGTGTTCGTCCCATGGGACATTGGAACGTTAGGGGGTTAATATGTATATATGGTTGCTTTGCAAACATTGAGTTTATATTATAGTTACAGTTTGATCATTTTAATTTCAAGCACTTTTTGAATTTTGTTTGAAAGTTTCTTGTGGTTATTAAGGATGTTCAATGTCAATCTGGAGATCCCTTGAACGATGAGCATGTTTGTACACGCTTTAAATAAATTTCTACTTCTGCGTCATATGTTTGGTACATCATAAGCCAATTCTACACTTTTGCGTATCAGACCCTAATAAATAATATCATTCTCTAATGGCGTCTGATTCACACACAAATAAGACAACCTCTTGAAAATCATCCACACTTTTCATAATAAAAGGAAATCTTCAACTCGAGCAGCGACTCACATGCGTTCATGTGAAAATCAAATCTAATTCACAGAACTGATGCTAAATGAAAAACTCTATGTAACTTGTTTTTAACATCCACCATGTTACATATTTACACAGATAATCCAGAAGAATTGACCCTTAAGATAATAAGATGATTTAAGGAAAGCTGGAGGATGACATACCTAAAATTTTAGCATTTTGTATGGATGGCCTACCCCAGAGCACCCCAATCTGATCACGGCTCTCTTCTATAAGCGGGAGAATGTTATCATTGCAAAGTGGTCATGCTAATGTCTTGGGTTTATTTCACAAGACTTATGGATATGCTGTTTGATTTATAATTATTAGATTTTTTAAGCTGTTCCTCAATTTGTGTGTTTCCCATTTGAATGGTTACTGCTTGCGCTGGGACCTAAAGGCTTTAGCTTCAATTTTGATTAAATTATTTTCGAAACGGTTGCATATTATATCGTTGATTTATCCATCGAATGCATAGTGCAGTCCCTTTTGTCTTGCTCTCTCAGATATTTCACCTGTTGGCCAAAAATTACTAATTATCTCCTTGGGAATGTCTGACACAAGTGCATACACTGTACTAGACACGAAAGCTTGACAGGCATAGCAACAGTAACTAAGAAGGGCGGGGCTTAGTGAAGGGTCAAATCATTTATTAGCAAACACCTTGTATACAACTAATGCCCAACAAATTTTTACACTATCACCATTTACTTTTATTCATTAAAGCTTTCATTGTTCATTCATGTACGTATGTACTACAATGTACTATATAATGTTAACAGACACACTATAAAAAATAAAGGTGCTTCAGAACCACTTTGTGGGCTAGATGGTATTTTATATACGAGGAAGCTTTCGGGTTTTTTAAACAGAAAGATTATATAAATGAGTTTATTAGTAAATGTTTGTTTAAGAAAAAAGTTTGTAATTTTACTGATACAAATTTTAAAAACTTCATGTAATCTGAAAACACGAAATCCGAAAACCTGATTATGAAACGTGGGTATAATATTAGCACCATCAAGTCTCGGTAATTTTAAATGAATATGTTGTTGCCGAACAGATCCGAGAGGACCCGACTATCTCGCGTGTGCGTGCATCGAGTCCTTTTCCAACCCCTCCTCAAGAGCACTTGCGACATCGTGTGGCTGGTGGTAGGTTAATTTTCGTTCGGACAGACCTGTCAGTCAATTTTCAATGCGCATTTTAGCGGATACATTTGTGTCGTCAAAAGATAATAAAGGAAAATAAATGGAGCAGTGGGCCAAGTTGGTTGCGAGGTCACCGGGTTTCTTTATGTCTGACTGATGCGTGCAGGGATGCAGACTGCTGTGCACACATGTTGGTGCAGTTTGCATTCGGTTCCAGTTTGGGTTTGCCAATGGGTCGGACTTAGGTTTGTCTCAGGTCGGGTATTTCTTAAAAAAAAAAATGATGCATGTCGGGTTCGGGTATAAAGTGATTTGGGTCATATCGGTTGGAGTACATTTAAACAAGAGAGAAGACTTCTAACTCAAATTCCGGCCTTCATGTAGCGATTAGAAATCTTCTTCGCATCGTCTTATTGATTATAGCTGTTATCTGATTTAATCCCTACAGTATATTTCAAACGCCCAACTTCTAACGTTAAGCACACAAGGGTGACAATGGATATAAATGCTATGCATTTACAAACCCTGTCTTGTCAATTTGCAGAAAATTAATCTCTCATCATACGCTCTTATAAATAGGCCTACGACAAAATCATTTCACCTAGCATGGATCCGGTGTTCATCAGCAAGGCTTTGTGGCCGTGTTTGTTATGATCTGAAATATGTTTTTCAATAGCGGACAGACCTGCAGCCAATGGCATCAGCAGCACCTGCTGTTAAGAGTCAAGGATACTACACACTATGTTTACATTAATGCGTTTATCCTTTAAAACGCGTTACTTTTGCTACGTTTACGCCTTTCATCTACACTACATCACCGTTTTCGACCCTCATAAACGGATTCGTTCGCAAACGCTGAAGACCCCGTTTTAGTTTGAGAACTCAGACGTTGCTCTGAGTGTAAATGAACATAGACGGAGTCTTATGTAAACGAACAGCTGATGTTAACGTGACAGCGCATCATTTTCAAAGTAAAAATTATTTTATTCATGTAAATGTTGGTTTGTTACGGAGGTTTTGCCAAAAATAGTAAACATCTACCAACCAGCTATTATAAACGCTATATCGGATAGTTTTAACATGTATCCTTATATATAATGTTTGTTTTATATGAATGTTTGAGTATTGTTGGGTTTAATGTGTTTATGTTTTGTTTAAATTTAGTTAGCTTATGAAAGATAGACTGTAATTTTAAATGCCATATAGGCGTTGCAAAGGCCAATATGAAGGGAGAATTGTAATGGGTCAGACATTATTTTCCAGTTTAATGTAAGTTTTGTTTGCTACTTTAAAATGAATTTCGTTTCAGATAATTTGTCTCTTAATTTTAATCGATGTTTTGTTGATAAGTTTTGTGAATATAAATTAATAAAAACAATAAACTCAACGTCATTAATATAATGCTCGTTTAGGCGCTTGGCTTTTGGCTATTTGTGTGTTGCTAGCGGAGGACGTGCACGGACCTCGCACACTTTTAAAAATTAATTCAATAAGCATTTCTGGTAAAGGCTAAAGCAATACTTCACCTCTTACTATGTTTGATTGAAGTTTGAATTTGCTGATTTATTTTTGCTTCAAGTTCGCTACTGTTCAGTACTGTTCACTTGAATGCTTTCTTTTTAAATCATAAAGACCTTTCTGTTTAGTTATAAAATAAAAATTAACCTATTAATCATATTAATATGTTGTAGGGGGGAGCTAGAACAGTATAAGTGTTTATGTTTTGTTTAAATTTAGTTTGCTTACGAAAGATAGACTGTAATTTTAAATGCCATATAGGCGTTGTAAAGGCTAATATGAAGGGAGAATTGTAATGGGTCAGAAATTATTTTCCAGTTTAATGTAAGTTTTGTTTGCTACTTTAAAATGAATTTCGTTTCAGATAATTTGTCTCTTAATTTGAATCGATGTTTTGTTGATAAGTTTTGTGAATATAAATTAATAAAAACAATAAACTCATCGTCATTAATATATAATGCTCTTTTAGGCGTTGCGCTTTTAGCTATTTGTGTGTTGCTAGCGGAGGACGTGCACGGACCTCGCACACTTTTAAAAATTAATGCAATAAGCATTTCTGGTAGGCTAAATTAATACTTCACCTCTTACTATGTTTGATTGAAGTTTGCATTTGCTAAAATTAATTTTTTGCTTCAAGTTCGCTACTGTTTAGTACTGTTCACTTGAATGCTTTCTTTTTAAATCATAAAGACATTTCTGTTTAGTTATAAAATAAAAATTAACCTATTAATCATATTAATATGTTGTAGGGGGTAGATAGAACAGTATAAGACTTTCCCAAACACATTTTTATAGGTTAAAAAATAGTGTCTGTTGTAGTGTCCGGCAAAGGATCTAGCTATGAATTTTTGTCAATATCGCACACCCCTAGGCTGCGTAAACGTGCAGGTAAGCTTTTATTAGAGTAATAAGTTATTTTACACTTTTATGCGCATGCCCAGTTACATGATTGGTCATGTTTCATGCGTTTATGGTGGTGTATAGTGTGGATGAAGATTCTTTTTAAAATGCCAGTATAAACGAGGATCGTTTTCATTTTAAAATGCCGTTTTAAAACGCAAATGCTCTAATGTAAACATGGCCAAACCCAACGAAATAGCTGTTCTGTAGCAGCTTTTATATACTCCAATTCATTCCTGATTGTGTTAACCCCTTATGAGAAGGTCTGACAGCCTTTCCTGTTTCACTTTTTTTTAAACATTTCAGACCTGCAACATTATATGGCTCACTAACTTACCATCTCGAGATTAATTGTGTCAGTATTTTGTGAAAAACTGTGATTTTTTTTATGAATTGCTGTATACAATAAATAGAGGTATTAACAAGAGCTTAGACTCCCATTTGAAATGTTAGAATGCAGAATGGAAAATTCCATGCTGTGCTGGTATGATCCCAAATGTGCCAACATTCACAAGAGCTACTGGCCACAAAGTACCGCAAACCATTAATAGTAGTGTGTGTCATTTAATGTTTCTACTTTTTAAGAGACTAGTAGTGCATCTAATAAAGAGCTTATACAAATAAGACTATACCAGTCAAAAGGAAAAAAACACTTGATTTCCAAGCAAAAGATTTTAAATACTTGGAATTACTTAGAGAAAAATATGTGTGTGTATATTTGTATCAATTTTATTACAAATAAAAAAATCGTAAATGTTAAACAAATTACTTGCACGGAAAAATAAAATGAAAACAGAATACATGAGAACTTCAATACTGTTTAAAAGCATCTTGGAATGAGACTGCTTAATAAAGTGGCAGTACATTTCTGTGGCCACATAAAACAACTTTTTAAGCTTTTGATATTATTATAAAATGTGGTAAAAAACACTTTAATAAAAAAGTGACACTAAACTATTGACTAGTAGTTTTGATCTCTAAAGTTAATGTGCGTTCACAAACTACTTGGGAAAAAACAACTCAAGCAAATGGGTGATTTTCGCAAAATGTGTCATGAAACATTTGATAAAAAAAAGTAAATGCAAAGTAAGAGTATCAAAATAAGAAGCATACAGTTACAAACATCTCTTCATGTACTATTTTTCACATGATTTCAAATGACATCATACAAACCAATTTAGTTGTTTTTTTCACATTTAAGGGAAACTTTTCATTACCGCAACGTGTCCATGACTGGATATGGGTTCTCTGACATGGAAATATTTATAATTAAAAAATCTAAAAAATAAAAAGCTTCAGTGCATGTTATACTATAAACATTTACAGTAAAGAAACATGTCGTATTTGGTGATCATTGGTAAATGTAGAGACAATAATAAGGAATATAAATGTGTCCAAGACCAATTTTCTCATCCTCCGCAACAATTTTCAATCATTGTTTAAGCCCTCAAGGAACTAACTTTTTTTTAATTGTTGGAAAGGACATAATTGACTGTGACACTCAAGATGGCTACCAGGTAAGCAGTTCTTATTTTTTCTCTCCAGATAAAAGTTGAAATTTTGTTTGTCATAGTACCTAGACAACTTTTTAGTTCTCATTACCGAAACATGAGTTTGTTAATGCATATATTTAATGTAATATCATGTTGCGGTCATGATAATTTTTTATAATGATAATCTAAAAAATTTAAATAATTCTATAGGAAATATTTTTAGATCCTCTAAAAATAATGGTTATAGTAAGTTCAGACCTTAGTCATATATGTGCATAAAAATAGCTTTAACCCTTGTGTGGTGTTCGGGTCTGTGGGACCCGTTTTTAATGTTTACTTAAAGAAAAAATATGCAATTAATTGTTGTTTCAACCTCAGATTCATTGGCCTTGGCTCATTTTCTATAAAGAACATAAAAATAAACAACTTTATAATGACTGTACACTGTACACCCCCCTACACATTTATATTACATATGTGGTGTTCGGGTCCACTGGACCCGGGGGTAATAAGAGAGTGAAAATTGAATGTGCTATGTAACTTCACTTTGTTATTCTCCTATCTGGGACTCCTGTGAGTTCATGAGTGTGTTTTTATATATGTCTGTACATATGTGATGGATTCATGGCAGAGTTTTGTCCTTATGCCCTTGCTGTAACAGCGCAAAGATACAACATGTTATATATCAAGCATGAACACTTGACTGCCCCCACTGTCCCAAAAACTTTACCTTTTGTCTAAAAGGAACAATTCTACATTTTACTATTATATTCCTTACAAAATATAACCATGGTTGTATTATAGTAAAAGTGTAGTAATCATGGTAAATTGGTGTATTGATTGCCATTCCTTGCCTGAACACATGAGTTTACCACAAAACCTATGGTTTGTGTGTGTTTGTGTGTGTATGAGTGTGTGAGAAAGAGTGAGAAATAGAGAAAGTATAATTTCATATCCAAGCATTTTCATCATTTTAGGTTGTAGCCAAAAGCAACATATTGTACTGCAGTGTGTGTGGACATAAGATAGACAGGAAGACACAGTATACGTCTATAAAATGCAAGAAATGCATATGCAACACAGCTACACAGTAAAAATCTGCTTCTTATGTGTTGTGTAGGCTGACATGAACAGGTTATGTGTTCAGTGTAGATAATGTGTTATGATACCGCATCTTTTCAGATGAGGCTTGTGCTGTGTAGACGGACACAAATGTGTACAATTTCAAACTAAGTTCAAACAATTAAATGTCAAAGTGATGAAAAACATATTTGAGATGAAAAAGTGATGAAAATACTTGTTTTATATAAACATCTGGGGGAGAATAGAACTTTCTTCTCTTATTTCATATTATCACAAAAACGAATGGCACTTTAATCTATAAATAGTCCTGTACCAGTGGTAAATGACAAATATTAACCATAAATTATGTCTATATTACTTGCAATAAGGCTAAAGTAATCATCTATAAACAGTTATATATAAATTAGTATGACTGCATTGATTTAAGATACGAATAATACAGTGGGTCCACTAGACCCACAAACATTGTCTAAGTAACAGAAATATGAACACCACACGAGGGTTAAGGGCTTTTTAAAAATTCTGATGCTGGACACCTTCTAAATCTGGATTTCGTGAGAATCACCCAAATGAGTTAAGATTCAATTCATTTTGTGAAGATGCAAATATTCAAGAAATGTCACCAGTTAGAAACAATGTGATTACTCACCTGATCTTCTCAACTGACTTTGAAGCAGACAAAAGATACACTGCAAAAAGTGAAAGTTGGATCACAAAAAGTACTTTAACTGGTATGAAAAAATGCAGTTTTTTCAACTTACTTTATTTTCTCAATTTAAGTGAAACATTTGAGCAATCAATACCAATTTTTTAAGCTAATTAAACTTTCACTTCTTACAGTGTAGACAGATTGCTTTAAAGGGATACTTCACCCAAAAATAAAAATTATGCCATCATTTACTCACTCTCATGTTGTTACAAACCCCCATTCAGGAAAAAAGAATACTATGGAAGCAAATGGTGTGGTGTTCATCAAAACAATGAAATTTATGTGGGTTTGTAACAATATGACATTGATTAATGATGACAGAATTTTCAAGTTGAAAAGCTTACATTATTTAGGTGTTAACAAATGAAATAAATCATTCAAAGTGAGAAGTAATGTTTAAAAGTAGATCCAACTTACTAGACCAAGCACCGCAGAAAAAGGGCACTTTCTCCCGAGAAAAATCAATTAAGAGTTGAAATCAATCTGGTAGCAAACAGCTGGTGTCCTAATGCTTTTGTCCCATAAGTAGCTTTCATGTCAAGTACACATCGAATAGGAGCTGCCAGGATTAATTTACACTCAAGTCTTCTAGTCGTTTCTGCACATTGAGCTAAGACAATGAAACATATTTTTATTCGTTTTAAATGGATTTTGCCATGTGTATTATAGAAATGAATGAAAAAAGCTGCAACAAACTATTTCAACAAAGTAGACTGGTAACAGTTATATATCAAGGCATTTTTTTGCATCACACTACAGTGTAGACTTATGATCTTTCCAGTCCTGTTCAGGAAGGTCTACAGTACCTTGGGTTCACGGCTACGTTTTTATCCAATTTAATGTTTCATATTGATCCAAAACTTCTTTCAGCAACAAAGCTTCGGATGTTCTGCCTGGTTTCAAGTTTAAACTTTGACAAACTTCATACCTCTGGTTAGTGTCCGATTATTTGCTGTTCCCCTAAAACACTAAATATGTAAACAGACTCTAACAAACATAATACATCTGTCAGTTTCCTTCATTTTCACATTTGCATGAGTGAATTTATACTGCACTCGATGATAAGAAGATAAGAAATAATTTACTACTTATGATATAAAAATGTATACGTATAAATCATTATGCATAGTGTCGAACACAATGAATGAATAAATGTTGATTATAGACCTATATAAACAATAAAAATAACAGCGCTCTACAAGCCACTGTGGACGAAGGAACGCAAAAGTGCAGTGGAGATGCGGGGCGAGGTAGTCTACGAGATCTCACGAACGACTCCACCGGTTCTGCTTTCACGAGATGACGACCAGCACCAGGATCAGCAGAAGCACTTGGTCTGCATTTTCAGTCTTTAAGGCTTTCCCAGCGGGGCCCGTGGTTGGAACGGGGCTGCCAGGAAGGGGTCCATCACCGTTCTAACACCTACCGTCCAGGAGTGAAGGGGTCCGACGGGGACGGAGCTCACGGCCGCCTGCTGGCCCACGCTGGATACCACGCGATGGGCAGCGATAGGCTGCTGGGGCATCGGAGCCTCATGCTGAAAGCGAATTTGACCGTGCACGGGTGGAGGTTGTGGCAAGGTGGACTCGTTGCCATTTGAGCACATCGTCACATGGTTGTGAACCTGCATGAACGGCTGTGAATGTTGAGGATGTGGTGGACCGGTCTGATCTTTCCTCCTGGAGAAAGGTGCCTGAAGAAAGATGTCGGCTTGCGGATGGGCTCTGTGTTGAGGAAACGGTGCACTGGTGAAAATGTCTCTGCCATCTCGCCCACATCCAGGAAAAGGGGCATTTGAGAAGACATCTGGGGAGAAAGATGAGTGTTCTTGTCCTGTTGCTAGTGAAATATTGTTAAGTTTGGAGTCGAGGAGTAGAAGCTCTGAGCCACTGCTTGCATGGAGAGCCTCGTCTTGTTCTGCCGAACTTTTCCAGGTATCTTCGGCAACCTCGGAGTTCTGGACATTGTTGGATTGTGGGTCCAAACCGTAGCCATTCAAATCAGGCAGATCGTCTGCAGAAGAGAAGTAAACAAGTGAAAGGGGGTATTATCAGGGCTATAATGGATCACAGACATATTCCAACAAGCTCCCTGACTAATCCGATCAGATCGTGAATCCAAAGTTACAGTACACACGTCATAAGCACAAGCATGCTAATCCTGTACTTTAAAGTCAGCATTAAAACAGAAGTCAATTCAATCGACCAATTTGGTCCTCCTGGTATTCTCTGTCTTCCAGGAATCTACTTTGTGTTTCAATGCTGCTGATTTTTTTTAAAGAAAAGTTAATGTTTGCTGGACAACAAGCAATACATCTCCGGGCAGTGTTTTATCAAATGTACAACATATCATGGGTTCCAATCATCAAACAAATAGAGGAGACGTGTCATTGATTTGTGTTTATCCTCACATACTGAAAACTGAGTTACTAAGACTATAGTAAGTAGTACAGTAATAAAACTGCACTTACTATAATCGTGAGGAACTGAGAAAGAATAAGACAGACATGGATAAACCAAAGCATGGACGATAACATCTTACCTGGAGAAAATACAGCTGGATCAGACAGCCCCCAAACATTTTTTTCAACGGAATTTAAAGAGTAAAGAAGCTTCCAGGACATTGAAAATATGATTGGCGAACAATGATGATCTGAGTACAACCACCATACCGCAAAAAAATTAAATAAAAAATAAAGCTGAAAGCAAAATGCATTTCATAGATTACTAACATCTACCAGTGATGCCTCTTTGTTGACAAGATCAAATGACACTTTATTCCTAAGGTCCTGAAGATTAAATATTATATATAAATATTATATTGTATCATTTATTAAAGAGCATCAATGGTCCGATTTCCTTTGATGTGTAAGTGTGTATTAGTATGTTAACGACATGCAAAAGGTACAAACCCCAAAGTAAATCATGACGCAAGTTATCGTCTCCAGCATAAATCTCTTTTCTTGAACTACAACAAACACACCGATTGTAGGCAACAGTTTACTTCCTGGGATTGGTAATGTATTAAAGACCGACATTATCATAATTCCTCACAGTTAACTCCTGTTAGCATTGCATTTTGACCGAATCTTTCAAACATGGTAAGGCACATTTCCGGCTAACGTCAGAGGTATTCCAGAGGTGTAAAGAGTAGCTGAAAGCCATACTTGAGTAAAAGTACAAATTCCTTACTGTAAAAATTACTCCACTACAAGTTACAAGTCACCAATTTAAATACGACTTGAGTAAAAGTATTAAAGTAACCCAATTTAAAAGTACTCAAGTATTTTTACTCGTACTGAATGTTGGCTCAAAGATGCACTAGTCCTCAACACAAAGAGACATGATTGTAGGTCTGGGCAGTGAAAACTAAGAAAGTTTATTTATGAGGTTTTATTTCCTAATATAGAAAAGAAATCAAACACCTCAAAATTTTGACCTGGCAGAACAAACACAGATTAAACATAGTCATAGTCTTCTTTTGACCAAAATTTTATTTAGTTTTAGTCATATTTTTGTCATCTGAATTGATTTAGTTTTTTGTCTAATTTTATTCATCTAAATGCCATAAGATTTTAGTCTAGAAATCTAAATTACATTTAATTTAAACCCATTTAATTTTAGTCTAGTGTCATTGTGTACTTGAATGTGCCATGCTGAAAAATATATAGCCTAACTTTGTGATATAAATATATGGTAACAATTTACAGTGGGGTTCATTGGTTAATATTAGTTAGCTACATTGGTTAACATGAACTGATAATGAGCTGCACTTATACAGCATTTATTCATCTTTGTTAATATAATTTCAACAATTACTAATACTTTATTAAAATCTTGTTAACATTAGTTAATGCAATCTGAACTAACATGAACAAACAATTAAAGCTTACATTTTTATTAACTAACATTAACAAAGATGAATAAATGATGTAACAAATGTATTGCTCATGGTTTGTTCAAGTTGGTTAATACATTAACTACTGTTAACTAATGAACCTTGTTGTAAAATGTTACCAAATATTCTTATATAGGCCTATCCTAAAAAAGATATAATTTTAATATTTAGAAAATTCCAGTAAACTAAAATTACACTAACAGAAATATGATAATGCATATTAAAAACGTGAAGTTGTTCATTTGAAAGATTAATTGAAAACACATGTAGTACGTAACACCATCTCACATAAAGTGCACTACATTTCTTCCGTCATGCATCCCTCTTTACTGTAAATACATTACAGCATACTTGATTAAATGTGAGGACAGTAAAATTGTACACTTATTATCAATCTTATAATGTACTCAAGTTACTCGGGCAATCAGTACAGGACCTCGCTGGTTTATTTTGGCTTATATAGTAAGTTATATCAAGTTATGTACCAGCTCAGGTTAGCTGATAAGGTAGCATCAGAGTATATAAACATTTGTGCTTGCCTTTGAGTTGCGGGACGACCCTCCTGCAATCTCGCATCACTTTTGTTTTGATTGTAGCATCACATGTTTAAAAAATGGTCCCTTGACTGAAGCAAATGTGATATGCATCCATATGTTTGCTCTTTATCTCTTCTCTCAGACCAGACGCGAACTTTTCTCTACAGTTTATGACATACGCAGCACGCAGATGTCCCGCTACGGTGGCTCAATGCAAGCCATTCAGCGTTTGACATCAAAGTACCGCGAGACCAGACTTCTCCATATGCATTTGATTCGCTCTCGCAGTACTTTGATTTCATACGGTTGCTCTGCGCAGAGCCAAATGAAGTCCCTCAGTTGTGTGTGTGCGTGTAACCTCGCGACCACAGATTCTATCCATCATCACCCTCTGACACTTTCGTCTCGTTTTTTTTTGACGAATAAACAATGTAGCGAGTAACGTTAAGTGTCATTTCAAATGTAGTGGAGTAAAGAGTACAAATACCCAATCAAAAATGTAATTGAGTAGAGAGTAAAAGTTGCCTATATTTTTGATACTCAGTACAAGTACAAAGTAGCCCAAAAAATACTTAAGTACAGTAACGAAGTACATTTACTTGAGTACTTTACACCTCTGAGGTATTCAGGGCAATCACAATGTATGTACAGATTAGCTGGCCAATCAGGGACAGAGCTTTTCAAGTCGATGAGTTTTGTACAAAATCCAAGTTTCAGGATGAGAGTGAAATCTGGAGCTACAAAAATGTACAGTATGTGGAAAAGAATGTGTTTTTTTACCATAAACCAAGCAAACACATTGTATTATACCAAATACACAAAATAACGGGTTTTTTAAGCAATGAAATAGGTGCATTATATTGTATCATTTATTAATTGTATTGTATTGTATCTGTTGGCTATTATTATTTATTGAATATTATAAAAAAAAATCTTTTATACAGTAGTGGCTAAAAGTGATGTCCAACTTTTTAAAAATTGACATTTTCACTCTTCACTCAAATAGCTTATTAAAGATGCATTAAAATTGTTGTACGCATGATGCAATGATTTGCTTGAAGTAAAACTATAACTCAGCTTTAAGAAAAATTTAAGGAGGCTTCGCAAAATTATATACAAATTATAAACGCATAGCCCAGGACAATGAGTACATATTATTACCACAAAGGAGGATCAAGAGATATTGATAAAATTATTGTCAATGTATGCTTTACTACTTGTCACAACATTTTTGTGTATAAAATTTTTATTCAAATATTTTATAAAAAATTACTGTATGTATGTTCAAGGTTATAAAGACAACACAGAACATACGTGTGAGCATTTTGTTTTTCCATGCATTTTTCATATATTTAGATAAATCCTAGATTCCCCAAAAGGCTGTGGTTGCCTTTTAGACAAATTATAAAAAATAATACAAATGAAATAATCTATATTATAAACTATATATGGCATACAAATACTTTAAAAGTCAAGTGTTTGTACATTTTGTACCAAATATCTCATATTCTGATAACTTACCGTAATCTAACCTGAGGTGGCATTAAATGGACACTCCACTTTTTTTAAAATATGCTCATTTTCCAGCTCCCCTAGAATTAAACATTAGATTTTTACTGTTTTGGAATCCATTCAGCTGATCTTCGGGTCTGGCCCTACCACTTTTAGCATAGCTTAGCATAATCCATTGAATCTGATTGGACCATTAGCATCACACTAAAAAATAACCAAAGAGTTTCGATATTTTTCCTATTTAAAACTTGACTTTTCTCTAGTTACATCGTGTACTAAGATGACAGAAAATTAAAAGTTGTGATTTTCTAGGCTGATATGGCTAGGAACTATACTCTCATTGTGGCGTAATAATCAAGGACTTTGCTACCGTAACATGGCTGCAGGAGGCACAATGATATTACGCACTGCCCGAAAATAGTACTTTGCTATTGAAAGTTACCAAGGGGACTATTTTCAGGTGCTGCGTAATATCATTGCGCCTCCTGCATCGAAAATATCGAAACTCTTTGGTTATTTTTGAGCGCGATGCTGATGGTCTAATCAGATTCAATGGATTATGCTAAGCTATACTAAAAGTGGTAACGGCAGACCCAGAGATCAGCTGAATGGATTCCAAAACGGTAAAAATCAAATGTTTAAATCTAGGGGACCTGGAAAATGAGCATATTCAAGAGTGTCCCTTTAAAACCAAATATTGTACAGATTCTTCCCCGGACATAACCTTTGGTAAACAATCTATAACAATAATATACATCGTATATAATAATATATATCGTGTTTTATATTTAAAAGATATTATTTGGGTTATTATAAGATGGGTTGAGTGTGTTTGCACAGACAAATAATAAACATAAGCCCAATATACATTCACATTTACATGTTTATTTAACGCCCCTTTCTTTGTTTACTGGTTTTCACAAAAATAGAAGGTGCACATGAACCCATCACTGTTCTAACACTGGGTTGAGGGTGTTTGCTACAAAGACCAATGAAGTCTGGGGATAAACATGATCATAAATATTTTTTTCTCTGAACAAAAACAGCACGTAAAATCTTTGATTCTGCACAACAACACAAGTCGAACGTTACCCACGGGGCAAAGATCTCGGCTGAGAACAACAAGATGAAGCGTTAGGATTGCATAGGTTAACATGAGATTCTGCGGGCGGCTGTACAGAAGAGAGGCGGGATACAGAAGGATCAACGACAGATCTGTCCTTTGTTCTGTGGTTTCCCATCTTTGCCTCGTAAAAACCACAAAAGCCATCACTGCAACATGAGCTCTCAGTTTTGATCTTTTCATTGGCGAATTTGCTACATATTTTTTCTTTTTGTTAATGTGGTTAAGGGGTGAGCAGTCTTATCACAATACGTATCATTTTGTGCCATCGTAACTAAATATGATGATATAGCAAATGAACGAAACAAAACCAGCTTTACATTGTGCAGCAGGAGTTAAAAACATAAAACATAAAAAAAAACATAAAACTAACAAACAAAAATGTCTGATTTTGATTGGACGAGCCAAATTTACATAAAAGTCAGATTTTTTTCTTATAACTGATAATAAACTCATCTCATGAATCATTCGAAATTAATCTGTGCTGTATTTTTAATAATCACCGATTATAGCATAAAGCAGTCTTGCTCAAATACTCAACGGTTGTCATAGTACAAAATCTACTCAACGATCACACTATCAACCCCTACTGCAATCACTTCAATGTATCATTCCAAGAACGAACAAGAACAAATTAACGTAGCTCATTTCAATAAAATGTACAGATTCAGAGGATAAATCGGTGCTTTCGTTCTAAAATAAGATTTATTTTTACCTGATTACAGAACGTTTGATTTATTAGCAGCTCAGTTGCCGCTGATATTACGCAAATTTTGTACAATATTACGAGGACATTTTTCACGCACTCGTTCAAGTAACGTAATATCGAAATTACACTATATTCCTTCAGGGAAGGAAACAACACGTGTTTGAACCATAGGTTTCTGCTGAGCTGCCAGCCGATTCACCATGTCAACAACCTCATCACTTTCAGCAACTAAGACTAACTATTTATTAACTCTACGCTCACATATACGCACTCACACACACACACACATGTACAGTACTGATATGAAGATTGGCCACAGACACGTCTGAACTTGATATTCATAAACACGCCATGCTTCGATAATGCACGTGAAGACATGGTTAAAAAAAACGGGAATGGTATATGCACAGCGTTCTTATAAGTAATTTCGTGGGTGTAATACAGCTCAATAAAGTTCATCTCAATGGACAGCATTCAGGATTAA
Source organism: Paramisgurnus dabryanus (assembly GCF_030506205.2). NCBI lineage: Eukaryota > Metazoa > Chordata > Actinopteri > Cypriniformes > Cobitidae > Paramisgurnus > Paramisgurnus dabryanus. The sequence continues at coordinate 4,986,796 of NC_133346.1, read as the reverse complement.
ATAACCAACTTTATATGACAGAGAAAATGGTTACAGGAAGGCACTTACAACTGAACAAAATGGTGCCAGTTCACAGACATCATATTTCATTATGACAACAAAAAGAATGAAGTGAATAAACAATGTTTTTAAGCAAGACTAATACGCTACGGTCAAATAAACGTGTATTATTTACAACTTGCTCTTGGGCTCTGTTTACACCTGGTATTAAGATGCGTTTTGGTTGATAGGATCACAAGTGGAAGGGAGAGACACATTCCCGTTCACACCTACAGAGTTCCCACACCTTAGTAAACTTCAAATTTAAGGACCTTTCAAGGACTTTCCAGGTCCAATATCCTCAAATTCAAGGACTAATTATGGGGACACATTTCAAGTGAGAGCAAGGTTACATCGTGTTACCTTTAAAGATACTTTGTTACAGTTCCCTTTTGAGGGAACTCGCGCTGCGTCACTGCGGTGAGACTTTGGAGACGCCTCCAGGGGTGAGTGCATCTGAATGTGTATATCAAATTCAACCAATGGGGAGGCTTAACGACAAAGAAAGGGTGACGCGGGAGCCAGCAAGTATATCGCTATCTTAAATATTGCCAAAGACGGCGTTACAGGGAAGCAGGAAGTATGGCAAGTGAGACGCAGCGTCTCGTTCCCTTCTCATGGAACAACAGTTACATACGTAACCCGAGACGTTTTCATGTGTCAAACACAATTATGCAAAAAAGCATTTTGGTATGAATCAGCATCCGCATACAGAAGATGTGAGCATTTAACATTTTTGATATTATCCTACTTTTTTTTTCAATAAAACTTAATAAAAATAAAAAAATTTCCCCCAGATACACAAACTTTAAAGGATTTCAAGACTTTAAAGGTTTTATTGATGGAAGCCTAAAGCTTCGGATATACTGCACAATTTTTGGCTATCCCAGACGACAGATTGCCATCGTAAAACAATCGTCGCAATTTCTGTGATCGTGGCTCTTCATCGGTGGTCCTATGTCGTACAGTGAGAGAGGTTCAAAGACAGGCGGGACAAATACCACAACAGCCAACCGGCGCATTGTACAATGATTGATAAACAGGACAGAAGTATCATAGCAACCAAAGAGCCTAGCTTTGGCAAGTGCCCACACTTGGCATGTGCCCACAGTTGGCATCCGCCTGGCGTTTTCAGCCACGTTTAAATGCTTTGGTCTACATGCCCCCTAAAGGCCACAAAGAACACTGTAGGTTCACGCTCGAAGTCAGAACCGATGGAAAAATATTGAGCATCGTCCACTTGTGATTCGGTTTAGTCTGGTTAAGTATAATATATGCGCGCCCTTAATACCATGTGTAAACAGGGCCCTATACCTACTACAAAACATGAACTGTGTATTTTAATGTTTACTGCCTGGCTGTCTATTGTAAGTGTCTTTCTGTAACAGTTAATTTTTTTGTTTTCTTGACATTATACCACAAATGCCATTGATTGAAATAAAACCCAGAAAATCCTTTGAAGATTTGAGATTGTAGCGCATGTTACAACCAGTTGATGATAAAAATCAGAGGAAAGGGCAACAAAAACAAATCCAGCCTTTTTGCACCTACTTTTCAATCGCACATAGTCGTGCGAAGCATTTCACAGGGAGATCTGAAGATTGTCCTTTGTCTTACTTTAGTCTGTTCATCGATCGTGACCTGGCCATTAAAAGATGAAACCAACGATTTCGCAAACACAGCTCAACACAGAACGAAGAGATAGTTTTTTTTCTTAAATAAGTTTCATATGATACACGTATCTGCATTTATATATGGATACTCGTTTCATACATTCATTCTCTAAAACTCTATTCATATTCACATATAATCTTAACTGTATATGAAATATTTCTTTTAAATTACTCTCATAATGTAGACTACGGGTCAGGATGCACGTTTCTGAAGGAACTGGAGTAGACGCTTTATACACAGGAGCAAATCAGGAACGAATCACTTTTGTAGGGATGGAGTCAGATACTGCAGATATACAACAATTTACATCGTTTTCAGCCAACGTACAACATCAATAGAGCTATTTACATGGAAATAACAATGAACAGGGTGGTAGGAAGGGAATGGGAAGAGTAAACGGGTGTCGTCGATGAGAAAGAAGAACTTTGTAACGTACTTTAGGAAGAAAAAGAGCTTGGGTTTTTTTTGAGAATTTTTTTTTACAATGATATACTTGAAATATTAAGATCTTCCTATACTCTGCAGTCTGTCTGGTTAAGGTATACGTGTTACACAGAGCAAAGGCTGTGGGTTTGAATCCCGGGAATACACATACTGATTAAATGTAAGTCGCTTTGGATAAAAGCGTCTGCCAAATGCAATACACGTAAAACGTAAATTCTTGCGATCTGTGCTTGCCGGTCGGTAAATATTGTGTTGAAAAATTCCCCTCTATGTAAACATTTGCTTCTCTTTGTACTTTAATCTCTGTTTGCAAGTCTTTAAAAGCATTGTGTGTTTAATCTGGAGACGAACTTCATCTGTGTTACAGAAGACACAGTTAAGATTGTTTCCGAAGCCGAGCTGCAGAGGACAAAAGGAGGATTTTCACAAATATCTACTCTTTGAAGCTCACACTGGATTTTGCTATCACCCGCTTGCAAATAAAACGTATGAAAGCTGCGTGTGCGTCTCCACCGAAAAAAATTTGCTTTTTTTATGAAACTCATCAGGAACGTAAACTGTAAGGTGCGAGAAAGGGGACGTTGAATACGTCTAAATCAAAAAAGCAATGATGATGATGATGATAGACAAGATGGACATTACTGGCAGGAAAAGAATGTAAAACATATGATGTAAGGAAGAAACTGAAGTAAGAGGGTGATGACGAAATATGAAATCAAAGTGAAGGGATAACTTCATATGATTTACAAAAGAAATGGACCATGAAAGAGGATTGAGGAGAAAACTTCAAAGAGCAGGAGAGATTTGTGATTCAAGGCAGAAGACTGCAGTGGCCACGTCGTCTTCGGCGCAGCAGAAATATCGATAAGGTCTAGAGGTCGATGAGCTGGTCCACCAGCATCAGGGAGCGGGCCAGGTTGGGCAGGCTGGACTCGGAGCTGCCACTGTTACTGCGAGAGTGACCTCCTAAAAGAGGCCAGACGGACAGGGAGGTTGGGGCGGGGGAAAGGGGAGGAGAGCCGTGACGAAAGCAGGAAAGATCGAGGAAAGGGGAGAAGAAGAAAAGGAGAGAGGGAGAGAAATACAAACGGGTAAGTGAAACGTTAGAAAGTTGTTAGAAACCACCTGCATTGTCAAAAGAGGTCAATTGGATTTTACGAATCAAGAACAAATAAACAGATCTTTTTGAATTGTATGACAAAGTTTGTATGACATTCTTTGTGGATTTTAACGTCTTTAATTAGAAAAAATTAAGACATAAATATGTGACCCTGGATCACAAAACCATAAGGGTCATTTTTTTATTTATACATAATGTGCAAGTTGAATAAATAAGCTTTCCATAGATGTATGATTTGTCAGGACTAAGCCAAGATCAAAATCTGGAATCTGAGTGTGCAAAAAATCTAAATATTGAGAAAATCGCCTTTAAAGTTGTCCAAATGAAGTCCTTAGCAATACATATTGCTAATGATAAATAAAAATTTTATATATATATATATATATATATATATATATATATATATATATATATATATATATATATTTTTTTTTTTTTAATCTTCATGGAAAATGATCTTTATTTAATACCTGATCATTTGACCCATCAGGGTTTCCCGTAGCACTTTGCAGTTCAGGCGGCCCGCCTAAACTGGGAAACCCTACCGCCTTAACTAGGTAAAATAGCTGCACAAAAGGCCGTCAAATGCATCTCAGAGAATAGCACAGAGACGCTTCACACTGTAAACCGGCACACGCGCCACGCGCTCGAAATAGTCCATTAACTGTCTGGAGGATAGCCAGTTGATAAAACGCGTGTCTGTGAGAACTGTAAGTGGACTTATGTTTTGGGTTTATTTAAGCCTGCTATTGTATTAGTCTATAGTTCTTGCACTAGCTGGTGGTTTTTGTTGTTTGAGCAACCTGCTAGCTCGTGCCTGTTGATTCGATATAATTGTTGCTCACGTTATTTATGTGCATTATTTACATGCTACAGTAGTTACACTCCTTTAAGATAATGTAATTAATAGTGGGAAATAATCAGTTTTTACAATCTTCGCGTTAACCATCATCGTTCGCCAGACGTTCACTTCATCACGCAGCTATTCCCATTAGAGGTTTCTGTTAAAAACATTTAAATTCATTAATAATCTAGTATGTGTTCATTTTCTGTCATAGTTTCTTCAAAATGAAGTTTTATTTTAGTGTTTTAAATAAAAATATTTCCATTTTCATCATGACGCGTATGCCTGCCCCTTTGATTGCCACGACCACCCGCCAACCCTATCACCTTAACTAACAAATTTTCTGCGGGAAACCCTGCCCATGCAACGTATTGTTGGCTATTGCAACAAATATACCTGTGCAACTTAACTCTTTCCCCGCCACTGAGGACTTATCTCGTCAATTAAGAGAAAATTTTTCCCTGCCAATGATGATTCCCTGACGACTTTTTACGGTAATCTATAATTCTGCTATTATCCACTAGGTGATGCTCTTACCCAACTTCTAAAAAACTGAATCATCAAGTAATTGAAAAACATAGGAAACTCTTGTGTTTGTTTTGCTTGTCGTTCTGGATCTGATCTCTAAAAAAGTAATTTACAAAAATGCATTTATTTCAGCTTTTTGCTCAAAATTCTACTCATATATGAAAGGTAATAAAAAAGAACAAATGAAGATAGGATGAAAGTTTTTCTCTTTTTTGTTTATTTATTTATTTGAAAGCAGAGGGTATGTTCTTTCATTTGATATATTAGAATGTTTATATATTTATAGAAAAAATAGAAAATTAGAAAATTTAAATAGTAAATAGAAACTTTACTGGAATGTATTTTGCGAAACATTCGTGAAAAAAAATGCTGGCAGGCAACTTTAAAAGCTACACTGGCAGGGAAAGGGTTAAGTGGTCCAGGGTCACATAGGATTTAAAATTTATAATTTTTTTTATAGTTTGACTGTTTGGAAACATGGCAGAACATTCCACAAAAAAAAAAAATACTACTGAATTTACAGCACCATAACAAAAGAAATCATGCATCGGTTAAGTTGTGAGCTTATGGTCAGAATCACATGTTATGGCAGAGATTAAAGTGCAAGTGTCAACATGATAAAAGAAAATAAAAATAAAAAATAATAAAATAAAATAAAAAACAATAACACTTGACGCCTTTGCTAACAGCACGCGACAAAATGCAACGCGGTCGGTCTGAGTATGCATGACTCCTACAAGTCTTTTTGATTATTCAGAAAAATCTCACAAATCTTTAAGGAACCATTTTGCAATTATCTATAATTACTCTACAATTCGTATTCCAGTCATATGTGTACAAGATGACTTCCAGTTAAACATGTGTTTGCCAAAACAATGCATTCAAAATGTGCTAGTCACAAGTCAGATCTTGTGACATGCTTCACTTAAGCAAGAGTGAGTAGAAAGGTGTTTGTGTTTCTCAAACATTACCTTGGGAGTTTTTGGAGACGAGTACCGGTATGGGGTCAAATTCATCGTCATTGGCTGTTTCAGAGGCCGGAGGTTCAAAGCCAGACATCAAACAGGAGTCTGCAGCTAAAAGGAGGAGATGGTGGGAAAAATACAGTGGTGTTACCAATAATGCTTAAAACCATTTCCCCTGTTCTTTCTATTCTTAATAAGGTCACCTTAGTTATAAACAGCAGTAGAATGACTGATTGTACCTGGTGGTGTGTTCTGGGAGGGGCCTCCTGAGACAGGTGCGAAATCGTCCAGACAGGAGGCGGGGCCAGTGGAAAGAGAACAGCCAAGCAGAGAGTCTTCTGCAATCAATGGATCTGTAGTGTGGTGGGAGGAGTCAAAGAGAAACATCACATGAAAAGGCTGTAGATATGCTAACACAATACACAGCACATGAACATATTAGTATACACAATGTAACTTATAGCCGTGGGTGATACAGTAATACAGATTTGTGACAAATATCTTACAGTTTAACTAAAGCTGCAATCACATTTTTGTTGTGCTGAAATATGCGTCTTAAACACGCAGAGGAACTTTTCGTGAGGTGGAAGCAACACACCTTTGGTCAATATTATTTACTGCTAAATAAAAGCAACACCTCAAAAACCATTATGTAGATTTGCACCATAGCTGTGGAAAATGCTAATACTTCACCTGCTAGCGTTGCAGATGGCGGCTCTGTCTCTGCAGAGTACAGCTGTGACCGAGGAGGATCCAAACCAGGAATCAGTGAGTCCAAACACACTTCTGTATTGGCTGGGAAATAAAGATAAAAGAAATTAACTGCCCACTTCTAGAAAAATAAAAAAATTTGACTGACATACAAAGCGGCCCATTGTACTTCTTAAGTATTTATGTACCAAGTTTATCTGAAACAAATTATACCACAATAAGAGATTGTGTAAAATAATTGCATTTTATTTTTACGCAGACAGTCTGGTTGATGGTGTGCTGTTTTGTCAGGACCACAATAAGTGTAAATCAGGTCTGTGTTAAAAGTGTGGCTTCAAACCTAATAGCAAACATTAGTGACCAACATTGCCTGCAGCTTGCTTATCTCAAAATTAAAATAATTTTGATTTTCCCTCCGGTTAAATTTTTATCACATGTAACGTAATGATTGGCTGAATTTACATTAATTTAAAAGTAATGTCATCTGAAAATTCAGTTTAGTATGTGCATGCAGTGACAGAAAGACAGACGGTTAGAGCCGTTACCATCTCTTGTGTCATCTATGGAGCTGCCGAAAGGGTCGGCCATGGACAGCAAATCGGGCAGCATGAGAGAGGTATCTGGAGATTTTAGGCCCTCGATAAGCTTTTCTGTATATTAGCCAGCAAAAACAGTTCAGGTTAGTCAGAAATCACGAGAGTGGACAACAGAGGGTTTTTGAAAGCGAGGTTGGTGCTTGAAAAGAAAGAAAACAGCTACTCAGGAATTATTAAATTGGTCACAACAACGCTGGAGAAAGCAGGAGATCTTAGCAACGCAAGCGGAATAAATAAGCATGCATACAATGAGCATTAATCATATTAAATCTTAATTTGGTTATTTTAATAATGCAATTCATTGACCACAGGGTTATGCATGGTTGGCATGCATTACCTGGCACAGCCAGCAGACCAGCACCTGGTTCCAAACCCATAATGTCAACGGGTCTTTCAGCTGTGTGACATAAGAGAAACAAGCAAGACATCATGAAAAAGATGAGGTGAACAGGTACAAAAGACATTAGAAGTCATTTATGACGGGCTTTGGCGAATTGACTTTGACAGACAGCTCAGCGGAGGCACTAAAGGTAATTGATGAAAAGATGTTTGCGACATGAATGACTCGTTTGAGGTAACTATCTTAATAGGAGCCTCCTGCTGGGACTGGTGACCACCTATAGTTATCTCACAAGTGCCGAGCACGCTGAAGTGGGCAATGATTTGTAAGGAACTTCAGATACACCAAAGTACAAAATTTGAACATTAAGAAGCAGATAAAAAAGCGTAGTTGGAATCGTCTTTGGGATGCTTTTGGACTAATTCTGAATAGCCATTAGGCTTGTTTTGTCACACGGATCTGGCAACCCTGACAGGAAAATCACGGAAGTAAAAGAACGCTGGTTCTCATCCTGCGTAACAATCAAGGACTTTGCTGCCGTACGATGGCTAAACGAGCGCCTAAAAATAGTCCCCTTGGTTACTTCGGGCACTGCGTAATATCATTGCACCTCCTGCAGCCATGTTACGACACCAAAGTCCTTGATTATTACGCCAGAATGAGAGTATAGAAAATAGCAACTTTTAATTTTCCGTCGGTCTTAGTACACGATGTAACTACAGAAGAGTCAAGTTTTAAATAGGAAAAATATCGAAACACTTTGGTTATTTTTAAGGCGCGATGCTAAATGGGTTAATCAGATTCAATGGATTATGCTAAGCTATGCTAAAAGTGGTACCGCCAGACCCGGAGATCGGCTGAATAAATTCCAAAACGGTAAAAATCAAATGTTCAATTCTAGGGGAGCTGGAAAATGTGCGTATTTTCAAAAAAAAGAGAAGCTTCCCTTTAAGGATTAAAATATCAAAATCAAAAAGGTAATATTAGTAAAACTCTGTAGTAGTGTGTGGCTTTTGTACTTTTTTTTAAAGTACACTTCTACATCTAAAAACCCTAATTTAGTGCCTTATTTAGCTATAATAAGTGAAACAATCGAATTGAGTAAATATTTACTTCTTTATTCGATTAATCGGAAAAAATAATCGTCCGATTAATCGCTTATGAAAATAACGGTAGGTTGCAGCCCTAGTCTGTAAATGGCCCATATATTTTATTCATGCACGTCGACTAACATTATACGCAAGTGGTGGGTTGGTAAAAAATTACACCACCTTGTTAAATGATCAAGACTTTAAGATGCACCTACCAGCAGATAAGGGAGCGGGTTCTGCAGCCTCCAGCCCAGGAATAAGACTTTCAGTGACAATAAGAGGTTCCACGGGTTCTGCCACCACCAAAACAACACAAGTTCACAATTACACCGCTGCACTATACAATCACAAAATTATCAAAATATGTGCAAGCTCAGTTACCGTCAACTAGTTTGGTGAAGTCTTTGTTGAGCAGGTCCTCAGCTGTGAGTTTGGAGAAATTGTCGTCGCCAAAGGGATTCCAGGAGGGTTGATCTGGGGGGCTGGTCAAGCTAGCGGCTGAATCCTGAGGGTTAGATACATTGCCCTGCTGGACAGGCTGGTATACACTCTGTTGAGAAGACTGGGGCGAGTTTGATGGGGTGGTGCTAGCTGACCTAAATTTGTAAGAGAAGTGTAGGGATTTGAGCAAATATTGGTAATGCAAAAAGCACAGTGGCAGTGTGCTGGGATGTCGCAAACTTTATATTGATTAGTTATTGATAGGTTAAATTTCTCACTTGGATTTGTTTAGGCTGGCCTCTGCTGTGGCTGCCTGCAGCTGTTGAGTGGACTGACTGACCGGCACTCCGAACATAGCGCTGTGAGTGACATCACTTTGGATGCGCCTATGCCCCGCCTTCTGGGCTGTCCTTGGAGAAGAGGGAGGGGTTTGGGATTGGCCAGGGGCTGCAGGCTGAAGGTCAGAAGACAACAAGGAGAATCAGGTAAAAGCTTATGAAATGCTAAAAGTAAAGACAAAGGATGGTGTGCAAATGTTTAGATGCAGTGAAATGCCATCAACTAAATGATTAAACTTAAAAACATTTTTAAAAAACAACAAAATGATTTTGTATAGCAGACTTGGACTTTGTTCATTGTGGCATCAAAAACTAATTAATGCAAAATCTTTTTAAAATCTTACTATAAAAAATCTTATATTTGCAAATCACGTGTTTAGTATGAAGTCAGATAAGATATCAGCTTTATGAGTTCAGCGCCGTGAGAAAGTAAAAAGATTTTTGTTTTCTATCCAACGTTCCACTGTAAAACTTTCTAATGTCTCTTTGGAATTAATGCATGAATTATTTTCAAGCGATACTCCAGCCAAATATCAAAATTATCCCATGATTACCCTAAAGCAATCTGAGATACACATGTTCATCTTTCAAACAAACACATTTGAAGTTATTTAAGTAAATTAAGTAAAGTTCTCTTCCAAGCTTCATAACAATAGAAAACCATGATCAGGAAGCAACTTCTAACTTTAAACCCCAATAAAGTGCATCCATCCTCCACACGACTCCCGGAAGTCATTAAAGGTCTTCTGCCAATAATCAATATGACTTTGTAAGAAAATATCCATATTTTAAACTTTATAAACTGTAATAAGTAGCTTCCGGTAACAACGCCATTTTGGACTCATGAGCATTTTACCGTAGTGAATGCGCATTGCCTTTGCACATTGACTTTTGTAAATCACATGAGCCCAAGATGGCGTATGGACGATTTTTTTTTTTTTTTTTTGATTAATCGTGTAATTTTTTTCATGGAAGTTAAGAATTGATTCTCACAGGCCACAAATAGATTTTTTTCCCCAACTTTATTTCTGCCAACATTGAATGTAAGATTAACGTTAAATCTAATTACTAGTCTTCTCCACTAGATGTCACTCTTTTTTTGCCTTGCGCGATGTTAGCAAGGAGCGAGAGGCGAGCCTGTCATTCAATCAGTCTTTATTCAAATATATTCTTATATAATATAATATTCTATATAATCTATGTTCATTGAGTTGAATTGAGAATCGAGTATAAAAATCGAGCCGAGAATCGGAATCAAAAATCGGATCGAGAATCGAAATCGTTTCGATAGCTTGTGAATCGAAACCGAATCAATCTGGAACATCTGAATCAAAACCCAGCCCTACTTAAAGGACAAGTTCGGTATTTTAGACTTAAAGCCCTGTTTTCAGATTGTTTATGGTGAAATAGAATGGTTTTGACTGAAATTTCGACATTTGCGGCGGTCCTGAGAATTTTCGCATGTTTGTGTTTCATCTCAGACCTCTACAATGGGTTTATAGGTGCACTGGAACAATCCTTCCTAAAATGCATTAAACTTTCGTTTACAAAGACGTGAAACTCACCGAGTGGTCAGGGGTGTTCACTGATATGCTCACACAAAAATCGCTGCAAAAGACGCATTCCAACAGCTGTTTTAGCATTCGTTGTTAACTTGTGGACCTATTTTCCCAAACGCCTCACACCCGTACATTCTTCCGCTTAGAGCTTGAATAATAAACACTCCAGCCCAGGTGGTGGCGCTAATCCGCCATTGCCAATTGCAAGAATAGAAACAAAGTTCCCGGCGCGGAGTAATACCGTACCTCACAGCACATCTAATACATGTCAATGGAGTTGGTAAAAACTACGATAAAACCTGTTGGAATGTGTCTTTTGGAGCGATTTTTGGGTGAGCATACCAGTGAACACCCCTGACCACTCGGTGAGTTTCACGTCTTTGTAAACGAAAGTTTAATGCATTTTAGTAAGGATTGTTCCAGTGCACCTATAAACCCATTGTAGAGGTCTGAGATGAAACACAAACACGCGAAAATTCTCAGGACAGCCGCAAATGTCGAAATTTCAGTCAAAACCATTCTATTTCACCATAAACAATCTGAAAACAGGGCTTTAAGTCTAAAATACCGAACTTGTCCTTTAAGAGTGAGTAAATCATGAGGTTATTTTGATATTTGGGTGGAGTATCGCTTTAACAACACTACCTGCATTTCTGTTACCCTTCAAAATGTCGCAATTTTGCATAAACTCCCATATATTGCAAAAAAATTCAAACAAGGAATATATGGAAATGTTTTTTTTTTTTAATTTATAGGTCACCTGACATGCATAAATTGCAGTTGATTATTCTTTAAATATGGCAGGGTATGTTGGATCGGAGGACAAGACAGAGGAGGTGTGGTCAACTTCATGTGGGGTCACAAGATCCAACAATCGCATGACATCAAAATACCACAAGAGCAATTCGGGAGTCGACTGCTCTGTATGCTTTCAAATCGCTCCCTGCTGTATTTTCATGTCATACAGTACACATGTAGGTCCGAATGACTTTTTGTGAGAGGACAAAATTATGTTTTACTCGCATAACATCTGTAAGCGTAATGTTGTCAATTCACAAAAGTTTTTCCTTGAAGTTTAGCGCAAATCTGTATGAGAAACATAGCTATAGTCTGATCAATTTGACTGAATTTCATCAGTTGTAAAGTGCCAACATGAACATTCAGTCCTCAAGTCTGGATTATATCACAGCAAAACAAAATCAAAATCAGAATTAGAAACGTTGCCCCATCACCATCAAAATAAAAAAGCATGTTGTGACCGATCAAAAAAATAAATAAATAAATCAAGGGTGTATGTAAAATGAAAGATGAGCACCACAGTCCTTGCATGAGGTGAATGAATAATGATACAGCCGGTTCTTTGAAGCAAAGGGAACAGGGCAACATGCACTGGATGGGGGCGTTTACCCTCTCTTCAGCTTTTTCTTGGCTAGTCTGAAGCGCTGCTTGCTGGGCATTGGGTGGAACCGCTGCAGGCTCCGCCTGTGCAGGAGGTGGTGCACCAGACGGCTGAACGGCAGTGTGTTGCCCGGGAACAGGCTGCTGAACCACTGATGCTTGTTTACGACGTGCACTCCGCGCAGGTGCGGTGGGCGGAGCCGGGCTGGATGGGGGAGGAGTTGCTGTGGCTTTCAGAGGGGCGGGACTGCTGGCTGCAGCTGGAACGCTTCCTCCCGCTACGGCTGCAGTCGAGACTGAGATCGGCTGCATGGGCTGTCACATAGACAGGTACCAGACAACTAGGCTATGAATTGCAACCGTGACCTTCGCACTGCAGACCATGGTGCATAGATTTTGCTACGTTAAAATATTTTTTACAAAAAAAAACATTCACTACATAAAATGGCCTACTTTTCATTTTCCCACACATTATACTGATTACAAAAATTCATTCTAGTTATTTGCAACCAGTGACATTGCGTAGGCTGAAATTTTTGTAGTCAATAGCCAAAATAAAACATTTCCTGTTCTGCAACAGATAAAAACTTCCCACAAAAATGCTGAATCGAGTCATGGGGGTTTGGCTCAGCTGTTACAGATCCTCATTAGAGCAGCGAGAGAGAAACAGACACGTACCGTTTTCTGCTGAGGGACAGGAGGCGCTTTCTGAGACTGCAGCGCTGCGGCCGGCTGAGCCAGGTTAACACTGACGGCTGAGAGAGACAGGGGACAGAGGTGGGGGGTCAGGTGCATTTTGGGAACTTTCCGAAAAACAATCAAAGCATATGTTAATGCACAGACAGGGTTCCCACTCTAAGCCAAAGGTGAAATTTCCTAGCCCTCGTTAATCAAACGAACGTAGAAACCAGCTATATCAGAGTGAAAAAATCTGCGTATGCTCACGTATGAGATTCATTAAACTTTCTTATGTGGCCAATTACAAGTCACAAAATATTTTTCTTTTCAGACGGACTGCAAAACAAACTCTCCTCCTCTTGTGCGCGCCGGCGTGTCCAAAACAATGCAATATGGGCAGTATTCCGAGCAACGACTCATCCACAGAGTATTTCCTCATTAGGAAATATGTTTTTAAATGTGTTTTAAAAAGTTTGAAAGCACTGTCGGACGCTTTGTGGTGATGACATTAATGTGGAGAGATCATAGTTTAGTTTGCTTGTATTTCTAGTCAAAGCTTTTATTCTTCAAAATGAGTTACAAATTAAAACAAGTTAAAATCTTGGACAAATCTTGGACTATTCTGGACGTCATAAAATTTGGTTAAACGCAAAGCCTATTATTTGCGATGATGCATAAGTCTATGGGAAAAATTAATGGGCTTTTTGGGACTCTTAAAAAAATTAAAGTGCTTTACAATGCCATAACAGAACCTTTATTGTTTAAAAATAAAGAACCTTCAACATCCAAAGAACCTTTCTGTTTAAAAAAAAAAGTTATTTGTGATCAAAAAGGTTCTTAAAATGATAAAAAATTAAAAAAGGGTTCTTTGTAGAACCAAATATGGTTGTTCTATGGCAGGGCTGTCAAAACCATTACACATACAAACTAGACAACTAGGCCACATAAGTAAAGAACAAATTTTACCTACTTGAATAAGTCCTCCTAAAGTGAACATGAACACAGTAATAAATAAAACCATTAACCTTTCTTTGCTAATGAACATTTTGAACACTAATGATCAGGGTTCCCACACCTTAGTTCACTTCAAATTCAAGGACCTTTCAAGGACTTTCCAGGTCCAATACCCTCAAATTCAAGGACCAAATGTGGGGACACATTTCAAGTTGAGAGCAAGGTTACATTGTGTTACCTTTTAAGATACATTGTTACAGTTCCCTTTTGAGGGAACTCGCGCTGCGTCACTGCGATGACAATTTGGGGATGTCTCCAAGGGTAAGTGCATCTGAATGTGTATATCAAATTCAACCAATGGTGAGGCTTAACGACAAAGACAAGTTTACGCGGGAGCCAGGAAATATATCGCTATCTGAAATATTGCCAAAGACGGCAATACAGGGACACAGGAAGTATGGCAAGGGAGATGCAGCTTCTCGTTCCCTTCTCAGTGAACAATAGTTACATATGTAACCAGAGACGTTTTCATTTGTCAAACACATCGATGCAAAAAAGCATTTTGGTATGAATCAACATTCGCATACAGAAGATATAAGCATTTAAAGCGAAGTTTAGCACGTGTGCTTAAAAAGTCTAGAATTTAATGATATTATCCTACACTACACAGGGAATAATATGGATTTTCGCCCCAGAAAAGTTCTTGCATAAAATAGATTCAAGCACTTTCAATGACCTGTATCTATCTATTTATATTTTCAAAAACTTTCCAGGGCTTTGAATTTTTCCCCCAGATTCACAAACTTTCAAGGATTTTAAGGACCAGTGGGAACCCTGAATGATGAGTAGTCAATTAGCTTAGGAAAAAAATGCTACAGACCATACTTTTAATATTTTTTATGTTACTTTAACTTAACGAATTAAGTTAAACAATTTTAACTTGTTTTTATAAGTTATGTCAACTGACATTGGCAAAACAAAATTGTTTTAACTTCATGCTTCATTTTTTTTACAGTTTAGATCAATTTGATTTCCTTTCATAAGCAGTTTTCATCATTAGACGAGTGCACGCATACTGTACAAGCACTGCCAGATTTTTGAAACCCCGCATACATTGTACGCATAGGTCGTGCATGTGCCCATAGGAGAATGTAGTATATAAATGTGAGGTGTATTGTTTGTACCTATAGGCTGGGTGGCTCCAGCAGGCAGGTTGGCTCTTTTGCGTGGTGTAAGGGCAGCAGGCTGGATTGGCAAGATGCCCCCTAGTGCCTGAGGCTGGGACTGTGCCGCTTTGGGCCGCTGGCGGGGAGTGATGGAGGTTTCAGTGGTGGGAATGGGGTCTGTAAGTCTATGAGACAAAAACACAAATCTTACAGCCACCTCAAACACAGCAACCGATTCGACAACACAGCATTAAATCTCTGGACACGTACCTCGCCTTGGTTTGCGTCTGGCTCTTTTTCGCCGCCGCTTCACTTGCTCGGATTGGCTCAGGAAGTTTTGCAGGAATGGGAGAATTCTGTAGAGAAATTTATGATTTCAAGCATTCCTGAATGCTGATTCACAAAACCACCAATTTAACAACCAATCCCTTGATTCCAGAAGTAGAAGCATGAGGCGAGAGCGACCTCAGATGAGAGAAAGTGAGACTAACCTTGACGTTTTGGACAGGGCAGTCCCGCCGAGCCAGTTTGAAAGCAAAGAAAGACACCTGATAAATGTCAGGCCTCTTATCAGGGTCCGGTTCCAGCATGTAGCCTGAAATATCACCACCAAAAAAGAGAAGGAGAGTGAAAGAAAGACAGATTGAATGTGCTGCCACATGATGGAGGAAAAACCAGAGAGGGGTGTTTTTCGACAGGTATTAACTTTAAAGAACAGTTCACCAAAAAATCTGTATTGTGTCACAATTTACTAATCCCTACTGCTGTTCCAACTTATAAGACTTTTTCTCTTCTGTGGAAAAAAAGGAGCTATCCAAGAATATCCTGGCCTGTCTTTGCAACTAATAAAAGTAAACGGAGACGGGTGCTGTCTTTTAAAACTGCACAATAGCTTTTTGTTGTGAACAGACCAACATGTTCAATGTTGTTGTTGTCGGTTACCTAATTCCATAATTTTATCCATCAATCACTTTTATTACACAGACAAGAGCATCCAGGATATTTCCTAAAAAGTTTATTATATTCTTTCACAGTGATTTAGAACGACAAGACAGTGAGTGAATTTTTGGGTGAACTGTTCCTTTAAAATCCAGACCCACAGCCAGACTAAACAGCGTTGAGACGCGTGGCACGGGGGAGACAGGCACATGAAGTGAGAGCTACTCACGGATAAGCCGGTGCATTTCTTGGGAATAGCGGGAATTGTCTGGAATTGTGAAGCTGCCGTCACATATGGCAACTTGACTCTCGCCGAAAGGCAGCGTGAAGAAACAGAGCTTGTACAGCAGACACCCCATGGCCTGAAAGAAAATTGCATGCCATTACAAAGTACACTAACAAATATTATTTAATTGGGCAATTTTAGTAATAGAACAACCTTGAATAAACGTAATAAAAATCAAAAATTTGACTCTTTTACATCTATACAGACCGATTTGTATGGACCATTTAAGTAATAGAGCGACCTTGAATAAGCTTATTGAAACACTTAACTTTTACTTTCACCTTTTGTACATCAATACCAACCCATGTAGTTTCTAAAAACTTCTGAGAAATACTAAGAAACTTTTTAAAGGACCTGAAGTTCTTTTAATCGTCTTTACATTTTAAGTTTCAAGGCTTTCGGCCCCTTACCTTACCTCTGACTTTTAAAAAAAGATTAGTATGGGGCGGTTTCCCAAGCAGGACATATCCTAGTCTCAAACTTAAATGCATGTTTAAGCTGCTGGGTTATTGATATCTTTGCTTACCCAGATATCTGCTTTGGTGGTGATGATTTTGCCATTATACAGATTCACCATTTCTGGAGCACGATAGGATAAAGTTGTGTATCTAAACAAAACACAGATTCACATTTTTCACGCTGCATCAGTACCACTCCTATTCTTTTATAGAAATACATACTATATATTCCTGATCTATATCATTTATATCTTACTTTGATTTGGGATAAACATTGAATAAATATATAAAGACTGTAGCATGAAAACAAAAGTGAAACAGGCAATACATAACGCCGAAAAATGTTGTAACACAAACTATAAAAACAGAGGAGAGAGATACTTTTTGATTTCATCTTCCACAATAGTCACTCCTTCAATTTGAGGGTTTTGAAACTTCATAGTGGCGCTGCCAAAATCACACAGAACATAGTGTCCTCGATCATGGAGAAGGATATTTTCCACCTGCAAAAACAAGAGAGACATCACATCTCTAATGGTTTCAAGAGGGTACTAAACCATGTGACACAGACATCCGGATGTTCAAGTGTTCCTCTGAACAGAAACACTGGATCAATCACACATCACTGCTAAGTGCGCCTCATTCCTGATTTTCTTGGACAATAATGTCCGTTTCTTGGAACAGCAGTGTGCAAGATGAATTTAGAAAATATGAAAACAGTAAAAGTGAGAAAAATAACCTTGAGATCGCGATGGATTATGGGAGTTTTGTATTGGTGCAGACGTGCGACGGCCTCGCAAGTATCGCAGAAGATCTGCAGAGCTTCCTGTTCACTGAAACCAGTCTGTAAGCGCTGATTCATCAGATTCACCACCTGACCACCTGCTCACACGAAATCAATAAAACACCAAAAAAATATGAACAAAACTGGATAAATTAACAAAAATGTTAATTACATTTCTGACTTTTATAGATGGTGGTTTATTTTGTATTTAAAACATTCATGACATTTTATAAAATACATTGATTTATCATAAATTATGTTAAATTAAACCTGAGAAAAAGAGGGAAAAAGAAGAAGAGAAAAGATGAAAGTTTAAGATTTTTTTGTCATGATTTTGTTTTTTTTGGAGGGGGCATGACAAAAAACTTTGAGTACCACTGGTATAGAGTTATAAAGTTATAAATAACTCTAATGCAGGATTTACACCAGAAGTGGTAGACGCTGCAAGCGCAAGTGATTTACATGTTAAGTCAATACAAAGACACGATTAGGCATCCTGCGCGAAATTGAGCATTGACAGGTGATCCGCGCGAGTTCAAAAATATGGCTTTAGCGGATTTTTCGCACCGCGTTAACCAATCAGGAACTTGCTGTAGTAGTGAAGTGATTACAGGATGCGAGCGGAGTGGCGGAGTCGCAGAAGCCCCTTCATGAAGCGAATTTCAACCGCGAATGTCTCGAATGACTAGAATTTTACATGCAGCTTTCATGTGCAAAGCAGCGAGTGAACTCAAATGTTCAAGCATCCATTTATGCGCGAATAGCGCGTTTTTGCCTTCTCTACCGCGGCTGGTGGGAATGCACCATAAAGATGCGTTCACACCAGACACGGAAAAAGCGGCAAGCGCAAGTGATTTACAAATTAAGTCAATGCAAAGCCGCGAATAGGCCTCCTGCGCGAATGGCGACGCGGATGGCGCATTCCGCGCAAATTAAGCATTGACACGTGATCCGCGTGAGTTCGAAAATCTGGCTTTGGCGGATTTCCGGGCTGTGTTAACCAATCAGGAGCTTGCTCTAGCAGTGAGGTGATTACAGGAAGCGAGTAGATGCAAAAAAAAAAAAAACAACAATGGAGGACAATCATCATTGCTATACGAGGCATCTTCGTACTTTTACAGAAATAAAAAGGATCTGGTTTGGAAGAAAGTTAGTGAGGAGGTCAAACAATAAAATTTACTCAATTTGAGCTATATAAGCCTCTCCCATGATGCAAATTTACATGTGAATGTCTTGAATGACTAGAAATTCATGCGCAACTTTCACACGCGAATAAAGCTTTCATGTGCTAACTATGTGCAAATAGTGCGTTTTTGCCACCTCTTCCACGTCTGGTGTGAAACAAAATTTAACCAGTGGTTTTTCAAAAACTTTTTGTCATGCTGTCATCTTTCTATAACAGTTTATTATGTAGTGTAAAATTGTTATTGATGGGTTGTTTGGCGGCGTCATTAACTGCTTGCACGCGCAACCAAGAGGCGTGCCTTGTGTTGCAGGTTAGTGTTGTAGGCAAGTAGCTGTGTCTGTAAGTCAAAATGCCAAGTAGTTGTTGTGTGGATAATAGTACCAACAGAGCAGTGCTGGGTGCCTGATGTTAACATACCAGTAGATGTGACTATTACGTTACTAGCCTAACATTATAATTCATACATGTATTACAGTGACACTGCACAAATAAAGACAGAAAAACAGCTCAACAATCGGGCTTTCTGCCACCTGGATGCGCACGCACCCT
Source organism: Paramisgurnus dabryanus (assembly GCF_030506205.2). Lineage (NCBI taxonomy): Eukaryota > Metazoa > Chordata > Actinopteri > Cypriniformes > Cobitidae > Paramisgurnus > Paramisgurnus dabryanus. Next base: position 4,967,708 of record NC_133346.1, on the reverse strand, counting down.
GTAATGTTTGTAAACCGGCAACCCGTCTTTAGAAAGATGCGGGGTATGTGGGGTTTTTGTAATATTTACATATTTTTTATCTCAGTACTCAAAAGTCAATAGACATGTATGTCACCATCAATAAATGTTTCATTCCCTGTAAAAGCCATCACATATCGTGTGTCAAGATACATATACCCAATGCTAAAAATAGAAATCAACATCAACAGATCAATCCTACAGCTACAATAATTCCCATCATGAACTTATGGTCATAATACAAAATGGAGATCATCGTCTGCATAAGTTTTATGCAGTGTCTGGAATTCTAGTGTCTGGAATTTAAACTCAAACTAATTTGGGATCTGTCTTTGTTTAATGAGCGCCCCAATGTGGACTACTAACAAAAGTGCAGTAAAAAAATGGTGTAACTCAGTGTTACTCCCATCCTAAGATATTTTAGGTTTAGTGGCCTATATAAAACACCTGATTTAACTAATCATCTTATTAGGGTAACATTACCTCTGCAGAAGTCCATGAGGATAAACACCTCCCAAACATCTCCACCCCCAACAGCTGTGATGCTGGAGTCCAGGAACCCCACAATATTCTTATGACCATTCAGATCTCTCTGTTAAAGAATTCACACAGGACAAAGGAAAGTGAATGGGTGACTGAACCAGAGAAAATATTAAAAATAGTTTTGCTACTTCTAAATGCCCAAAAAACATCCCAGCTGATACTTCAGTTTTCCTCATGTAATGGAGTGTTTGCTCACCATGATCTGGATCTCAAGCTTGCAGACCTGCAGATCATGCTCATTGTTGACATACATCCTCTTCAGGGCACAGCGCACCCCCTGACTTGTGCGTACCAGGAACACGATAGCGAACCCACCTTCAGAGGCAAACAAACATAAGACATTATCTTAAGACAAGACAAGGCCTTCACAAAGTGTTAAAACGTCCATGTTTTAACTATGACACATTACTACCCCCTCGTGGAGGAAAGCCTAAATTAAATTGACAAAGGGACCAAAGATTTATGTGGGGACAAGTATCTTAAAAAGACTTAGAGGAAAGCACTTTTATCGCTGGGGCCCCTGTAAGCAACCACCTAGAAACCACCAAAAACACTGATACCCAATCATCATAGGACAAATCAAGTACATATTATGCAATGTGTCATATTACTTATTTTAAGTTAACCTCCCTAAACGTCTCCATACATAGTCCACATTTCAGTCACATTAAAATATGGTTTAACATAGAAATTTGTGAAGTTTATGGTATGGATATGGATGTGACATTTCTTTGTGATGGGTGACAATATTGAAAGATGCACTAACTATAATAATAAAAAAAATGTTTGAAAACTTAAAAAGATATCTATCATTGATATTTTAGCCACCAATTCTATATAAATCTGAGATATAAGTATGATTAAAAAATTTGGTAAACGTTTTGGTAAGGTTGATCTTTATATACAGGTTGATTATTATATACAGCTCATGATATTACAGTCCATGTATAAGCATATGTTAGCAATGCCTCAGATTCAATGCATTGGCATAATGCAAAGTGGGATGTTGTTCTATAAAGTGGGCACAGGGGAAGCTGGCAGGGCAAAAGTAGGACACAAGTATGTGACTTTAACTCTGAAGTCTAGCTCTGTTAAAACAGACAATTTCAACAGAGTAAACATGACTTTCTTTCTGCAACGCAGACTATAATGTGTTTTATATGTTTTTATATTGTGGAGCTGGGAAGTGTGCAAAAACAAAATTATAAAGAGGAAAATGACATCTGACAATCCGTTTCATTCATGACAAACATGCATTCTGTTTACTCTTCTTTGTGTTATTAGGGTGTTTCTTAAACGTGTAAGATAAACAATGGACATGCATGCTTTACAACAAAGAAAATAGACAGATTATTTAACATATGAACCTTTTGAGACTTAAGTTAGTTTATAATTATTATATGATATAGGGCTGTCACAATTATAAAATTTGGCTGACAGTTAATTGCCTAATAAATTTTGATGATTGTGACGATTAATTGACTGTTTTATTGCTTTGACATTTAATTCTCATACATTTTGTTTGTTCATGAAATAATTTTTATACATTGTTGTGATTATTTAAATTAAATCTTTTGCACAGCAGTGAATATTAATAGTCATAACACATATTTAAAAGTAATTATTTAATGATAATAGTTTATAGACGGTTTTTTCGGACGCACGTGATACACGTCTGGATCCGAACTTTACTTCCGGTTTTGTTTTTTTAATGATCTGACTAGTTGCTAAACTGATCTCTTGAACAAATTCCTCGTCGAAAATAACAAATGTTTTGGTCTCCTAGGTAATCTATGTGTTGTTGTTTTTTTGCTTGTTATATAAATAAACTACGTTTAAAGTACTTCGTTGTTATTTATTATTAGCGGAGTTTACCGGAAGTTATGTGCAGACCGCGAAAGGGGCTTGTTTATGTTGTTACTGCTGAAACCGTCTATACTGCTTATAAAAGTTTTGCAGCATTTCTTTAAATGCTGTTTTTTCCACTGTATTAAATGGCTTTGCAATGTATCGCATTACACTGTCAGTTAAGGTACGCCATCTGATACGGTCTCATTTATTCAGGCGCTACAGCTCCCCCTTGTGTTTTTTAGAGAGATGTGCAATCATTGCGGTGATCTGAAATCATCGCAATGAGGTCAAACAATTACGTTCAGACGATTATTTAATCATTATGAAGTATATAGTTTTAAATGTGAATATTTTTCTTTCAAAATCGTAGCGGTTATTCTAAGTGGTCTTTATTAACACCCTGAACCATGTGGATTACGTCTGAATGGATGCACTATTTTGGGATTCAAAGTCCCAGTTTACTACCATTATAAAGCTTGGAAGAAGAATGAAATTTTTTATTATAACTCTAATTGTGTTCGTCTGAAAAAATAAAGATAATCATACATCAAGGATGGCTAGAGGGTGAGTAAATCATGGGGTAATTTTCATTATTTGCTGGAGTGAACCTTAATAATTTTTATGGATTGATTTGATTCAGTGATTACAACTTCAGTGGGTTCCAAATATCCAAATTTGGAGCAGACAAATAAACTAACTACTCTGAAAGTATTTCATCATATCACAGTTTTAATGTTCATTATTGGGTGATTTAGTGGCTAAAGACAATGGGAAAACAATTGTGCCCCTGAACCATAAATTCGGGTTACTCCAGGAGACTGTATCTTAATCACCCAGTTCTGTACAGACTTGAATTGGGTGATTAATCAAAACAAACAAGATGACAGTTAATGAAAAAACACCTTCACATACCTTCTGCTAAAGTCTCTTCAACAGTCACCTGGTGTTTACCCACAGTAAAAGCCCGCCCGATGAAGTTCCCCCCAACACCACTGCTGGACCCAGAACCTCCAGCTGCTCCTCCAGAACCAGGTCCAGAACCCACCAGTTCTCTCCGGGAGTCAAAAAACTTCTTCATTGTGTATCAGAAATCTTCTACTTTGACTCTCAGATCAGCAAATCAATAATCAAGTGGGCTGTTCTGGTGCCTGAGGTTCAGATCAGATGTGACTGTCAAACATGGACTCACAGCCCAAATCAGGTGCCAATCACAGTTTAAATAAACCGTGTATGCAAAGTAGACAGACGGTATGTGCACTAAATTAAAGCAACTTTTTTGACTATGATCAGACACAAAACATATATTAGAGAATCAGATGCTCTGATATGATTGATGTGTGTTTGATGTCAATAACGGACGATATCAAGGTATAATAATTAAATCCAGCTAAAAACATCAACAGCAAAAAGATATACAGATATGATTGTTTTGATGGATGAAAGTCAAACCCTCCATCATCAACTAGCTGTGCAGTCGTTAAAATAACTGACTTAGCACAATAAAAACTGAGGTCATGCGTTTAATATTTAAACAAATGGCTCTTCCAACACTAAATGCTCAAAGTCATTTAAATTAATCTCTTATTTGGTAAAAATATATTAATAATTTAAATTCAGCACAGCTAAGCGCTAACGTTAGCATCCCTGCTAAATACGCGCAAACTGGAGAAACGTTTCATCCGCGCGGCGCTGTCGGAACCCTGCCGGTTAACGGTTACCGTGTGCGGTTTGATTTAAGCAGAAAAACACAATTCAGTCCGTTATAAAGGTGTTATTCATGGCGAGTCCGTCTGCGGCTTCGGATGCTGCAGATGCGCCAGCTAACCGGAAACAACACCGGAAGCGTGAAGCTGTCCACGAGCGCAACGAAAATGACAATAAAAGTCATTTATTTTGAAATGCTTAATAAAGTGTATAGCGGTCTAAACGCCACAAATGTTGCCTTCGAACCGTCATGACAGTTAAAACGACTTGCTAAACATAATAGATTAACAATGGTATGAAAAACAATTCAATTCTTTACCTTTTCATCATCATTTTTGAATTATAAAATATAAATGCAGCAATATATGTGTCCATCAGTATAACATACTGTATTTTGTCTTTAATTTAAGGAGAAGTTCTGATGTAATTATTTTGCATCCAGATTTTATGACCCCCTGACAGGGCATAAAGATAATCACTTTTGAGTTATAAAATATAAATACAGCAATATATGTGTCAATCAGTATAAAATGCTGTACTTTGTCTTTAATTTAATTAAAAAGAAAGGTCTGATGTAATTATTTTGCATCCAGATTTTATGACCCCCTTGACAGGTCATAGAGATCATCGATTCTGAATTATATAATATATATGCAGTTATATACGGTATGTGTCCATTAGTATAACATGCTGTAATTTGTCTTTAGCTATTTAAAGGTGCAGTGTGTAATTTTTAGAAGGATCTTTTGAGAGAAATGCAAAATAATATAAAAAACTTTATTATCAGGGGTGTATAAAGACCTTTCATAACTAAGCCATTGGTTGCAATTCGCAACCTCACCACTAGATGCCGCTTAAATTTACACACTGCACCTTTAAAACAAAAAACCTGATATAAATATTTTGCATACAGTTTTATTGACCCTTGCTAAACTACACTGAGCATGTTTGTGTATGACCACATGCAAACCTATAGCAAATGAGCCAGAGTGGCATGTAGTAAACCAGTGAAATGGCCTTTGGGGGAATTACTGCTGTGGATGAATTCCCCCCCACCTATAACACTCTTCGAGGGGACAGACATTTTGTAGTGGGTTCTGAAACCACAGGCCTGTCCAAATACCTACATCTAAGCCCTTGCACTTGATCTAGTTGATGTGTCTACAAGGCATATTTCTTGTATTTAAATGCATGATCTCTGAAAGCCAATGTTGACATTTGAAATCACCTAAACAAACACACCTCTACCCCAATAGAATCTGAGCTTTTTTTGATAGACCCGCCCCACATATGCAACCCAGGCAACGATGTTGGTTAGTAGACACGCCCCTTACTGCTGATTGGCTACAAGTGTGTTTTGGTACTCGGCCTGACTCCCTTTTCCAAAGTGTTTTTCAAAAGTCATGCACCCCACCTTTAACTCAAATGTGTAGAACTTTTGATTTCCCATTGTGACACACTTGCAGTGTCAGAAAAATCCAACTTCATACAGTTTTATTTATAAACCGAGCTTTATTTGCACATTTAGATTTTTTGTACTTTGCTTTTTAAATAAGACACAATATATGAATGAGGTGACAAAAAGTAACAAATGTTTTACAAAATACACAAACTCGTCATTGCACCAGTGAAATGTGTAACTCCTTGTTTCACTACCAATTACACGATTTGGTAACTTGTACAGAAGGTTATAGTTTTCAGACCTGGAACAATCTTAAGCACTTTGTCACATGCATGCACCCTAAAGTGCCAAGGCCACAATTCTTGCAGGCCCCATTTACATTATAGTGCACACATTCAGTCTTACAAAGCATCATAATAATAGCTGTACCCTGAAATGCAGCTAGATGCCCATCCAGAATAGCCCCACTCTTATAAGTAGCCTATTTTAGTAAAGCAAAACTCCTTAAAAAAAACAGGTGCTTCATGATTCCATAAAAGAACCATTTTTTGCTAAATGGCAATATAAAAAACCTTTAACATCCAATATGTTTTATGGAACTTGGCCTTTGTAGCACCAAGGTATTCTGAATGTACCTAGAGTATTGTATAAATATTGTATTACAAGAATATGGTATGACTTTTATTGATCCATGATACCATACTCTCTTGAAAAAATAAAGTCGCTTCATGACGCCGTAGGAGAACCATTTTTGACTGAACCGTACCATAAGGAACCTTTAACCCTTTTTGTTTCAAAAAAGGTTATTTGTGGTAAAAATGTTATATAGACTACAAAAATGTTTGACAGAAACATTTCTTTAAAAAACCTTTGAATGAATGGTTTGAGGAACCATTAATAGTTCTTCTATGGCATCACAGTGAAGAACCTTTTAAGCACCTTTACATTAAAAAGTTGTGTAAAATTGATACATTAATTATCTGGCGGAGAAGTAAAATAGATATGTTTTATCTGGGGTATCAGGAGGAGACAATCTTACAAATAAAATCTTTTTTTACAGCGATGCCATAAAGAATCATTTTGGTTCCACTTCCAGTTTCTAAAAGAACCATTTCAGCACCTTTATCCACTACAAAAACATCATCTGAACTATGTTTACAACAAAAAAGATTCTTAGAAATTGATCATTAGAAATTGATAAGTAAAATAACTGACAGGCAGGTTAATGTCCTTGAAGCACATGGGAAACTAATATTTAATCATATGTTATCATATCTGATCATAATATATCATCAGTAGGTAGTTAGAAATTGACAAGTAAAATAATTGACAGGCAGGTTAATGTCCTGAAGCCCATGGGAAACTAATATTTAATCATATGTTATCTTTTCTGATTACAATATATCATCAGTAGGCCCTTCTCTTCTGTTCTGCAAGCAGGTCATAACTGTTCAATCATTCATCTCATTTCAGTGAGCAAATAATGAAGAGGTGTGGTCGTGAACTAGGAACTGTAACACGATTCAGTCCACACAGGACTACACCCACTGAAGCTGGCAGAAACAAAAGTCCGAGACAGTCTCACATAGGCTACCTTGCGCGTCCACTAACTCATCGTGTGAACGAGTGTTGATCTCGTGAATCCAGCCACTCAGCAGGTAAGAAAAATAAACTTACAGTTATACATCTTTCGCGCTTTGATCAACCGCGCTTCCGTAACGAAACTCTGCAGCAACTTATTTGCCAATGAAACAGATTTTACACTTTACGAGACGTAAAGCACAGCAAAAGTTAACATGTATTATGTTTAAACAGGTTACAGTTAGTTTCTTTGAAAGTTTTAAGGAGTGTCCAACTTTGTTTCGCTGCGGACACAGGTCGATGTATGACATCAACGTACCGCGAGAGAACTAGCTCGGAGCCTAGCCTTCGAATCGCTCTCGCGGTGTTTTGATGTCACAGACGTTCGATCTGCGCAGTACTGTAGACAAATACACATTTTTTATTTCACTTTTATTTTGGTTCCAAAGTTATTACGTAAGAACTCACTCATATGAGTTTGTGAACATGACATATAATCTTTTGTTTTAAAGAAGACACAATGAGCCAGAAAGTGTTTTGCATGGCAAACAAACTAGACCGCGCTGTTTTGCAAATACCCCGCATTTAGTTGAGCTTCCATCTGTATGAAGTGAACAAACATTATATGCTTAATATTAAAAAGAGCCTAATCTTTTTAACATGAAAATGTAAAATATATACATTTATAGTATAAACACTAGGCAAATATAGGACATATGTTGTATGTGAATGATAAATTATTAAAAGACCTCCATATGGGACCATGTCAATGTAAGAATACTATGAAATGCAACACTAAGCAAAAGGCTTGTAATTACCAGTTAAGCCCATTCTCCTAAATGAGCTCAATTGTAAAATGGTAACCATTTTGCTAATGGCATTATTTATTTAACGGTGTCTTGCCCTGTTATTAGGTCAAGCGCTGTCCTACTTGTATTTCAGTAAAACAATGCATCGATTCATTTAAAACAAAATGTAACGGGGAAACATCGGACCATGTCTGATTACCACCTTTTAGGTTGACTTTTCTGTTGCAGTGGTGCCGCAACATTTGTGTGTGTAAATGTCATTGCATTATATACTAAATATAAAAAAAAAAACATTTTTTAATGTTTGTAGTTTTTACAGGAAACCATTAACGTGACCCTAGGTTATTGCAGGAGAGCCACATATAATATGATTTTTTTCTTTCTTCAGCATTTACATCTCTCCATCACCTGATCCTTTATTACGATGGCAGCGGTAAGATCTTTATTTTCATTGGAAAGAGTTTGGTTAGACAATGTCAAAATATGTCTGATATTATATCTCCCATGTGGTCAATTCAGAAACTTCTTTATTTTACTACTTATAATTTTCATGAGCTATCATCCATCCAACATACTGACAGAATATGCAAACAACTAGCAAATGCAAGGGCAATTTAATTGTATCCGTTTACATTGACTTCAGTAAAGCTGGTTTATTCCTCATTTTCCTAAAGTTGTTTATCTATTTTTTGCTGTAGTTGGGTAACCGTGGAACTGTGACCGAGGCATCAGGCTTCAATGCAGATGAAGATGCCCAGAAAATTTATAATTCAATGAAGGGAGCTGGTGAGTAATTAAACATAATTATTAACACTACTTAAACCAAAATAAAAAATATTTATTGGCGGATATCTGGATGCAAACCCCAGCTTATTTTTTTTGTTTGCCTAATGGCATAGCAATAGCAGCCCAACCCATAAACCTCACATCCTTGCATAAGATTTCTGCCCCTTTTGAATAAATGACAACCATGGGATCTTCAGTGATGTGCGGTGCTATTTAAATGACTTCTAAACCCTTCCTATTTAAATGTCTTGGCATTCAGACCACACTAGATCGCATCTGCATTTTAACTGACATGTGTGAGTCAGCTGGACTTTTCCAATACAAATTAGAGGTTGACATTGGTGCATCAGAAAATGTCTTTGCTCATCATAGGGAAACCTATAAGCAGCCTATAAGTGCTACAGCTTTACTAGTGTAATGAACTTCAGCTTATACATGTCTGAAATGCAGATGTGGTACTATTAAGCGCTGACTTGCACGAAGGGTGGTATGAGTCAACTCCATGTGATTTTGGTTTAGGTGTAATTGTACACATGCCATTTAATGAATGAAACTTGCATGCTATTGTGTAATCAAGCATGTGATTTTCTTCTTAAAGGGACAGTTCACCCAAAAATGTTCTTAAAGGGACAGTTCACCCAAAAATGACAATCATCTGTCATCATTTTCTTGCTCTTGCGTTGTTACAAACCTCTATTAATATCTTTGTTCTGCTGAACACAAAGGAAGATATTTTGTATGGAAATCAATGGTGCTTTTGTTTCCTGCTTCATTGCAAATATTTTCCTTTGTGTTCAGCAGAACAAAGAAAGTAATAGTGGTTTGTAACAACATGAACGAGTAAATAATGACAGATTTTTTCATTTTTGGGTGAACTATCTTTTTAAATGCATGTTGTCTAATATTTACCTTTAAAAGATTTAAAGGAAAATTTGTTTTCACATTACCATACAGTGAAATCATACAGTGACTAGAGTCACAAAAAATGCAAAAATATAAACATAATTTGTAAGCTATTTTTCTGAATTCTGTAATGTATTCTTAAGTCATACAATACATCGGTATTCAATACTATACAAGTATATAAAGTATTATAATCTATTTAGGAGGACAATAAAATTGCAATAAGATCATATTTTACCCCATATACTGTATGTTTAATAATTTTTCACATATTCTGTACTTTCTTATTTTTTCATGTAAAGCTGCAACAATGCAACGTTGTAAAAAAGCGTTATATAAATAAATTTGACTTGACATTTGCATGAGAAACTTGAACTTCGGTCGTATGGCTTTAGAAGACATATGGACCGCATGTTCACAGTGTATACTTTGCATGCATTCAATTTAGCAATAGGGATGCACCGAAACTACATTTCTTTACGATACCGATATTTTATTACCCATACCAATAGATGCTGCTTTTTACATTTTTTTTCCCAAATGTTTATATCATGAAATTTGCAAAGTGCAAAGCATACAAACTGTAATTGTCATTGTCACCCAATTCAAAATAATCACAGCATGAGTTTTAATGGATTTTTCTGTCTGTATTGATTGATAAGATATAATCTGCCCTTATCATCAACTGTTTTTAAACAATCGGCCAATGTCCGATAGTAGGAAAACAGGCTTTGATCTGCTAATACCACTTATATATCAGTGCATCCCTAATAGTAATTATTTTATCCAAAAAATGAATTTCTTTCAGGCACCAACGAGGCGACTATCATTGAGATTGTGGCTCATCGCACTATTGCGCAAAGGCAGAAAATCAAGGAGGCTTTCAAACGTACCATTGGAAAGGTAACATACAATTTAACATCTCATTATTAACAGCTCAGTAATCTCATGTTGGAAAATAGGGAAGCCTGTATGTTCTTATCTTTGCGCAAGTTTCTAAAGGTTGGCAACTATCAGGTTTATGTACTTAAAACATGTGGTTCACAAACGAGATTAGATAACATTGTTGACAACTCTGTATATTGACAGTTATGGACAAAGCAGAGCATGTTTCACCGATAACAGATGCCGTCGACCAGCTCCAATCATTAACCTGTCATGTAAATGCACACAATGAGGGACAGATAGTTTGGAGGTCTTATCTCATAGACTTCCCTACTGTTATCATAAACTAGGACGTGTTAAAGGAAGCTGTGCTTTGTGTATCTGGCAAGCAGCATTGATTTTATTATGTTTCCCTTTGGGTCACAGTCTATTAATCCGTAAACCATCTTTATACAGTAACATAGTAACCATAAGCCATGTAAATGAGACTAGACTGCCAATAAAAGTCACGGTCGGGTCTTGCCTGCATGCATGGAAAGTTTATCGACTCCAATGCTGTGTGAGAAAAAATGAGTCATTGTGGAGAGTCAAGGTCTGGCCAGCACACATGACGGTCTGTAAATTGCAGGCCTCACCCAACTCTCTCTGTACAGTTATATCTGAATTTAGAGCATTTTAACAAATCACTGATGTCAAAATGGAAGACAATTCTTCATTTCTAAATTTGTATTTGAGAAATGTTTTCATGTACAGTGCTTCACAAATTTATAAGAGCACCTGTCTGTTTTTCTCCAAGATCGTCCAGCATTGTGAAGTGCTTTAATATGGACTCTATCCTTTTCGAAAAGTTCATGATGTTTCGCCATATTAAAGAGGAGTAAATAATGTCAAAATTAATTTAGACTTTTATACCCAAATTTAAGGCAACACATGCAACTATCTCAGAAGAGAGTGTAACATTCAACCATTAAAACGTATTTCTCTATTATATTTTAATTTAGATGCCCAATTAGGGATGCTAAACAATTAATCGCGATTAATCGTTAGCAGAATAAAAGTTTTTGTTTACATCACATATGTGTGTAAACTGTGTATAATAAATATGTATATATATAAATATGAACACATTCATGTATAATTTTAAGAAAAAAAAATGTATATATTAATTATTTATATTTATATATAATATAAATTATACATAAATATACAAATGTATATACACATGTAAACATTTCTAAAACATATACATGCATGTGTGTACATTTATTTATACAAATTTATTATACACAGTTCACACACATATATGATGTAAACAAAAACTTTTATTCTGCTAACGATTAATCGCGATTAATTGTTTAGCATCCCTATGCCCAATATAATAAATATACTTTATAATAAAGTGTTTTACTATTTTTTCTGCCTTAAACTCTGCGGACCCTGTACCAGGTCCAAAATGACGTATTATGACTTTATATAAAATATTCCTTTAATATTTAAAGGTCATATATTTCATAGTTTTCAAATATGACAAACATGGGCAAGTCTTATATCAAAAGCTCTCACTCTCAGGAATAAGGTTGAATAATGAAGTAAGAAATTGTCTTTTGTAAACGTACGTGAAACTTGAGCCTGAGCTGCCTCAGATAGCACAAATATTGCATTTATTCCACTGTATGTGGTTATGGGGACAATTCAAATGTTTTTAGGTGAAAATTGAATACAAAAAGGGTGTTATTTCTCCCTTCAGTTTAAATAGAATAACTTTTGCACAGATTATGATAGAGAAAAAATTAATTTTCCCTATTTAAGCTGACATGTAAACTATCTGCAGGTTGCTGGAGCACTCAGGGCCAGAGTTATACACTTTCAAATACATACTTTAGAAAAAAATATCAAATAGCGCCTTTTTTTGTGTTTATTAGAGCACTGACAACGCATGCAACCATGTTTAGCACTTTCAACAGTGTTTCATGTAATTTGAAAGGGGTTCCTGTAAAATATGACCAAACTTTTGTATGTACACCTCTGCATGTGGGTATGGAGAGCTTTTAAAATTGGGTAGGCCAAATCCAGTCGGAAATCCCCAAAATTGTAAATTCAAAATTTGTGGATAACAACAATATATTTTAGCATGTAAATACTATTATGACTAAAGAGCTTATACATACTACTGATGCATTAACCATTGCAGAAACATAAAAGATGATTTCTATACTTTTAGTTTAGGGCAGCTGTGGTACAAACTTTACATTGGGTGCTAATAAATTAGCACTGTAAGTTAAATTTTTAAAAAGCTCAAACTCTTATCCTCATGAATGTTTTTTCTTTTAGGATCTGCTCGATGAATTGAAGTCAGAGCTCACTGGAAACTTTGAGAAGGTTGTGGTTGGTCTGATGATGCCTGCGCCAGTGTACGATGCCTATGAACTGAGAAATGCCATCAAGGTTAGTGAGGACAAGCTTTTTAGCTTGAAATGGGTTTGATTCCCTCAGATCACACATGCACACTTAGGACAGATGTGTTATTTTGGAACAAAGCCTTTAGTTTGTCGCTCTAAACTAACACTGGTTGTTAAATGGATTAACACATCCATTCTAAGAGTGTAGTGATAAACTGCTAACCTTGAATGCACTATGAGTGACTTCGGATAAATTATGCACGTAGGGGTGTTAAAGCACAATCTTTTACCTTTCCAGAGATTAAATTGAAAATGAAGTATCCCATTTTTTTACCACTAATAACAGTAATTACTAAAATAATAGTTTTTGTAGAAAATTGCTGCCCTAGGGTTATTAAACAGATGGTTTCTGACACACGTTTGCTCTTAGGTTTTTATGCCCTGAAAGCTTACTTTGTGTATTATTAGCCTAAGGACCATTATTTCGTTATGCTGGAGTGATTCTTCTTTGTCTTTAGGGTGCAGGAACAGAAGAAGCGTGTCTTATTGACATCTTGGCTTCCAGAAGCAATTCTGAGATTAAAGAAATCATCGCTACTTACAAGAAAGGTACATGCTGCAAAAAATCAGGGCCCGTATACTTAAAGCTTCTTAGGGCGCACTCACACTGTCCAAACCAAATTGCGCTCGGGCGCGTTTGACCCCCAAAGCCTGGTTTGTTTGACTAGTGTGATCGCTCTGTTCCGCGCCCGGGCGCGGATTGGTTATTCGCGCCACGGCCGGGTTGCAGAGGTGGGCCGGAGCGCGGTTCACTTGGGCTCAGGCGCGGAAGGCTGTGGTGTGAGCGCAATCGCGCCTGAGCGCGATTCAAAAGGTGAAGACGTCAGCTGCGCGACCACTCACCTTCATCTGCCTCCGTAAAAACCTTTTGATCCGCGCAGCGGGGTTACGTGAATGTCTGAGCTGCGCACGTGAAAGATGAACTAAGCAATATGATGACATGTGAGAGGGCTGTCTGTAATCGCGCACTAAACGACTCCGAATGAAAAACACAGACTTATCATTACGGTGGGTTCCAGTGTTAAGAGAGAGCTTTACTTCCTGCTTTTTTCAAAACAATCGCATCTTAATGACGAAAGCGCGCCCGGACTCGGATCGATAAGAAAGAGATTATAAGTACAGTGTGAGTGCGTGCATCTGGGGGAGTAGGGAGGGGTGACAATCGCGCTGGGGCTTGGCTTGGTTTGGTTTGGTTTGGTTTGGATAATGTGAGTGCGTCCTTAGAATCAGAAAGCAACTCTGAGCAGGGAAAATACAAACACTTTTATTTTAGTGATGAGATAAGGCTGAACCACGTTGCTATGACAAACTGTGATTGGTTGGTTGTCCAAGAAAGAAGGAAAGAGTTTTTTTAAGTATAGGGTATATATACTTTTTCTCTCTTTTTTCGCGTTTTGTTACCTTTCCCTGTTGGAAAGAAACCCTTAAGCCTCATTAAAGTCCTTGTCGATACTCCAAACAATTTTAAGGGTTCAGAGATGCTTTCTGAATTACTTTTCTCTTTCATTTTAAGGGAAAACAGCCACATATCTAAGAAGTTTTTCATGAAAACGGGCCTGGGATTCTTCTTGTTTTCCATTATAAATATCAACATATAAAAAAACACCATTTACTTTGGAAGAAAAATTATTTAATGTATTGTCTTTGGAGCTGGTCTTTTACATATTTTTTATATATATTGCGAGTATAAATCTGGAAATTTAAATTTTTTTTTTTTGTTCAAAAACATAACAATAACCCCTTAGGTTTGCCATTAGGGTAAGAAAAAATCATGCAATACTTAATTTGGGATATAATTCTGAATTATTGTTATTATTCTTTTTATTATTACACAACTTTGCTACTGTAGTATATTTGTTAATGGCATTTAGATATGCATTAAATATGCTAAAAATACTTATCAGAGACATGTTTTGATGTGTTAAAGGGCATAACAAGTGTAATAAAGAAGTGCAATACAGTATAAGCTGATTTTTTGAAGGAACAGCACTTGTGCATAGTTAAACATTGTCTAAATATACACTTCTTATTTTTTCCCTCATATTTGCTGATAACATCATTACAGATTATGACAAAAGTCTTGAGGACGACGTCTGCGGAGACACTTCTGGAATGTTCCAGAGGGTCTTGGTCTCATTACTTTCGGTAAATAAACAAAAAATGTCTCTTTAGTTTAACCTATTTCCTCTCTCCTATTATTTGCGGCCCTGTCTTTGAAATCCAGGTTAAAATCACAAAGTCTAATAATGAGGTTACGAGCATTTCAGTCTTTGACATGATCTTACTCCGTCAATATTAAAGATATTAAGGTTATATACTTTCACAGTATGCTCTCTATGTAGGGTGATTTAATGTACAAAACAGTAAATTACAAGAAATTACTTTAGCTGTTTTTTTTTTACAAGACAGGTTCACAAATGTAAAGATGTGTTTCTTGCTGCTAATGTTTGCTATGCAAACCTTTGCCACCCGCACCATCCGGCCTCTGCAGGTGTTTCCCTCCCCATAGTTGAGCCTCTGAGATTTGATCTGTTTTTTATCTGCTTTGTTTATAGGCTGGCCGTGACGAAAGCTTAAAGGTGGATGATGCCCTGGTTGCCCAGGATGCAAAGGTGAGGATTTCTGTCATGGGCGTGGTTTTAATTTTGAGATGATTTTGGTGGATGTATGTACAGTAGTCGATCCTACGTGCAGTTTAGCAACTTGTTCTAACTAGTTTTGACAGGCAGAAAGCGTCCAAATAGTTTTAGTGTGATTTTGAATGTTATTATTTATTATTTCAGCATTTTAACACAAAAAAAGTGTTTTAAGTATATGCCTTTTATAAAGCATTTATTTTTACTGCTTATCATGAATGTAACTTAATATGATTAGTTTATCATTAATGTAACTTTTTGTTTATTTTTATATTTTCAGTTGATATTTTGTATACAGTTGGGTCCAAAAGTCTGAGACTATAAGTGAAAATATTTCTATTACAAATAATTCCAATTATATCATTAACATAACGTTTATGGAGAAAAGTAATAAGTTGTATTCAAATCCCAAAATATATTAACACCGTCTTTATCCCCTTTTTTGTTTTTTAAGAGATAGTTTACCCAAAAATGAAAATTCTGTCATCATTTAGAAAGAAATTATGAGGAATGTTACCAAACTGATCAAAGGCTCCATTGACCACTATAGTACTTTTTTCCTACTATGGAGGTCAATGGGGCCTCTGATCAGTTTAGTAACATTATTCAAAATATCTTCCCGAGTGTTCATGAGAACACAGAAATGAATACAGGTTTGTAACAACATGAGATTGAGTAAATGATGACATAATTTTCATTTTTGGGTAAACTTTCCCTTTAAAGACAGTATGTACTTTAGCTTGCATAGACAGATTTTTGTAGATAATACACAACGATCCATGTTATTCCAATGTGATTTCAAAATGTGTGCTTATACAAAGGAAATAACATGGTTAATGAAAGTAATTTGCTTACATTTGATTGAGATATTATTTATAAATATACAGTAAATATTCCTATAATAATTTGAATATTATCTGTTTTGTTTTTTTACATTTTCACTAAAATCTCGAAACTTTTTAATTTTCTCCAGATTTAAATGAAGAAATTATGAATGTGGTCTCAGCTGTTTATGAATTATTAACAGTATATAGAAAGATATTTGTTTATTTTATTATTCATTAACCAACAGGACATCTTTGAGGCAGGCGAGGCACGCTGGGGAACAGATGAAGTCAAGTTTCTCACTGTGCTTTGCGTGAGGAGCAGAAATCATCTCATTCAAGGTATCTGTGACCCATTTGCGATGTTAAAACAAAGCCCCTTTATCCCAGTCATGTGTTACTGTATCAGCACATTACATTAGGAAAAAACAGCTTAGGGTGAAAAATGACTTGAACAATGTATTATAGACTCAATATCTCCACCTTGTGGTGACTGGATGTAAATTATTATTTTTTGTTTAAAAGCTCAAACATGCATTTTAGTCTGGGGCTAGGATACGCCCTGTCTGAGAGACCACACCATAAAGTTTTATTTTGTAAATACATGCAAGCATTCCGATATATTATAACATCTGATAACTAGCAGAAGAAAACAACTCGCTAACAAAATGATCCGAAACAATACAGTACAGTTCTTATTTCCTTCTTGTGGTGGTGACTGAATGTAAATGTTTTAACTAGGGCATACTACGAATAGTTAAAGTAGGTTATTAGTGGATATAAAATGCAAAATAAGTTTTAATTTCCGGCATGCAATGCGGTTAGGTCAAACATTTGTAGCATACTGCTGTTTGAATATGTTGCAAATTTTTCTCACACACTTTTTTTTACAAATTTATAGTACACAAGCATTTCTAAATGTACACTTACTCTGTTTTTAGTGTTTAAAGATTATCAGAAGATTTCAGGACGGGACATTGAAGACAGCATAAAGCGAGAGATGTCTGGGTCCCTGGAGGATGTCTTTTTGGCAATAGGTAAGCATATATGCTTTTTAATCCAGGTTATTTAAATGCTCTACCCTT
Source organism: Paramisgurnus dabryanus (assembly GCF_030506205.2). Lineage (NCBI taxonomy): Eukaryota > Metazoa > Chordata > Actinopteri > Cypriniformes > Cobitidae > Paramisgurnus > Paramisgurnus dabryanus. Next base: position 4,950,222 of record NC_133346.1, on the reverse strand, counting down.
CATTAAGTGTGCATTAGCCTAATCACATATAACACTTGGTTGTGTGCTTTACAGTGAAATGCCTGAAAAACAAGCCTGCATTTTTTGCTGAAAGACTCTACAAGTCAATGAAGGTAAAACGGTGTTCCTGTAGCGTAGATGGTATAGCATTTTGCAAACAGCACAAAGATCACACTGCAAATAATTTTTTCAAGAAAAAAGTATCTTAGTATTTTTTGTCTTGTTTTCAGTAAAAATATCTAAAAAAATTCTTAAAATAAGATGTTTTTTCTTGATGAGCAAAACAACCCAAGAAAATAAGTCTAGTTTTTAGAACAAAAATAATAAATTTAAGTGATGTTGTGCATAAAAATCTGCTAATGGGTAAGCAAATATTTCTTGAATTTTTCTTGAATTTAGTGTTTAAGAACTTTTTTTGCTTGTTTTATACTCAAAATCACTTAAATTTGATATTTTTGGTCTAAAAACTAAACTTATTTTCTTTGGTCGTTTTGCTTTATCAAGAAAAAGCATCTTAATTTAAGAATGTTTAGATATTTTTACTGAAAACAAGACAAAAATACTAGGATACTTTTTTTCTTGAAAATAATGTTTGATCCCCAGGAACATGCATATCAAAATAAAAAAAGTATTAAAATAAATGCACTAAATGCACTTTGAATAAAATAAATAAGCACTTGAACTCATTTAATTTGTATTTTGGCTTCCCGCAGGGTTTAGGTACCACAGACAGCGTGTTGATCAGGATCATGGTGTCTCGCGCAGAGATTGACATGCTGGACATTAAGGCCGAGTTTCTTAGGATGTATGGAAAAACCCTGCAGTCCTTTATAAAGGTGACATCATAATTGTATTAATTTCTTAACGCTTGCAGCATCCATGGTTATATTTGTGGTGTGAACTGGTTAATCTATAAACTAGTTAATCGATGCACAAGTTAATCTAGATACCAGAGTAAATGGATAACATGCAAACTTCACACAGAAAGACTTCTTGACCCTGCGAAGGCTCGAACCGGAGACCTTCTTGCTGTGAGGCAACAGCGCTTGCAAACTTTCATTTGACAGAGGACATTGAACTAAATGTTAAAATTAGATTTAAAAAATTAATCTAATTAATTAGAGGCTTTGTAATGAATTAATCGAAATTAATCACATTTTAATCACATATAAAAATTTGACCTGAGAACATTGAGAAGTTTTTTTTCACATGGATTTTTAGTATACCATGAATAATGACTGAATGCATAAGCTTAAGCAACAAAATATTGTTTATTTTTGTTCAACCAAGTCGTTGTACTCTGAGTCGGGCTAACGTCCACGCTAGCTGCTATATGTTTTGCATTGAGATGATACTTGAGGCTCGATGTGCTGCGGTGATATGTAAATTCCTTGTTGCATAGCTTACACACAACCATGCTCTTATCGACGCTTCCATCCGTTCGTTTTTATTAAAAAAATTACCATCCACGGGGCCAACCAAAGCGATCTCATCAGCTTCTTCGTTCATGTTCACTGTGGATTGTTGTTGTCTGAAGTCATGAACGCTAGTTGGTGCTCCAGTATAATCGGTCCGCCGAAACTCATCCAATGAAAAATGTTACGCGTGAAAAATAAGTGTGATTAAAATGCGTTATAAATGTATAACGCGTTATTTTTTGTGTAATTAATTAATCTTAATTAACGCGTTAAATTCACGGCCCTAGTTAAAAGCTTTTAGCAACATATTTTACAAATACTTTGAAATAGGAATGCATAACGATTAATCGCGATTAATCTATAGCAGAATAAAAGTGTGAACTGTGTATAATAATTATGTATATATAAATATGCACACATGCATGTATGAAGTCATGAACGCTAGTTGGTGCTCCAGTATAATCGGTCCGCCGAAACTCATCCAATGAAAAATGTTACGCGTGAAAAATAAGTGTGATTAAAATGCGTTAAAAATGTATAACGCGTTATTTTTTGTGTAATTAATTAATCTTAATTAACGGGTTAAATTCACGGCCCTAGTTAAAAGCTTTTAGCAACATATTTTACAAATACTTTGAAATAGGAATGCATAACGATTAATCGCGATTAATCTATAGCAGAATAAAAGTGTGAACTGTGTATAATAATTATGTATATATAAATATGCACACATGCATGTATACTTTTAAGAAAAATAATTATATTTATATATTAAGTATTTATATATAATATAAATTATACATAAATATACAAATGTATATACACATGTAAACATTTCTTAAATATATGTGCATGTGTGTGCAGTTCACACAAATATATGATCTAAACAAAAACTTTTATTCTGCTATAAATTAATCGCGATTAATCGTTATGCATCCCTATTTTAATCGTTATGCATCCCTATCCCTAAATATTTTTAATTCTTTAATCCATGACCAATTTTTATTTGTAAATATCTACAGTACTTCATCTAGGTTTCGTTTGTATGATTGTTAATACGGTTATATATAAAAAATCCTTCCAATATAACTGAATGGAAGCAATTTTTAATTTTATATATATATATATATATATATATATATATATATATATATATATATATATATATATTTTTTTTTTTTGCCAGTTTTTGCCTTTATTTAACACTGAGTTCTAGAGAGGACAGGAAAGTACAGGGAGGAGAGAAGGGTATGGGATCGGCAAATGACCACGTGCCGGGAATCGAACTTGGGTCGCCGAAAGTGCAAAAACATCACATGTCGGAGCGCTGCCCACTACACCATCGGCTCCGACATAATGTCTGAAGATTTTATTAAAAATAAAATTATTATCGAAGCTCCTGGTGTAGTGAGCAGTGCCCCAAACAGACGTGCTTTCGGCGACCCAAGTTCGGTCCGTTCCACCTGCACTTTCCTTCGCTACTGTATATTGTCTGTCAATTAAAGGGGTCATAACATAAAAATGTTAGCATTGCCACTTTGTAGGTTTGAGCAAAAATGTGTCGTTTTGGGTGTGTTTTTTAAAATGCAAATGAGCGGATGAAGTGCAAACACTGATCACAATGATGGTGGTTTGTTGTAATTCAAACTCAATTGTGCTGTCAAGTCCTTCTTTTCTCTCTCTTTCTCTCTGCACTAAATAGCAGTGCAGTGGTTGGATAGTGCAGATTAAGGGGGCGGTATTATTCTAATAAGATATCCTTATGACATCATAATGAAATCCAAATTTCAAGGACCTATTTTTGCTCACACCTACAAAGTGGCAATGCTAACATTTTCATGCCATGGCCCCTTTAAAGTTGAAAAAGTACTGTGATCAGTACTAATGTTTATATGTTTTTGGTTTGATTTGTAGGGGGACACATCGGGCGATTACCGTAAGATCCTGTTGGAGCTGTGCGGTGGGGAAAAGTAGGGAGCTGCGAAGCGCTTACTGAAGGCCAACAGCATTTCAAACACATTCCCTGTTATAAACGACAATTAAAACCTAATAGTAATGTTCTGTTTGTTTATTGCCTTTTAAATGTATGAGTCATTTATAAATTGGCATGTTGAAGTTTATAATAATAAAAAGGCCCATGTTGAGTCTATTGACGTTTTAGTGTCTCATTGAAAATCTCTAAGCTGATTGAGGTCCATTTGTTTGATTACTCACAATAGAATTTGTTGAATGTACAATATGTTTTTTGAGGTTTGATTATAGTAATTGCTTATGGCTGTGAGCAGAGTAGTCTCTGGTTTCAAAAGCTAGTTGTCTAAATATAAAGTAGCACACTATTAGAAACTTGTCCTTTATGAAAATGATGGAAAAACTGCCATATACAGAACCGAGTTATGCTGCACTTAAACCACTAAGTGGCGTCGTGCTCATACTGCACAGAAACACTTTTGCACTCTCTATAAACGCAGTACAAAACAGGCCAGCTTTCTGTATTTTTCTCTGCATTGGGAAGAAAATGAGAGATGGTGTAATAGTCAGAAAGTGTTTGGCTAATTTTGCACTGCTAAAGTGTGTAAGTAGTTTTAAAGGGACAGTTCACCCAAAAATTTAAATTCTGTCATTGTTTAATTTCTTTCATGTTGTTAGAAACCTGTAAACATTTCTTTGTTCTGATGAACACAAAGGAAGATATTTTGAGGGATGTTTGTAACCAAACCGCTCAGATGCCCCATTGACTTCCATAGTAGGAAAAAAGAATACTATGGAAGTGAATGGAGCTCATGATCGGTTTGGGTACAAACATTCCTCAAAAATTCTTCCAAGAACATCAATACATGCTCTGTCAACTCCAGACTTGGCCCTGTTCAATTTAAGATTATCCGTCGACTCCTTTATACAAAAACAAAGTTATAAAGAATTTTTCCAGATGTTTCCGCACTTTGTGATAAATGCCAGACTGACGTAGCCACCCCCCTACATAGTTATATTCTTGGTCCTAAGTTAACCCCTTTTTGGACTGATGTTTTAGAAATGCTGTCCGATATTTTCTATAATGTCTTCCTGATTCACTTCTGGTGGTATATCTGCTAAGGTCATATTACTTCAAAAAGGTCAAGAACAGTTACTTTCCTTACTCAGAGATAAAGTTAGAAGTGACCAAACACATCAACGTTTTTCCTATTTAAGACGAGTAGTTATACGAGGAAGTTTGGTGGTACAAAATAAAACGTAGCGCTTTTCTAAGCGGATTTAAAAGAGGAACTATATTGTATGGCGTAATAGCACTTTTGGGAGTACTTCGACTCGCCTGAAAAGTCCGCTCCCCTTCTTACTCTCATAATGGGAGAGGGAGGGTGTTACTGTGCCGAGTCGAAGTACTCCCAAAAGTGCTATTACGCCATAAAATATAGTTACTCTTTTAAATCCGCTTAGAAAAGCGCTATGTTTTATTTTGTACCACCAAACTTGCTCGTATAACTACTCGTCTTAAATAGGAAAAACGTTGATGTGTTTGGTCACTTCTAACTTTATCTCTAAATGGCAGCATTGAATGAATGGGGCTAAGCTAAATGCTATCGTAGCGTCGCAGCGCGCTCCAGCGCTTACGTGCACACACACAGATGATAGAGGGATGATTCAACAGTTCTTAGTTAAGGTAATAACATATTTTAATATTGAAAATGAGTAGACTATTCCTTTAAGGCTCGCACTCCGTCCGCTTTAAATAAAGTAGTGCCATTGTATTGCTTTTATTTAAATGAATTATCATATTTATTTAAATTCATTTTTAAAAGAGAGAGACAGAGAACTAAAAGAGAAGAACCCGAGGGAGAGAGAGAGATGCGTGCGCGAGTTACCTGTGGCTGTGTGCGTCTCTTCTTTAAAGTCCATCCTCTCGTTGCTTAAGCATATAGCTAACTTAATGATTCTTTAATTGATTTATTAAAATAATTTATGAATGACAGCCAACACTGACAGTGACAAGGCAATCTTTATTTGAACTAATAATTTATTTAAATGAATTATGTAAAGTGTGAAATAAAACCGACGTCTCTAACCACTATTACTATATAAGGACACATTAGATTTATTGAAATGGATTATATTAAATGAAAACAAAAATCAAACAGTTGGAAATTTCGAAGCGATGTTTTAAAAGAGATAGACAGAGAACTGAAAGAGAAGGACGAGAGAGAGACTCACTGTAAAGAGAGATGCTCTCTCGCTCTCTCTCTCTCTCTCGCCCCTCTCTCGCTCTCTCTGCAAGTGTAACTGTGTTACTATGGTTACCAATGTTTATAGTAGCGGATTAATTTCTAACTTTAATCAAACTGACTGGAACTACCTGTGCGTTAAACGGTTTTAATGCACACCTTCCAGCTAATCAGAATCGAGTATTTAAACAGACCATGGTATAAAGTGTTTTAAGGAACACTGCAAAAAATTATTTTCAAGAAACAAAATCTTAGTATTTTTGTCTTGTTTTCAGTAAAAATATCAAAACATTCTTAAATTAAGATGCTTTTTCTTGATGAGCAAAACGACCCAAGAAAATAAGTCTGGTTTTTTAGACCAAAAATATCAAATCTAAGTGAATTTGTGCATAAAACAAGCGAAAAATCTGCCAATGGGGTAAGCAAAAAAATCTTGAACATTTTTCTTAAACACTAAATTCAAGAAAAATGTGCTTACCCCATTGGCAGATTTTTTTTGCTTGTTTTATGCACAAAATCACTTAAATTTGGGTCGTTTTGCTCATCAAGAAAATGCATCTTAATTTTATATTTTTTTTATATTTTTTACTGAAAACGAGACAAAAATACAAGACATTTTTTTCTTAAAAACAATTTTTTGCAGTGAAGGCAGGATATCTGGAGCTACAAAAATGTTAGGTATGTGGAAAATAATGTGTTTTTCCTTTTTGAACACATTGCATTATACCAAATACACAAAAACATTGTTTAAAGCAATAAAATATGTGCTTTTTAAACACAAAAACATATTTGTGTCAGAACAAGAATGTTTATATGGTCTGGAACAATATTTTTGGGTGAAATATCCCTTAAACATAACATATGGACAATTCCAGCATTATGGATGTGACTTTTGCAGTTAAGACTTGTAATATAATTTCTCAGAGAATGCATTTATTAACAAAATATTACTTTTAAAGGTCTTGGTCTCATCTCGCAATCGACTTTCGCTCTCGTCTCGGTCTCAGATGAGGAGGACTCTGAATTTTATTTCAAGACCGGTCAAGACCAAAACTGATGCCATATCACAAAATTATTTTTTATCATTCCTGGTTTTTACGGTGCCAATTAATTATTATAATTTTTTTTAATCAACTTTTCTCATGGTATATACGTACACACACATACGAGAAGTGCCTAATCATATGCATATTCCACATTTTATTATAAGTGTTTTAATGCAGTGACTTGCACTGGTCTTTTTCTTGACTTGGTCTCTGCGTGTCTTGGTCTTGGTCTTGACCCTTAAAAGTCTTGGTCTTGTCTAGGTCTCGGCCTGTCTTGGTCATGACTTGGTCTCAGTTTAGGTGGTCTTGAAAAATATCAACCTATGCTCATGTTTTCTTTATTTTAGATGAGGGAAACATTGAACAAAAATTACAAGTTTTTGGGAGACATCATAGTTCTGTGAATTAAAATGCTTTATCCGTATTTTGTTTGAGCAGCTTACAGCATTCTGGAAATGCTGAAATGAATGTTACACATCGGTGATGACAGAAAGCACTTTCAGTCTAACAATGGCCTACAGCATAAATACGCATCACTGGAGGCCATGAAGTTTTTTTTTTTGCCATAGTTATGTCTTTTTTCCTCATGCTTGTCAATTTGTTTGAAAGTTTATACTATTTTTATTCACATTAAAAAGGGAGCCTGACAAACAGAACCATAAAACATCTCTGTCTCCTTTCCCCTAAGGCCAGAGATTGTCAATGTCAACATGACCTGCCTATGAGACATTACACAAGCTAAAAGCATGGGGTAAACAGCAAACGCTGTTTCCCGAAATCTCTCAACACACTATCGTTGCAAGTTGGTATCGTGTGCATTTATCGCAAACAAAACCAAATCGAATGCATCAGCACAGGAAACAAGCTGGTTTCAGGAAGAGATCGTACAAAGTGAGATTCTGCCTTTACTGTGGTTTAATAAAGGTCAACTCACACGGAAATAAATCCATCAAGCTTTGAAACACTCAAGATGTAGTAAACTATTACCATACATCACACATTTACAATAATTGTAAAGACCTATTTACTAAACATTTCCCTAGCTGTCACTAAGGTGGCATCCAAAAAGTACACCTTTGCACCTAAACAGTTTATGTTAGTACCTCAGAGGTACATATTGGTGCCAAAAATGCTTTTAGCACCTCAATACATGTTGGCACCAATGTATGCATATATGTAACTAAATGGTACATATTAAGACTATTTTAAAGGGCACTGCCCCATCTTGGGCCCATTTTTTCTGATTGTGTAAATCTGCTTTTTATAAAGCTAAAAGTGAGCTCTTATACACAACACGTCTCTTTATAGTGCATTAAAAAAATACACACCCAACTCATCCGGCTAGAAAATATCTCAATGATATTTAAATTGCTGATAGAGATGCATCTTATTTTTTGCTTCCAAATTTCATTTGGTCTGGAGATATAAGTCATATCTTTATCTTTTGCTGTCATATCCATGTTTAATCCTGGTTACATAAGAAATACAAGTTAGTCTTTAACAAAGACCAGAAGATGAGCTCAGGTTCAAGTTGACTAAAACCACAGGAAGTTGATATGGGAAGCTGTAAGGTGCCCACCACAGACCACATTATATCCTGCGTCTATCTGAACACTCTGTTCTGTTCTCATATACTTATAAGCGTGGGAAAGTACAATCAATCAAACGGTGCACAAAGGAATCAAAGCACAAAGGCACGATAATGAAAGATAGGAGTCTGTGACATAAAGGTGGTGCAACGGGTATAAATCACAAAAGATGATTTGAGAGAGAGGAAGTCACTTACGGGTAAGCTTGCTAAAATGACTTTATTACATCATAAAGGTGCCTACTGTATTGATAACACATTAAGCATATAATGACATTTCCTAAAGTGTACGCAGTAGTATTTTTGTTAAGTTACATCACAGCAGACTGTATGAATTTGTGACCTTAAAACAACTTAATATATGCAAAACAATACACAAAATGCTCCTTAGCTATCACTGGGGTGCATGGTACCCTTTTAAAAAGTAGGGATGAGCGAGGTTATGACAATAACACAGGGCCGAGCAATCTGTGCTCTTGGTCTTTTTCTTTTCCGGTCAGAAGATGATCTCCGTTGATTTTGCAAAAAATTTTTATATGTTTGGTTAAGTTATTGAGTAAAGAATGTTTTGGAGGCATGAAAGTAAATTTCTTCATCTTATGTTTTATTCCGGTTTGGGTGTGTAAGTCAACAAATCCAACCTTATATTATTTTAATCACTGTCTTGTTACCTAAAACATGACACCAAACATGTCAACAACTCCTAGTAACTGATATTTGGGATAGAAAACATTTTTACGTAGTGTTACAACTAAGCCTCAGGTATACAATGATAATGAAATTAAAACAATGTAAATACTATAAATCAAAATGATAACTGTTAAATCTATTTATATGCATTGATGCATAATACAAGGATAGATGAAGAATCACGGATGGATAGATATCCACACATTCATCTATTATAGGCAGATATATATCCACCCTTAGTATAGTAGACAGAATTTTATTGAATTATTTGTGTTTATTACAGGTGTTACAACAAACCCTCTGTTTGTTATTATTAACCCCACCTATGGGGTAAGTTGTATGTTTGCACTCCTGTCACTTTTGGGTGTAATTGTACGATATGTGTTTGTTGATTATATAAAAAAATTATTAATCTAACAAAAAATCTTTCTAAAAAATTTCAAGATAGAGCCAAAGTCAAAAAGCGTTAGGTTGTGCCCCGCTCTCCCCTATCTTTTGCACCTAAACAGTTATATATTGATCATTTATTGATGTATATTGGTGTAACGTACTTATATCTGTACTTAAATGACACACATTATGACTTTTTTAAAGGGTACTACCACAGTGACAGATTGGGGCCAACTATTTTGTCTGACAGTGCACATTGTTTCAAAGGAGGTTTTATAGACTACAGCTGTGAAGAATTAAGGTGTTTTGATGAACAAGTGTAAGCGTTACTCATATTCACGTGTTTTAAGTTAGTAAAAACATACAAAAGATGATATAATACAATGACAAACACTTCTCCTGCCCACCAACAGCTCCTCCTCCTACTATGTGAAAATAAAGTCTTGCTCGGCCAGTTGCTTCAAAGTCTTCCCTGAATGACATCTCAAATTTGGAAATGTACTTTCCGTCCATGTTGCTCCTTTCGAGGACATTGATCAGGCATGCAAAGAATTACTGAACTCTCTCGCTGCAGTTTCAGATTGACCCCGACCTGGGATTTTCCACAAAGCATGAGCACCTGCGGCTTCCCGGCGTCCAGTGCACACCCCGTGCTTGTGTTTGCTCTTGCGCTGGTGATCTTCCTCACAGTGATGGGAAACCTGCTGGTCATCGTGGCCATCGCTCGCACACCTCAGCTGCACACCACCACTAACGTCTTCATCGTTTCTATGGCCTGTGCAGACCTCATCATGGGTTGTGTGGTCCAGCCCTTGGGCGTCAGCATGGTGGTAACCAAGAAATGGCTTTTGGGAACAACGGTTTGCGACCTGTGGACATCTGTGGACGTTTTCTGCGTCACAGCGAGCATCGAGACGCTTTGCGCCATCGCCGTGGAGCGTTACGTCGCGGTGACGCAGCCCCTCAAGCATCAGGTTCTTCTGAACAAACGTAGGGCGGGCTACATCGTGTGCTTGGTGTGGATGGTGTCGTCTCTAATTTCCTTCGTACCAATCATGAACCATAATTCTCGTGCATTGAACAATAACACAAGGATACGTTATGAGGACCCATATTGCTGTGATGTCATTACGGACCCAACCTATGCCATCTGCTCCTCGGTAGTGTCGTTTTACGTGCCCCTGGTTATCATGGTCTTCGTGTATGGGAAGGTGTTTGCCATTGCGACCAGACAGCTGAAGCAAATCGATAAGGACAGACAGCGCTTTCTCAGCGAATGTGTGGACGACTCTGATAAACAGAATAAAAGCGAAGAGTCTTCTGAAAGTCCACCTCCTGTGGAAATAAAAAGTCGGAGATACAGCCGCAATCCGATGAGGCACCTTGTTCTGGAACATAAGGCGCTCAAGACACTGGGGATTATAATGGGCATCTTCATCCTTTGCTGGCTACCCTTCTTCCTCTTCAACATCATCAGAGTCTTCGAACCTGAGGTTCCACCATGGGACGTGTTCATCTTTTTGAACTGGATGGGATACGCAAACTCAGGCCTGAACCCGATCATCTACTGCCACAGTCCAGAGTACCGTACAGCCTTTCGAAATCTTCTGAGAGGCAAAAAAATCAAACCGTTGAATCTCAACGGCATTCAAAAACACCTACAGACGTTGACCACGTACATCCAGACCAGCAGCTCTGTGAGAAAGGATTGCTTAGGTCATGAAAACCCAGCTGTGGAACAGAACGGAAACACGTGTGCCAGTTTAAAAGACAACGTGTTTGAGGCTATAGATGCTGATCAAGAAACATTTCAAACCTGACATGGATCAGTGCGAAGGTAAGAGGAAATTTTTTTAAATTTTAAAACAATGAAAGTCAGATTTAAAAATAAAGAAACCGAACCACAATTTAGGGAGGCGCTGTGACCCATGTGACTGCCACATTTGGGTTGTATTCAGGTCCAAGTACTCACAAGACACCCAAGTTTGAATGTGATTCAATTCATCTTATGTGCACTTAGAGGATTTTGCTGAAAAATCATTGTGGCGTTTAACGGATTCTGCCAAAATAATATTTCTGAATGGCCTGAGGCCGGGATTAAGCAGATTTGAAGCAAAGGTATTTGACGAACGTATAATACGTGCCGAGAGCATTTGATTGATATCATCATCTCATTTTTGATGAACGAAAGGCATTTTGTGGCTTTTGCATTTGAGTTCTTTATACACTGTCAGAAAAAAGTACAAAATTGTACCTTTTTTGTCACTGGGGTGGTACCCTGAAATGTTCCTTTTTGTACCTTTATGGTTATACAAAACACTGAAATTGGGTCAAATTATACCCTAAGGACCTATTGTGTGCCTTTAAGGAGTAAATGAACTTGCTTTTCCAAACGTATAACGGCAGAAAACAGGGTTCAGGGTACAAAAAATTCATCCATTCTTCTCAGAAGTAATCCACACGGCTCCAATGGGTTAATAAAGGTCTTTTGCAGGTTACTAATGTGATTTTGTAAAATAAATCCATATTTTAAACTTTATAAACTATATACGGTAACAATGCTATCTTGGACTTGTGTGATTCATGAGAGTGAACGCTCACTACGATAAAACGCTCTCCTGAATCGCGTCCAAAATCACATCGATTACCCGCAGAAAACCCTTATTAACCCTTGGAGGATGGATGAACTTTTTGGGGTTTAAAATCAGAAGTTGTTCCCTGTTTTTTACCATTATAAAGCTTGGAAAGATAACTCCAAATGTGTTCATCTGAAAGATGAGGAAATATGTATCTTGGATTGCTTAAGAGTAGCCTAAATCATAGGGGAATTTTGATATTTGTCTGGAGTATTCCTTAAAGGTAATATACCCAAAAAGGTAAACATTGTATTATGTTTTGTATACCTATGAAGTTATAAAACGAAACCTTAAGGTACCGCCCCAGCTATAAAAACTGTACTTTTTTCTGATAGTGTATACTGTATGGTTTTATTGTCTGGAGAGATTCCCATGCAAAACCGCAATCTAAACTTCTCATTTCCCTTTTTGAACACAACCAACCATTAACTTCATCTTGAATGAACAAACTAAAAAAAACTCTTGTTTAAGGAAATAAGACCTATGTATCTCTAAAAACCAACATGGTCACATTCAATCTGCTTTGAATTCAGATGCAGAAAACATTAGCTTTAGGAAACAAAACCAGCAGGTCTTTTGTGCAGCTGAATCACACTATGACACAATGTTTCTGGAGTGCAGGGTGATGATTATGCAAACTAGAACTTAAACTCACCTCCCTATTCCAGCAGGTAACCCGAGAGCCAACCTTGACAATTAAGCACTCAAAATATTACAACAGGCCTTCATTATCTCAAGAGTTTCTCCACTTTGCATTTCATTTGGGTCTTGATTGAGGTGAAAATAATCAGTGTGAGATTAAAACCTCTTGTGTGGTGTATAAAAATTGCAAAGTGCCCTGTGTGCCACAGATTCCAGATTAATATCATGCAGAAAGCTGCCACAAACCCAAGCTTGAATTGGACAAAATATTTTACACTGCTGCTAAAAAAATTTGTCTTGTTAATTAAAGTGCTATTTCTTAATGAGCTAAACAAAGAAAAAAAGGCTAGTTTTTAGACAAAAAAAAAATACAATTTAAGTGAATGAGTGCTTAAAACCAGCAAAAATATCTGCCAATGGGGTGAGAATTTTTTTTCTTGAATTAACTTATTTAAAGATTTGTTTTCTCACCCCATTAGCAAATATTTTTGCTTGTTTTAAGCATTCATTCACTTAAATTTTATATTTTTGTTTAAAAAACTAGACTTATTGTCTTAGGTAATTTTGCTCGTCAAAAAAATCTTCATTTAAGAATTTTCTGATATTTTTACTGAAAACAAGACAAAAATACTAAGAAAGTCATTTTTGCAGTGCACTGCGAAAAATGACTTTCAAGATAAATTTTACTTAGTATTTTTGTCTTGTTTTCAGTTAAAATATCAAGCAAAAAAATCTGCCAATGGCGTAAGCAAATTTCTCTTGAATTTAGTGTTTTAAAAAAGTTCCAAATTTTTAGCTTACCCCATTGGCAGTTTCTTTGCTTGTTTTATGCACAAAATCACTTAAATTTGATATTTTGGTCTAAGAACTAGACTTATTTTCTTGAGTCGTTTTGCTCATTAAGAAAAAGCATCTTAATTTAAGAATTTTTAGATATTTTTACTGAAAACAAGACAAAAATACTGAGTAAAATTTTTGACTTTCTTTCTTAGTATTTTTCTCTTGTTTTAAGCACAAATATTAAAAAATTCTCAAGTCAAGATGCATTTTCTTTATGAGCAAATAACCTAAGAAAATAAGTCTAGTTTTAAGACAAAAAATATCAAATTTAAGTGAATTTGTAGATTAAACGAGCAAAAAAATCTGCCAATGGGGTAAGCAAAAAAAATCTTGAACTTTTTTCTTAAACACTCAATTCAAGAAAAGTATTTGCTTACAACATTGGCAGATTTTTTTGCTTGTTTTATCCACAAATCCACTTAAATTTGATACATTTTGTCTAAAAACTAGATTTATTTTCTTGGGTCATTTTGCTCATCAAGAAAAAACATCTTAATTTAAGAATTTTTAGATATTTTTACTGAAAACAAGACAAAAATACTAAGTAAAATTTTTCTTGAAAGTCATTTTTTGCAGTGTGTTAAGTAATGTCAGATACTCAGAACTGATTATTACACTGCAAAAAATTACTTTCTTACTTAGTATTTTTCTCTTGTTTTAAGCACAAATATAAAAAAATTATCACGTCAAGATGCATTTTCTTTATGAGCAAATAACCTAAGAAATTAAGTCTAGTTTTAAGACAAAAATTATCAAATTTAAGTGAATTTGTGGATTAAACAAGCAAAAAAATCTGCCAATGGGGTAAGCAAAAAATCTTGAACTTTTTTCTTAAACACTAAATTTAAGAAAAATTCAAGAAACATTTGCTTACCCCTTTGGCAGATTTTTTTGCTTGTTTTATCCACAAATTCACTTAAATTTTATACATTTGTCTAAAAACTAGATTTATTTTCTTGGGTCATTTTGCTAATAAAAAAAAAAAATCTTGATTTAAGAATTTTATGATATTTGTACTGAAAACAAGACCAAAATACTAAGTGAGAAAGTCATTTTTTAAAGTGTAGTTTTAAATCAATTCAGTGTCTGAAATATGCTTGGGGATCTTTTTTTAGCGTAATAAGCACAGAGATCTATCAGTTTATTTTTGGTAGTGCGACACCAAGAGTCCCTGAGCTCATCCTGATGACGAGGAGCGTACTGGATACTCTTTAAAACCTTATTTCCAAGCTCATGTTAGTATGCTTTTATCTAAATCTTTGACCATTCCAAGTTAAACAAACTGGATATTTGCCTTTTTTGGGGTAAGAAGGTAAGAAGTTATTTGTCAGGGTGTTGCAAGGGATGCTTGTCTACTGTCCCAAGCCAAAAACTGTGCATTGGGTCTCTCCTTCAGTGCAGGTTTCTGTTTCATCCAAATCATACGTCTTTATAAATTCAATTATATAAGTAACAGCACATCTTCACTCAACGTGCCAAAGGATTTCAAATGTAAACGTATTTACTTGCAACTATCAGCAATAACTTTACGAACCTTAACAAACGCATGCAATCAATTATTACAAAGGGATAATAAATGACATGCAGATTATTATTGGCCTGGTCTTCATCATCTTCTGTTGGAAGGGATTAGATAACATTCATGCATCCAGCAGAAAATTATGATTAAACGGGACAGCTTAAAACACCACAGAAACAAACACATCTGAGAAATGTTATACGCAAATCCCTGTGATGTCAGTTATTTTGCACATGAGCAGAAAAGTAATGTTTTTCTTGTAAACAAAACACTGTACATACAGATTGTTCTTTCAAAAGTCTAATGAGTTCCTAATTATTTTTTTCCCACAGGGTGGCTGATGATGGGAAACAGCTCCCATGTTTATCAACGGATCTTAACTGTACCCTAACATACGAGTGTTTTTCAGGGGACCAAAGTGAAACCAGCATTCGATTCGGGCTATGTGCAGAGTCGAGAAACAAACCAGATTGTTCAAGAGAACAGAAGTAAAGAAGAACAACAGGAATTGTGTTCGTTCTTCCCATCATAGCACTGCGTTTACCTTCAGTCTTAGATCATCGCTGCAACTTTCATTGTCATGGAGAAAACCTTTTCCACAGACTGAAATAAAAAATAGAGTCAAAGAAGGAATAAATGTATACACTTTAATATATTTATACAAAAATGTATGTTACACATTTTCAGACCTTTATTCACTGCGTAGAGTCATCTTAATCCAGCACAATGTTGAAGCTGATGGGCTATGAGAAGAAACAGTACATTAAGTCAATAAAAACACACAATCAAACTTATTTTTACTTGCTGGCTGTATTTTCACTTTTTTGTAACTTCAATGTAATGTCATCGCAAAGGACATGATTCATTTTAATTGGTCTGTTCTGGATGTCACCATCATTGTCATGTCGAATGCACAGAGTCGACCAGACTATAAAACGCATTAGTTTGATGAAACTCGACTGCACAGTTATTCAAATGATGAGAGATGCGTCATTAGCGGCAGTCTCTTAAAGGTCACAACATCATGTGATGATTCTGGTCCTCTGATGGCTGTTGCTTTATTAAATCTTTGTATTTCTGAAATAAGAATTTATAAATCATATCAAAGTTTGAAATTATATAAAAGCTGGATTTGAATCAATCAAAACATTTAATTGACTCAAATAAAGTTTGACCCTGTCTGTAAAAGTTATCAGCCGCCACTTGGAATATAGGTCTTCAATTTAAAAGAGAAAATACTCAGCAATGGTGTTGAATGATAAATTTGCACCTGGTTTGTCTTAAAGCACATATAAACAACAACAACAAAAGTAAGTATTGATACAAGCATTAGCAAACAGATTTCAGTGAATCTTCAATGAATATGCACATAAATAAATGCAAGAAAGGAAACAACCAGATTTTCCTGAATAAACATTTACATTTTGATGAATGCTGTTGACATAAGAAAAGCCAAAACCAAGCATTAATCAAAAGCAAGGCATCAAGACATATGCTACTACTAACATCATAGATTAGCAGCATACCTGACATGACTGCGGTTAAATAGGCCAAGGGTTATATAAAGGCAAAATAAAAACAGCATAACAGATAAATCCATTTAATTCCTGTCCAAAATGCAATGAACAGCCACAGAAATGGCAACTACATGTATTAATTATTCGTTTAGAAAATTTGATATCAACTTACACAAAAAATATCATGTTTACAGTCACAGTAGTTCAAATGTTTTTTTTTTTTCAATTTTGTTTTAAAGCTGCAAAGTTATATTTATATTATATTTCCCCTACAATTCACCCTGATCAAGAAAATTACAAATCATTATTATAAGCTTACCATTGTGAATCAAAGGAGACAGATTTTGTGAATTTACTCAACAATGTAGTAGCGTACACTATAAAAAACATAATTTTGTCAAATCAACATTATATTTTATGCTACTTTTAACTTTTAAAATTAAGTTAAACAATTTCAACTTGTTTTTATAAGTTATGTGAACTATTCACAGGTCAAAACTTAAAACTCAAAAAAATCAAGTTGCTTTAACTTCATTCTGCAATTTTTTTTACAATTTTGTTAGCAGTTTGCAGTTTAGCTACCTGATGCAACTATAGTGCAATTTCCCAAATACTGCTTATAAATTCGACATAAAACAAAGTCTTAGAGATCTTCTGCATTTCTTTGTCTCCTTTCAACATTTGCAGATAGAGTACAGAGTCTTGTTTTTTAAAAGACTTTTCTGGAAACTGTACATGTGCTTTGCTCTCTCATACTCTCTCTCTCACACACACTCTCTCTCTCTTTCTTTGTATAAATTTTTATATTCTGTATGTAGTCGAGAGCTGAAAGCCTGTATGTTTTTGATTGCCTATAGAGAACAACCAGCCTGGCCATTCAGGCAAAATGTTCCCTCATCAGCACATATAATGGCTCCTTTAATTCACCGACTCCTAATCTCTGATGCAAGGACGCGTAGGGTTGCCTGCACCCACATACAGAAGTACCAGGTATTTTTTAAAGAAAATAACATGTAGCCATTTTTACAGAGACAAAATAACAAATGGATCAGACGATGAATAGTCTAAGAGAAAAAATGAGGACAAATTAATACCATGTACAAATTATAATCATCATCGTTGTTTTTCTTTGCATGAAACAAAAGATAAAAAGATGAAATATAAAGTTTCACCACGAAGCCCATGTAAATCAATAATTTCCACATGTAAGTTTAATAAATTCATGGTATATTAATGCCCCCTTCAGGTTGTAATACTACTGATCAGCTGTCTTAACTTTATTCTGATTGGTCAATCATAAAATTATGCCTGCATCTCAATTTGTCTATGCCCTATGTGTGTTTTTTTATGAGAAATATGCACTGAAAAAATGCAACATGAAGTTAAAACAAAAGTCAATGTCAAAAGTTTGAAAGTCAATTCATACTTTTAAGTTTTGACTTGTGAAAAATTTACCTTATTTAACTTATAAAATCAAGTTGCCCTAAGACCAAAATGGGTATTGGTTTTATGGACAACTTTTATGAATGATTTTAATCCACTTCAAACGTTGACTATGTTGATTTGACCAATATGCTGCATTTTTTTTTTTTTTTTTGCAGTGCAGCAATCAATTTTACTTTTAAAGACGTCTAATAGCTATCCAAACACAGCCCGGACATCTAGGCTAATACAAGGCAAAATTAAGCTGTCAATGAAAATTTAATAGATGTCTAAATAAAATAAATAAAACCAAACACCTTGTAATCTCTGTTTACTTTGCTTACATGATGGAATATCATACATCTCACAATTTATTTTGGCAAAACGACACGTAACCAAATTCATATTCATTTTGGCTAGAAGTGCGTTATTCATAGCCAGACTATATTTGGTCATTAGTTAACCTAGATGGTGAAATGACGACAATTGCTTGCTGGGAACAATGCTAACTGATCAACACAAGCCAGTGATCAACAGTCTATCAGATTGATGCTGATTTGCATCATTGAAAGCGGATGAGACCTGCCACATTTGCACCACTTCACAGGGAGCATAATGTGTTATCATGGGCAAAAACAATCAACACACCATGTCCCCATCTCAAATTTTATGTCTGCTGGATTTTGTGGTTCATAAAAGTAGGCTACGTAAACACACACCTACATCAATTTGACCATTATGCTGCTTGACAGTGAAAGTAGTATGGCTTTAATAAACATTACATATTCCTGAGCTCATCCTGGTCTCAAAGTAATAGCACAATATTAGCTTGCAGTGTGAATATTTGTTATCCAGAGGACATTGCTCCAATTCTCATGTGCACCACGATTTAATGAAACGGTAGACGATGCAGGATTATGTTGTCAATATTTCTCCAACATATTAAACTTTCATAAACTCCAATGAATAATAACATGAAAACGGAGAACAAATCTGTATTGTCTACATAAGAAATTATTTCCTGGATGTACCAGCCTCGTCCATTAACATCTTCCATTCCTGTCACAAACAGCTTAAAGTACAATCATCTATGAGTCAGAACCAGAAAGCGACTGATCCTAGAACATTTTGCCATTCACGAGCACTTACTGAACTCTGATGTATGTTAAATACTGAAATAAAAAGGAATCTAAAAGCGTGCACGAACGCACGTACACCCCACTAATGCTCATTATGACATGTAGATCTTGTCAAGCACATGGGTGTGTTGGATTTCATGCACACCACTATGGTACTAAGACAGCAAAAATCCACCCTCACAGATGAAACCCTCCAAAGAAACGCTCAATGATGAATCTCTTTCTATTGTACATTCTTTTCGAGCATGATTCATAACACGTACGCTTAATAAAACTCATGTGCTATTCAGAAACGAGACAGTCACCACATTCATTTCATTCAAGAATGCCATCATTTCCCATAGCAACGTGCAAATGGCTCTTCACAGGTTATTATTAAAATGATTTTCCGTAATCCCTGGAGATGTTTTTTAAACACATTTTTATTAGACTCATTTAATATTTTCTATATCCTGTAATCCTAGAAAGACCTTTAATTCAATTCTCCAATGTTAAGAGAAAAGCTGGGATACAGAGAACAAATCTCAGAATAAAAGAAATGCAGATGCATCTGGGAGAAGTATATGAACAATAAAACAAAATATAAACAAAAACAAATGATACTTGCTAGGTGAACCTGCTTTTGTGCACGTACACGCTCAAAGTGAAGATATCTGAAAGCTCTGGTATGGCCAAAAAAAGAGCTAAATTGATGGGGCTTGTAATGACGGGAAATGAAAAAGTACACTTTAACAGAAAGACACAATTTCTAATGTTCAAAATGATACACCCCACTTCAAAATCTACAAAAACAGAAAATAATACGTCATGTTTCACAGGGAAAAATAGGTGCTTATACGAAGCAGAATATTCACATCTGCTGTTACCAGACAGGCAGTTGTTTAACAGCAGAACTGCAATTGCCTTCATCGAATGAAAGCCACTGGAACTGGATCAAATAAATCTTAATTAAAGGGCGCAGTCAAATTTATTCAATAACAATGATAAATGTCAATTAGTTTATTCTCTCAAATATTTGTAAGGCGGAAAAGTCACCCACCTCCCCGGGCTCCCTGGTATATCAGCCCAGAATGTCTATCATACTGTAAAAGGTGAAATATAACAGCTAAAGCATATGCAAGTCTGCCTATGTGAATTAAAAGGAGATGATATCATATTGTTGTAAATGAGGGGCAAGCAGAAGCTCCTTATGCAAATACAATGGCAACTGTATAAGGGACACATATAGCGTAGCACTGCAGGGAAGAAGCATGACTATTATGGAAATACATCTCGACATATTGCATTACTGTAAATGAAACTTAATCAACCCTAACCAGAGGTATATAGAGTATTACTGGACAGCCTGTCCTTCACTGGGAGCAGGTTTGAAAAGCATAATTTAAATATTTGCAACTTGTATTATTCATTTGAAAAAGGAAATAGACAAAAGCCATAACGACAATTTCTTAAACATAGAAAAAAATCAGTAAGCACAGCAGTGACAAATATTATGGTAACTGCATAACAGTGACAAATATGCAAAAATATTAATAGCATGTGTGTGTCATATAAACAAATCATAAAAGAGACCATGAATCAGAATAAGAATCAAGAGAACGTAATAGGCAATTTGGTACAAAGATACATGTCTTAAATAAAATAATACTACGCCTAACATAAAATGGAAAATGTGCCTCTGTTGTGAATGTGATAAAAGCAGTAAGAGGGTTGTTGATGATTCAGACTCACTTGCAAATGTAAATGCTCGTCCCTTGCATTATTCTGACAATGTGCAGAACAATTTGCTAGTAATTAAATTTACAATAACAAGACTCGCTGATGATGTCATGACCATAATGATTCCCCCTCAAGACAAAAGTTTCGATATGCAAAAAGCCAATTAAATAGCCAACTGTAATGCACAGGGCTATTAAAAGTTTTTTCTTATCAGTTGTTTTGTTTATGTGTTTCAATATTTGTGACCCTGTAAAACCCACCCAACGTTATTGTTTGTAAACATTCTGTGAAAATATAACTTTGAGATCTTTAATATTGGCTGTGTAAGGTCATGCATGCCAATAATTGGTTCATTATAACAAATGGGCTAATGTTTGGTGATTTTTATGCTACTTAAGTTAACCTCGGGCAATGAAAGTAATATTATCTAAAACTATTTAGTACAAAATTAGGGACAATAAATTGCCTTGATATGACCTCTAGGCCGCTATGTTTTTCAAATGTCTTGGGAGACACTCAAAGACACCCAAAAATTGCTTGACCAGATATCTTTCCTGTGTATATATTATATTTACATTTTAATAAAGCAAGAATTTTTCGCGTTTGAGTCTAATCTAATAAACGTGCAGGCACACAAGCATTGGTTACTGAATCTTAAGCTAACGGCGCCGCCATATTAGTGAGGGAAAAACTTCCTCTAAAAAGTGAATTAGCGAAACAAAATGTTTTTGTACTTCACGTAGCTAGATCGTAAACCTAAATGGGTTGAGAAATATAAATGTTATTATGCTTTCATCCGGAAAAATCCCTAGCTCCTCGCCGAAATGTGTTCCTGCCCTGCCCAATATGGCGGCGCGGCTGACACGCGGCAACCGACCAAAGTTTTTTTTACGTCTACAAGCATGTAGATGGACACAATTTGGACCAGCTGAACTCAAACTTTGATTTCTTTTTAAACAACGTCAACAAACCTTTCCATCTCAAAAAAAACATAGAGTTAACTTCAAACTCACAGTTTCCTATTTATCCAGTATTAGTCAATTTAAAAACAAAAGTGAAATAGATAAAAAAAAAACGCTCTTTGTAAACTGACCTCACATCAACCCTATCGACACATGACGGGACTATGAAAGATGAAGTACCAGGATGAGATGAATTGCAGCGCATGCCCCTCATATTCTTTACAAAACAAGGTGACAGTAGCTCGAGTGTGGACGTGAGCGAGGGACAATGGTGAAACTACAGCACATTCAGTCTCGCACTGATTTGTGCGGTTGTTTTGCTTGTTTTTCACAGAGAGGAAAGCGAGCGCAATGCTGCCCGTGCGCGCTCCCGACGGGCTGTGTGGAGAGGAGACGGCGGCGCGCGCACCTCGCACAGTGCATCGAGCATTTGGACTTAGAAGCAGGAATATTTCTCTGAGGTAAAAAGCTGTTTTACTTTATCTGCAAAATATGTATAAAAAAAATTCTGCAAGTTTTGTAGTGTTTGTTTTGCAGCAAAATGTTACATTACAAAAAATACTTCTGAGTAATTGCGATACTGATATTTTGTTGTCACATGTTTTATATGTTGCATTTAAAATTGTTAACATTATCTTTTCCATTGTTTCTTACTGACATAAATCGTTTCTTTTAATGCTTCTTTTAATGTTCAATGTAATGAGAAAACCCAGGCTAATAGCGCGCTTAATGGCGCGAATAAATAGTTAGTGGTTATAAATTGTTTTAATTCATGGGACTTAACGGGCTTGGAGATCCTCAATTGCTTCTTGATGCCAAGAGTTTATTGTACGTGTCCACACATATATTAAAATTCAAAACATATCCTGAGTAAATGAAAACGTGGCAATTATATCATGTATGGATATTTATGAATACTATAGTACAGTGCATATATGTTTTGAAACATAATCAAATGTTAATAAATGTATATTTAACTTATAAATGTCTTATTTCTACCTCAAACAGACTTAGGGGAGTTAAAGTTCATTCATTCATTCATTCATTCATTCATTCATTCATTCATTCATTCAGATATGGCTAAGGAGCAAGAACTTGCATTATTTACATTAAATGTTATTAAGGGTCACATCAAAGTGATAAAGGCATCTATGCTTTACAAGGTAAAGGAAAATAGATTACATAAAAAAAGAGATTTTATTAAATGAAAATACATGCTTTATTGAATAAAGAAATACAATAAACATCAGTCATTAATGTTCTTATCTGTAGAATTATATATATATATATATATATGTATATATATATATATATATATATATATATATATATATATATATATATATATATATATATATATACACACATATATATATACACACATATATATATATATATATATATATATATATATATATATATATATATATATATATATATATATATATATATATATATAGTTTGTACATTTTCTACCATATATATATATATATATATATATATAATATTTATAATTAGTAATATGTTGCTAATAAGTTGACATTTTTGCAGCATTTTCGTCAAATCAACATAATTTGTTATGGTCAACTTATCACAGGTCAAAACTTAAAATTTCTTAATAATTTCTTGCGAATGTTCTTAATATTTTGAGTTTTTGCCAAACTCAGATTTCAGTTTTTAAAATAGTTGTATCTCTGCTTAATTTTGTCATATCCTAGCAAACCATACATTAATGGAAAGCTTATTCAATTTTAAAAAAGACCCTTCAGGCTGGTTTTGTGGTCCAGGGTCACATATGTGAAATTGGTGCATTTGAGAAACTTGCACTATGCAACTTGGATTGTGAATGGAGAAGTTTGTTTATCAGCCCTATACTGTGTTGTTGGTCCAGAGGTTAATTTACCATGACGGGTAGATAGTGGATAGATTTATGGTGTTGTAGGACTCAGCCGGAGCATAAAGAACATAATTACTCCATCACATCACTGTATAGATCTTTAAGGCTACGCTATAGCCACTAAAACTGTTTTGCAATGCAATTAAGTTAATTTAAATTAGACATATGGCTCAAAAATACATAAATCCCATCCTCTAGGAGGTATAAAGTGAGTGAGGTCTTAAGAAAGTTGAGTGAAGAATTAATGATGAATATTTAATAAATCTGCTATAAATAATTGTACTGTACTTTCTTATAAATTTGTCAGATCAGTCATTTTTTAATTAATTCCAAAAATTGTTAAAATTCACAAAGTTCTGAAGGAAATTTCACCTTAGAAAGTCCATTTTATGAACAAACTGTGAAATTATACATTTTTAAAATCAAACTTACAAAGATTACAATACAAATTCCAATTGACAAAATGCGAAATGACTGTCAGGTTGAATGCAAATGTCATTTTTAACATCATTTAAGTGCAGCTACATTCACATCCTGCCATTCATCACTTCCTTCCTCTAAAAGTGAAGGACCATTAACTAAAGAATGGTACATGCTGCTGTGTTTTAAAATGCTTGCATGCTGCAATAAGATGGTTTAAACGTTTCAACAGTACAAAACAGTATTAAGTGCAGGTCACTTACATGTAGAAAAGGGAAAAAACATTTGAATTCAAAATATATACTTAAGGGATACTTACGCAGGTTTTTTAGAGAGTATTTAGACTTAAATTTGCTTACCTATTAAACAGAAATTATGTATAAACTCATTTCTCAGTCCCCTTTAAGATAAAAAAATGTAAGTAAACTGTGCAAGCTTTATAAATACGAATATTTGTGCTACCATATAAGTCTAAGGTGACATTGGAGTAAAAAAAACTAAAGTTTAGTTCATGTGCTCACGTGAAACTTCTGCGTGCTCACGTGGAACTTTCATGTGCTCACGTGAAACCTTCATGTGCAGATTTTTTTTTTAAAGTTACGTTTTGCATGCCCTCGCGAAAGTTTCACGTGCGCACGCGATAGTTTCACGTGCGCACGCGGTAGTTTCACGTGCGCACGCGGTAGTTTCACGTGCGCACGCAAAACTAAACTTTATTTAATTTTTGCTCATGTCTTCTTAGGGGCTCTGTATTTTTGGACCGTGGTATTGATAGTTTTTCAATAAAAATAAAAATAATAATAAATAAGCTGTCAATTATAATGCAAGTTAAAGTCGGCTATCAAACACTAATGTAGTCTCCATCCAGGAAGTCAGTTGTTTAGTAACAATCTTGTGGTTTTTCCAGCAGGGGGAGACTTTGGAGAAGTTGCATCTAGAGAATGGAGAGTTCTGGTTGGCTGGGTGAAACCGAGCCTCCTGAAGGCCACGTCTACGAAGTGATGGTGGTCCAAAACACCACGGCCCCTCACAATCACCCATTTGCAGACGTAGCTCTGCTGCAGACCTTCAAACCACTCATAATACCCTGCTACGTTCTCGTGGTGCTGGTGGGCGTCTTCGGCAACTACCTTCTGATCTACGTCATCTGCCGCACGAGAAAGATGCATAACGTCACCAACTTCTTCATCGGCAACCTGGCCTTTTCGGACATGCTGATGTGCGTGACCTGCGTCCCCTTTACGCTGGCCTACGCCTTCAGTCCACACGGCTGGCGGTTCGGGCGTTTCATGTGCTACCTGGTGTACCTGATCCAGCCGGTCACCGTATACGTGTCGGTTTTCACTCTAACGGCCATCGCCGTGGACAGGTGAGCATAACCATCCAACTTTGCTAATGATCTCTCGAGTGGCTCATCAGATGCTGTGCTTATACACGCCAGCCTAGTGTGGTTAAAGTGGCACTGGTCACTTGAGATGAAAAGACCCTCTGGAGCTCAGAATATAAATAGAAATGTTGTTCTTTTGATAAAGGTCCACGGATGTCTGCTTTGTGCGAGCGTTTGTTTTATATTGGAGGATTTTGAAGGTCATTAAAGGTATGATGAGGAAGGTGAGGGTGTTAGTTAAAGAAAAGTGTCACTGTTGACATCATTTCCTATAGTGCTTTGATGTTTGCTAACAATAGCAGTCCGACTGATTTCTTGCATTTGCATCTCACTGAATTTCACAAAGCCATAGATGTGAATGGAAACTTTTTCTTAACCAACATTTTTCACATATAAGAAGGTTAGAAGTCATGTCAGGGATCTAGATGTGTTTTTTACTCCTTATTTCAAATTGTTAAAGTAGGGTGACCATACGTGCCATTCTTCCCGGACGCATCCCGTCCAGGATTTCGGTGCGTCTTCCGGAAGTCGTATTTGTTGACCGCATACTGTACGCCATTCAGTTAAAAACATAAGATATACAATCGTCGTTTCATTCTTACCTTAAAATGTAACGGTTGCTTTTCTGTAATAATTATAATAATCCTCAATGACGTATGCGGTCGACAAATACGACTTCCGGAAGACGAACACAAAATCCTGGACGGGATGCGTCCGGGAAGAATGGCACGTATGGTCCCCTAAAGGCCAGGAAATCTTAGAAGTGCATAGCGTACAAACGGCAATTCTGCTGTCATTGTTGCCCAATTCAATCCCACAACGTAAGTTTTGATGCGTTTTTCTGACGCTTTTTTGCCAGGATATAATGTGCCTGATCATTAGGTGTTTTTAAAAAATAAGCTGATGTCCGACAGTGAAAAAACATGCTTTTATCTGACTGCCTATACCGATTATAGTCAGATAAACTGATGCATCCTTGGTTATTTTATTTTAAAACTTTAAAACAAAAATAAAGTTATTAAGAAACACAATAAGGAACCATGCAAATGACAATGGGGTATTTGTGGGTGAAAATGTGTAAAAAAAACTTTTGTTTTCAAAAAGCTTTTATTTGCTTTATGCTAAATTAATATTTGTCCTTTGATGTTAGGTTAAAATGTGGCGCTGATGTGTTGTCATGAGAGACATTCATCTGTGTTTGATGTCTGAAAATCTGCAGAATTTCACAGAAATATGAAAGTTGGCTTTGATTTATGTTATCAGTGCCCAGGTATAATAACAACCGTCAACCGCCCAAGTATATCTGGCATCAAATTTTGTTCTTCTGTGATAATGACACTCTTTGATAATGACATTTTGCATGCAACCACGTTGTGTCTCTCAAGGAGTTTGTTGTGTGTTCGTGTGCTTTCTGTTTCTCGAAGAATTCCAATACTAGCTCCAGAATTGGGTGTTTGTCTGTAACATGTATCCTTCCTTGTTTCTGAATTTGAGCTGAGTTGTATGCATTAGAGGTCTTCACTGAGTCACGTAAGATTCTGGGTCTATATTTTAAATGGTCAGAAGGAGTTGGGTCAGTTTGAGTTTAATTACTCCGGGTGCCAGGCCTGAACCCGAGTCGATCGGAGAACGGCCGTGATCAGAGTCAGTCAGCTATAACGGCCCTTGTGAATTTTAAAGTGCGCCTCCGGCGATAACAACTGGCACTTTTGAAAGTCATGACCACGCGCTGCACTTTCTTTCTAGCTTTTTTATAATATTATTATTGATGAACCATCTTTCATCTTTCTAAACTGTTTGCTCAGAGAGCACAAAGACGCTGCAAAAAATGACTTTCTTACTTTTTTGTCTTGTTTTCAGTAAAAATAACAGATTTTTTTAATTTAGATATATTTTCTTGATGACCTAAGAAAATAAGTTTAGTTTTTAGACAAAAGATTTAAACTTTAAGTAAATTAGTGCTTAAAACAAGCAAAAAATTATTGAAAGAAGTTTTTCATAAACACTTAATTCAAGAACATTTTTCTTAATCCATTGATAGATTTTTTTGCTTGTTTTAAGCACATTTGCATACATTTTAGATTTTTTGTCTTAAAACTACACTTATTTTGGTCATTTTGTCCATCAAGAAAAGACACCTAATTTAAGAATTTTTCGATATTTTTACTGATAACAAGACAAAATACTAAGTAAGAAAGTCATTTTTTGCAGTGTGCACTGCAAAAAATTATTTCCAAGAAAAAAATTATTAGTATTTTTGTCTTGTTTTCGGTAAAAATATCTAAAAATTCTTAAATTAAGATGCTTTTTCTTGATGAGCAAAATGACCCAAGAAAATAAGTCTAGTTTTTAGACCAAAAATATCAAATTTAAGTGATTTTGTGCATAAAACAAGCAAAAAAAATCTGTCAATGGGGTAAGCAAATTTTTCTTGAATTTTTCTTGAATTTAGTGTTTTAGATTTTTTTTGCTTGTTTTATGCATTTGATATTTTTGGTCTAAAAACTAGACTTATTTGCTTGGGTCGTTTTGCTCATCAAGAAAAAGAATCTTAATTTAAGAATTTTTTGATATTTTTACTGAAAACAAGACAAAAATACTAAGAATTTTTTTCTTGAAAATAATTTTTTGCAGTGTGGTAGCAATGTCAAGCCCACACTGCAAAAAATGACTTTCGTACTTAGCATTTTTGTCTTGTTTTAAGCACAAATATCTAAAAATTCTCAAGTCAAGATGCATTTTCTTAATGATTAAAATAACCCAAGAAAAAAAGTCTAGTTTTAAGACAAAAAATAACAAATTTAAGTGAATTTGTGCATAAAACAAGCAAAAAAAAATCTGTCAATGAGGTAAGCAAAAAATCTTGAAAATTTTTCTTAAACTCTAAATTCAAGAAAAATTCAAGAAAATGTTTTTTCTTGTTTTATTCACAAATTCACTTACATTTGATACATTTTGTCTAAAGAATTTTTAGATATTTGTACTGAAAACAAGACAAAAATGCTAAGTACGAAAGTCATTTTTTGCAATGTAAAGTATTTTTGTGGTGCTTCGACAAAGCGTGCCAGCTTTTTCATGAAATAAATATAAATGTTCTAGAAATCAAAGTATTGTGTACTGTCACACATTACTAGTTTTTTTTTTGTCACACGTATAGTAAACCATCTTGTGTCAGTGGGTAATGATTGCCTTTTTTCAACTGGAAACACTGGTTATAATAAGTATAGCACTGGATCATGTGAACTGTCAGAACTGTCATCTCCATGATGATGCCATAGAAGAACCATTTTGGTTCTCCAAAGAACCTTACAGTCAGCTTACAGTTCTTACAAAAGAACCATTTCTTTGTGCATGCATCACTAACAGATGGCAAATTCTCCCATTTCTGCAGGTACTATGCCACGGTGCACCCTTTGAAGAAGCGCATCTCAATGCAGGCTTGTGCCTATGTGCTGTCTGGCATCTGGCTGCTGTCTTGCGTGCTGGTAGCACCCGCCGTGGCCCACACCTATCACGTAGAGTTCAGAGAGGAAGGCCTTACCATCTGTGAGGAGTTTTGGTTGGGCCAGGAGACCCAGCGACTGATCTACGCCTACAGCACACTGCTCCTCACCTACATCCTCCCTCTGTCCGCCGTCTGCGTCTCTTACCTGTGCATCTCCGTCAAGCTACGCAACTGCGTGGCCCCCGGACACCGCACGCGAGATCAGGCCGAAGCCCAGCGTGCTCGCAAGCGCAAGATCTTCAGGCTGGTGGCTCTGGTAGTGGCGGCGTTTGGAGTCTGCTGGCTGCCCATCCACGTGTTCAACGTGCTGCGCGACATCGATATCCACCTCATCGACAAGCGTCACTTCTTGGTGATCCAGCTGTTGTGCCACCTGTGCGCAATGAGTTCGTCCTGCTGCAACCCATTCCTGTACGCTTGGCTGCACGACCGTTTTCGATCCGAACTGCGCAAGATGTTCACCTGTCATCGTCGCATCGGCATATCTGCCAACCAATGCGCGACAGCCAGCGTGGTACTGTGAACTTTAGAGAGAAGCATTTAATATTTATGAAGGATCCACAAAATGTAAATAATGGATGGATTCAAGCTTACACAAATATGTGGCACATTATCATTATTATGAAGTTATTCACAAGCATTTTTCCTGTATATCTCAATGAAAATCATACTTTTTGCTCATGGGCACAGACATTTTGGCAGCAAAATACTATACGGCATCAACCAGAAGGGGCTTTCTAGCTAGTGCTAACTCCCATGGGCTGTGCTCAGTACTTCCTAATGGTAGGAAGTAATATATGTTAAGAAAATAAGGTTAGATTTACTTTAGGTTGATTGAAGTGGATGTTTAAGCTGTGACCCTGGACCACAAAACCAATCAAAAGAAAGTTTTAAAAAATTGAAGTTTTTGCATAATCTGAATAAATAAGCTTTCCATTGATGTATGGTTTGTTAGGATAGATACATATTTGAAAATCTGGAATCTGAGGGTGCAAAATATCCAAATATTGATAAAATCACCTTTAAAGTTGTTCAAAAAAAGTCTTTAGCAACACATATTACTAATGATAAATCTTTTTTTTAGGAAATTTACAAAATATTTTAATGGAACATGATCTTTAGTTCCTAATCATTTTTATCATAAAAAAATATCGATAATTGACCCATACAACACTGAAAAAATGATTCATTCAATTTACTTAATTTTTTAAGGTAAGTGGTTGCAATCAATTTATTTAAGCTACATTTAAACAAAAGGTTTTTTTTTTAATGTAGCTTAAATAAATTGATTGCGACCACTTACCTTAAAGAAATTGAGTAAATTGAATGAAAAAGTTTTTCAGTGAATGTATTGTTGGCTATTGCTACAAATATACCTGTGCAATTTTTGACTTTTGGTTTTGTGGTCCAATGCTTTTTCATTCTCAAACTTCTTTATTCTTTTGACATAAATCACCTGACATAATTTCATGGACGACAGCAATATGAATGTGCAATGCAATATTATAATCACTGAAATATGATCAAAAAGTGTGCGATGTAGAAAGCGAAGAGGACATTACAAGACTTGAAAATGTGCAGACACTGAAATTGTACGGACTCAGACTCATCTGGGCTTTAAAGAGAACATTTAATCTCATCAAAAAAAGGGAAAGATATCGCAAAGATCTATTTAAACTGCTGCATGCTATTTAACAAAAAATAAAGTCTGTTATGACATGGTGTGTTTTCTATTTTGTAACTTATGTTTACAGTTTAGCATTAAAGAGCACCTATTTCATTGCTAAAAAACAATGTTATTTTGTGTATTTGGTATAATACAATGTGTTCGGTGGTCTACTAATACACAATTACACACCAAAGGAAATCTAAAATTGTGAATCGGACCATTGATGCTCTTTAAATTTACTCACACCTATGGTGTGTGTATTAGTACGTTAATGATATGCAAAAAGTACAAATTCCAAAGTAAACAATGACGCGAGTTATAATTTCCAACGTAAATCTCTTTTCTTGGACTACAACAAATACAACAATTGTAGGCAAGAGTTAACCTCCTCGGCCTGTTGATGTGGACACGGTGGTCATTATCATAATAGTCAAATGTTAATTTTTTTTACCAATGAATGAAGTTCCCTTCTGCAAAGTCTAAGGTTTGCTTTTAGGTGATACTTTATGATGTAATGACATTCATACATTGCAAGTGTAAGATACAGCAGACATTATATTTGAAGAAAGATTTATTCAAAGCAGGTTCGGATAAAAACACGACAGAAAAATAAGCTCTCATTATTGGGACGTTAAATTGGATTGTCAATGTCACATACCTGCTGAACAACCTTGCAATGTGTTTCAATAGCTTCAAGTAACGACCGAAATGAAAAGGGTGCATACTAATGATGACATCACAATGTTAGGGACTTGGTGTTATGAAAATCGAAGCTTGGGAAATAAACACAAGAACAATGTGAACAGGAAAACAAATGCAAATAAAATATATCTACACTGGGAATTTAGTTGCAGCAGTTGAGACAAATAAAATGTGACAATCGATTTGAGTAATGCATGCTTTTAAACCTCAGGATCAAACTAAGAAAATAAATAACTGCCTGAAAAACTTTTTTAATAGTAAATCTAAATCACATATCCAACTTTAAATAACTTGTTTTAATAAAAAAATATATATATATTAGTAAAAAAAAGATCTGAATCAAATACAACGGGTGTTTATTAACATATTAACAAAACTTGTGTGAATGCATTAAGTGCCATAACCCTTTTTAATGGTCTTCAAAAAAAATTAAAGTCATCAACAACATACAGCTTTAGTTTGCCATTTATACATAGCTACGCCTCCTTCAGCTCCTTCTGAGCCTTTAAATACAGTTTAATCTCATCCTTTGAGCGAATGTAAGATTCGATCTCGCTGTCGGATATGTCCTCATCTCCAGTCACTTCCAGCTGCGGCACGTCCTCCCTCTGCCGTTTGCGACTCTTCACACAGGGAGGTAAAAACAAGTGCCTTTTACCCCAGTGGGTTGCTGGAAGTTCACAGTCCGAGTTCTCTTTCCCGGGAAAAATCTCGCACTCAACCTTCACCTGATCAGAGCTTACGTGCCCGGGATCCGTAACCGGGTTTGAATCAGTTTTAAGTTTTCCTGATGGCTCAGTGCAGAGGTCTTGTGTAGTTTGGGCCTCCGAGAGCTCATTTTGCAGCTGTTGCTCGTAGTGCCAAACCGCCCTCAGGAGGAGCGCCTGACGATTCTTCAAGATGTCGTCCACCAGCTTGGCCACAGTGCTGGGCTCCACACTCTCCCCCCTTAGCCAGGGCAGCTCTCGCCCCAATTTGCACAACACGTCCCGGAGTTCGTTCACCCGCTTCAGGACCGTCTCTTTGCTTCTGCGCCATGACTGTTCGGGCGCTTTTCCAATCTTGCAGAACACGTTGAAAGCGTATTTCATGCGGGCCTATGAAAGATTCATAAACAGGAATATTAAATGATTCTTCTGGTGATATAAACCCTTGATGTGTCCTTCTCATGTGTCCCAAAATGGATTCATGTCATCACATCACGTTATTTTTGGACATCTTCAGTTGAACCACAAACATGATAATAAAGATGTGTCCATGATAAGTCAAGATGAGCAATATCCCAATATTGAGGGGTTTATTAGGCACCTTGTGATGCATAGTTTAGTTAATGATGCAATTTATTAGGGATTATTACAGACTGTAAATGCATACACTGCAAAAAATTATTTTCAAGAAAAAAAATTCTTAGTATTTTTGTCTTGTTTTCAGTAAAAATATCTAAACATTCTTAAATTAAGATGCTTTTTCTTCATGAGCAAAACGACCCAAGAAAATAAGTCTAGTTTTTAGACCAAAAATATCAAATTTAAGTGATTTTGTGCATAAAACAAGCAAAAAAAATCTGCCAATGGGGTAAGCAAATTTGTCTCGAAATTTTCTTGAATTTATTGTTTAAGAAAAATGTTCAAGATGTTTTTGCTTACCCCATTGGCAGATTTTTTTTACACAAAATCACTTAAATTTGATATTTTTGGTCTAAAAACTAGGCTTATTTTCTTGGGCCGTTTTGCTCATCAGGAAAAAGCATCTTAAATTTAAGAATTTTTTAATATTTTTACTGAAAACAAGACAAAAATACTAAGATTTTTGTTCTTGAAAATTATTTTTTGCAGTGTAAAATGGAAAGTGTTCCTGTAGCTTAGTACAGCATTGCTTAAGCAGCACAAAAAAGTTGTGGGTTCAATTTTAGGGAACACGTAATATGAGAAAATCTATCACTTGTAACGCACTGCAAGTTGCTTTGGATATAAGCATCTGCCACCTGCATGAATGTAAATTTTTAAGTATTTATTCATATAAATATTCATACTGTGAATAAAGATCACATGCATGTCGCTCATTCCTGCACATTTGTTTATTACCACAAATGTAAGCGTGCTTATCTAATTAAAAATGCTAACTTGTCAGTCAAGACATCAAGGCAAATCCAAGTTTACATAACATCCTGTTTAATGCAATGTCTCCATCTGATCAAAAGTATAAAATGCTGTATGATGGAGTGGAGGGAGCTCAGTTAATTCATTTAAGTTGTTTTCATTTTTTATCAACTGATTTTATCTGATTTGGCAAATAAACATTGGAGTTATTAAATTAGCTATTTCTAAAGCTAACCTGAATTACTTCAAGATCATCAGATGTGACATAATGGGGCTTTGGAAATCATTTTCAAAACTGCATTGTCTTTAAAATGCATTCACAATGCCAGTGATTAGACATGGAGTCATTGTTATACCGCTTAAAATATATTATAGTATATCAATTATATATACATATCATGAAAATCTGACTTTATCTGACCATGTTTAAGTGCTATAATTGGGTCCCCAGTGCTTCTATCAACCTAGAAAATGTGATAAAGATCAACCCGGTAACTTAGTTTTGGTAAACCATTCTCTGCAAGCATGTGAAAAATAGGTCATTAAATTTGGCTCCCATTGTGATGTCAGAAGGGGATAATACCACCCCTTGATCTGCACGATCCAACCACGACACTGCCATTTAGTGCAGAGATCAGCTCATTTGAATTTAAAAGGAAACACCCAAAAACGTGCTCACACATACAAAGTGGCAATTTTAACATGCTATAATAAATTATCTATATGGTTTTTTGAGCTAAAACTTTACATGCGTACTCTGGGGACACCAAAGATTTATTTTACATCTTAAAAAAGTATTATGAAATATCCCCTTTAAAATTGATAAGTTGGCATGTCCTTTGCCATTTATAACTCCAATAATTATTTGTTATTTACATTATATTATTTAGTTTTGTTTAGGATATTATTTTCTATTATTATGTTATGATGTTTTTTACTTTAGGATGTTTAGAATTTACCATGCAGCTGGTTCACAGAAAGTTATAAAACATTTAAAAACTTCAATGTAAAATCTATTAATCAACCATTATGATTTTATAATGATCAAACATGATCAATGATATACAGTGGTGGCAAAAATTATAAAAACACCAGACAGATCTGAAAATATTGACATTTTTTGCCTCCAAAACATTATTTATAAACAGCACAACAAATATCACTTTTAACTTAATATTTGGTATGATGGCTCTAGTCTATGGATTATAGAGCATAATGATAACTTTGTAGATAAAGTGGTGGCCATCATACAGGGATTTAGGTCATTTTCCTTACTGGCCCCCTCAAAGTCCGGACTTCAACCTCATCGAGCAAATTTAGCGTGAGATAAGTTTTTTTGTAAAGAACATTCTGTAAAAATATAACCTTGATATCTGTAATATTGACTGAGTAAGGTCATGTCTAAGACTGAAATCAAACTTTGATATTCCTAATCTCATAATTAGAGTTCAAAAATGTCCTGTTTAACAAATTATTATCAACGGCCATGTCACTTACCATAGGCTTTAGAGACTGCCAGGCCACGTACACTGCTGCCATAAGGAGGGGCAGAGGTTGCCGTCCAGTCACTATCCAGACTTCTGCAGCCAATTCAATTAATGCAGATGTTCTGTCCACCAATCGCTGGGGAGTTTCAGCGAACACCTCATCCACCTGTGTAGGACCCAGCTTGAACCTAAAAAATCCAGGGATGTCATGTTAAAACAAGTTAACTCTTACTAATACGCAATTTAACAAAACACAAGCATGGAACACAAAAAGAGATGTTTGGGAGAATATTCACACTTAATGCACATTTTTGCTTATTGTATAAAAATATGCAATGAAAGTGAATGGTGACCAATGGTCTCTGTTAAACAATCTGCATTGTGACAAGACAAGGATGAGTAATTATTAATGACAAAATGTTGAGACCAAATGAGACATACTCGTAACAGAAGCTTTCCACCAGATCTATGATGCCTTTGGTTGGGGCTTCGATGTTCAGACTCTTGGTAAATTCTTGATAAACTGCACCCAGTAAATTTGTGGTCGCCCCTAATAGGTTGCTAATGGTTCCCATAGCAACAGGCCAGTTGCTCTGCCTACAGACGAACAGTATGCAGCATCCTCCCAAGATCTCCTTCTTCTCCAAGGTCACATGAAGGAAGTTGGAGTGGTTGTAAGCACGCTCAAAGAGACTAACCGCTTCAGATTCCATGTCTCTGGATAATCTCAGAATA
Organism: Paramisgurnus dabryanus; assembly: GCF_030506205.2. Classification (NCBI taxonomy): domain Eukaryota; kingdom Metazoa; phylum Chordata; class Actinopteri; order Cypriniformes; family Cobitidae; genus Paramisgurnus; species Paramisgurnus dabryanus. The sequence continues at coordinate 4,914,579 of NC_133346.1, read as the reverse complement.
CGACAAAGGGCACGGACACGCGAGAAGCCTAAGAAAGAAAAAACATTTCCATTTTATCCAAAGTGATTCAGCACATGCATTCCCAGAGTATTGAACCCATGACATGGGTGTTGGTAGCACCAGGCTGGGCAACTGGAGAATTAATACATACTAAGCAAGGTTACTAGTAAACATGTCAACTTCTTGTCTTTACCTGCTATTAGATTTCTGCATGGAGTCTTAATCGCCTCCGTGGTAGCATGAAAGGGCACAGCTAAACAAAAGAGGAAAAAAGCAGATTTGAAATGCGAAACGATGCGAGTTAGGATGAGGCGAAACTGATATGCATTGTGACGGGTTACCTCTACTCTGGGTCTCATCGCTAAGTGTGGTGGTCAGATGTCCCTCTTCAATCACAGACCCACAGTCCTCACATACCCATTGTATCTGAGAGTACAGGTCATCCTGTATAACATTAGATGAGCCACACTCCTTACAGCTGCTCGGCATATCTATAAAAACAACCACACACAAACAGCAATCCACCATCAGGTCCTTGAATGATTTAACAGCGGATAGTGGCGCATAATAAACAGCTTGGTCAATACAAACCAAACGAGAAACTGAATGTATCATTCAGCTTCTCGAGGTCTCACCGTGAGATGCATTTTAAACAGTTTAAAAGAGTTGTGGGCTCTTATTGGCTGCTTTTCTACATTATTCAGTTTACATCAAAAAATTTTTTAGTTTTGTAATGAAAGAAAACAACGCGTTCCATCAACTATATGTCTGCAAAAACTAATTTAAAGCACGTAACGGTAAATATCTGTACTATCACTATCTATACAGCAAGTGTCCACATAAATAAAAAACTGCTTGTTGTTATTAAAAAGTTGGAGATTCTGCGGACTTACTAGTGGCGCTTGCTGTCAATTAGTCGAAAGAAAGTTGTTAATTTTGCGTTATTTCTGCACCAACGGATGAAAGTAGCTCGTGCTCATCTCTCCTCACGTCAACCATACGTTTGTTTATAAAGCGGTGCCGGTTGCGCTTTCTGATGACGTCATCGCTTCAGATGCGAACAAGGCTGGCAATAAAAGTTTTGTGATGGAAAAATACAAAATTAAAGAATAAAATATAATGATATAGTTACAATAAAATTGTTTTAAACATTGTACAGTTTAAAAATAAAATGTTAAACAATAAAAATACGCATACAAATGGTGAGCTGCTACTTGATTTGCCATTGTTGTATTTTTTATAGACTTGGTGTCTCGAAATAAAAATATTCTTCTTTGAATAAATAAAAATGAAAATTGTACTCGCAGGAATAGTTGTTTGTAGCAGGAATTAAATGTATAATTATAATTTATGCCTTGTAAACCTAATGTTGTAAATCTAAGGCAGTGGTCTCCAACAGGTTGCCCGCCAAAGCGCACTATAGCCTCAATTTTAATATTTATTTATTATATATTTTTTTATATTAGCTTGGCTCTTTTATGTATGTTAAACTTTTTAGCAAAATAAAATCAACAAGTAAAACAAAAAGTTTTGGAGATCCTTGATCTAAGGATTTATAAAATAAAAGAAACTATGGATCTTAGTAGAAACAACCTTGTAAAAAACAGCATAATGAGTTTATTTATTGACTAGACCATTTTACAGCCCACGAATTCAAATAGCCTGCGCGCGCATTTTGGCAACGGAAGTGGTTTTATTTCCCATTGGTTCTAACGTGTTAGCAACTCGGTCTCAAAGTTTATCAAAACGGTTTCCCAGCATCAAAATGTCTGGTTGTTGCGTTTGGTTCCACTAATATAATATATATATGTATCTGGCCACTTTATATTTGTCCATCTGCTAACGTCTTTTATCCACTCCACTATAGTACACGGATCTGGTAGCTGTTTTAAAAAAAATTAATTAAGTCAACTTTATAACATAACTTTTTCTATCTGTGTTGCTTCACTGCTGATTCTTGCCATGTTTTTTATCCTTGCAATACATAACTTACCCTTTGGCCTTGGGTGAGACCATGAAGATGGTTGTCTACTTATCAAAATCTATTATATGTACATACTGATAAAATGTATTTCCATAGCCTAATCATTAAAACATAACATGTGTTTTCTGTATTTATTTATTCTTCACGCCATTCCAGCATCTGTGGCTATATTCATGGCAAGAACTGGTTAATCCATACTTAAGTGGGTCCACACAAGTTAATGGACTTGTAAACCACAGTAAACCCATGCGGACACAGCGAAAACATGCAAACTTCACACAGGTGGCCACCTGAACTACCCGGGGTAACCTGTGTTTTAACATATGCAGAGACACAATAACATAATGCTGCAATTTGCAACGCCACATCAGTGAAACTCTTTATTTCAAAGACAGAGAATAATAAATCCTTTAGGTTATATGAAACAGACATGGATGGTGAGGATGATAATCAAATTATATTTACAGATGAAAACCATTTTTAAGGACAATTAGTCGAAAGTCCTTTTAAAGTGCTTCATCAGAGTTCAACATAATGAACATTAGCGTATCAATACAATGTTTGGTCACAATGATAATATAGCTCTGATAAAAAAATACTTTGCATAGAGAAAGTGCTATGTTTAAGTGATGGCTTTTAGCACAAAACATAGACCAAATCAAAAACTTCCTGAAAGAAATTATATATCATACACATATATAGTGCAGCGTAGTACAAAAAACAGTCACTATGGTCTTTTTAAACCAGAGGGAAGTCACATCAACTCATCAATATATACTGTGAGACATCATAAATCAGAAATACATCAACCTGATCTTCAGCTTAGTAGTGTAAGCCACTGGCTTTAGTGTAATGCCTTTGCTCAGAGAACCAACATGTTTTTACTGTCACCCCATATTTGTGATTACAGCATGGCTATACACAAGCCAAAAACTTTAAACAGATTTCTTCATTAAACTCAATGACATTAAGATGCTGGGATTCTCCTCAATGACACGGACGAGAAGATTGTCTATATACTGCTCCAGTTCCATGATCTTAGTGTCTTTCTGAGAAAGCTGGTCCTTCTGCCTTTCCAATAAGTTCACGAGTTCCTCATGGGTGAGCTGGGAGTAGGATCCTGTCCCTTTAGCATCTGGGGCCTAAAGAAAAGTCAAGTCGTTTCTTAATGATTTTATACAATGACAAAAAATATGCATGCACAAACATGCGAAGAATACTAACAAATGTTTACATGATCTATTATAGTCTTCTCATTTTAGGTAACGCCTTCATGTTTTATTCTTACGAACATGAAAATCACACAACGATGCATGGGTATTTCTTTTTCCATGCATTTTAAAAGGATATGGTTTGTGTAGGAGGACAATAACAAAAAACTAAATGAATAAATCTCACATTACCTTCATAGAGACCTGCGCTCCCTCAGCAATTTTAGCAGATGCGAAATTGTCTTTGAAATCTGGCTGGTTGTCAATGGTGCTCAAGGGTTTAACTGCATGGGCCCTGAAAAGACAAGGAGAGATTTTAAGACCTCAAGACAGACCTACGATTGCAGGGGTGGAATACATAACAGTCCATCGGAGGATTTTTGCATCATTTTGACAAATCAATTTTTTTAAAGAAAGGCAGACGCACACTTCCCTTAGGGGATTTTTGGGCAGCAATGAAACACTGGAGGGAATTGTTGTAATATATATGGAAAAATGAAAACCTTTTAGGCAGTTATTTCTAAAAGTTAAACTGCTGGTGTACGTGTAATACAAGTTTAAATCACTGAAAGCCTTTTATTCCAGACAAAACGTCACATGACTGAGTAATTCAAAACATTGAGTAACATTGTATTGCATTCCTGATGATTACTCAATGGAACCAAATGTTAAAAACCTGAAACGTTGAGTTACCTCAGCTTATTTTGATAGTTTGGTTGTTCTATTTGACAAAGTTGCAATTGTACTTGCTGACAAGTCCCAACCTTTATAACTGTGTTTAGCAATTTTAGAAATGTATAACTTCGTTCCTACAGTCTGTTGACAACTAAACAAGTAATAATAACTACTAAATCCATTGATGGAAACGCATTAGCCACAATATGTAGTTTTTTAATACCAGAGGTCGCTATATAGTTGCATGCATTCGGCATTTCCACGTTTGTGCTCTCGTGTAGTCATTGTTTTTACAACTGTGAACTGAGATAAGCGCAGATATTAAGTCACCAAAAGGGTGACAAGGAACAAGCCATTTTTTAAAACAGGAACTTCTCTGGATTTACTGATTGTTGGGAACTCTTGGGATAATTTAATAACACAACTTCATTAAATATAATTAAACGGTTTAAGTGTTACTTTGGATATTTTATTATAAAAAGCTTACATATTGTGGCTTTGAATATTTTCATTACTTCAAAAACTCACTACACGTAATACTCATTTCAAGCTGTGGAGGCCGCCATCATTTTTTGCACAAATGCACTTTGGGTCGATGATGTGTAACAATAATCACAAAATATTACTACACTCACCTAAAGGATTATTAGGAACACCTGTTCAATTTCTCATTAATGCAATTATCTGATCAACCAATCACATGACAGTTGCTTCAATGCATAGGGGTATGGTCCTGGTCACGACAATATCCTGAACTCCAAACTGAAAGTGAGAATGGGAAAGGTGATTTAAGCAATTTTGAGCCTGGCATGGTTGTTGGTGCCAGACGGACCGGTCTGAGTATTTCAAAATCTGCGCAGTTACTGGGATTTTCTAGGGTTTACAAAGAAAAACATCCAGTATGCAGCAGTCCTGTCGGCAAAAAATGCCTTGTTGATGCTAGAGGTCAGAGGAGAATGGGCCGACTGATTTAAGCTGATAGAAGAGCAACTTTGACTAAAATAACCACTCGTTACAACAGAGGTATGCAGCAAAGCATTTATGAAGCCACAACACGCACAACCTTGAGGCGAATGGGCTACAACACCAGAAGACCCCACCAGGTACCACTCATCTCCATCACAAATAGGAAAAAGAGGCTACAATTTGCACAGGCTCACCAAAATTGGACAGTTGAAGACTGTAAAAATTTTGCCTGGTCTGATGAGTCTCGATTTCTGTTGAGACATTCAGATTTGGCGTAAACAGAATGAGAACATTCCAGAGATCCATCATGCCTTGTTACCACTGTGCAGGCTGGTGGTGGTGGTGTAATGGTGTGGGGGATGTTTTCTTGGCACACTTTAGGCCCCTTAGTGCCAACTGGGCATCATTTAAATTCCACAGCCTACCTGAGCATTGTTTCTGACCATGTCCATCTCTTTATGACCACCATGTACCCATCCTCTGATGGCCACTTCCAGCAAGATAATACACCATGTCACAAAGCTCGAATCATTTCAAATTGGTTTCTTGAACATGACAATGAGTTCACTGTACTTAATGGCCCCCACAGTCACCAGATCTCAACCCAATAGAGCATCTTTGGGATGTGGTGGAACGGAAACTTCGTGCCTTGGATGTGCATCCCACAAATCTCCATCAACTGCAAGATGCTATCCTATCAATATGGGCCAACATTTCTAAAGAACGCTTTCAGCACCTTGTTGAATCAATGTCATGTAGAATTAATGCAGTTCTGAAGGCAGAAGGGGGTCAAACACTGTAGTAGTATGGTGTTCCTAACAATCGTTTAGGTGAGTGTATAGTAAATACTATTTTATCTACTATAGTTTTTCATGTGATATGTTTTACTCCCCTTCCCACTTTCTTACCTCTCAGATCGTCTTTTTGATCATGTGTTTTTTGCATTATCATTTATGATACTCTTCAGTCTGAAAGCTGCATTTTCCAGATTTTGGACCTTGTTTATTGCAACCTTTTGACATTATGCATTGTGATGTAAACAAAAATGGCGGCCTCCATGTAAAAATATTTTTTCAAAGTTAAAATTAAAACTACGACATTTGTGCTGTTTTTAATTTCACATATATATAGCCAATCCCTGTGTGTGTTTATACTCGGGGTATTCTTTAAGGTACTCTATGTCTGCGGTTCTGGAAGTTCTGGGATATAGCTCACCTGCTGGGTTTGAATCCCAAGTCACCTGTTCTCTTTGGTTCACCTGCATTATTCAGCTCAGCAACTGGCTGAGCATCAGTAGGAGACTCTTTTGCTTGTACCAAAGTCTTGTTCACTGACCCCAAACCTGCGGATTTCTGTTCACCAGCCAACGCTAATTTAGCAGGAGGCAAAGGAGCCCGACTTTTCTTTTTGGAAACTTCCAACATGCCAGCACCTTCCAGCGACACATTTTCTGTATACCGCGAATCATTTGCACTCCATGAATCTTCTGGTCCACTTTCTCGTGAAGAAAGGCTTTCAGCGAAGGCAAAATGCACAGGTTTTGAAACGGGCTCCTTAGATACAAGAAGATCATAATGGTTGCCACCTGACTGGTTTAAAGACTCATCTAGTTGATCCAAGGTTGACCGGTCTTTGTTCAGTACTTCACTCCTGTTCTTGGAGAAATCTGGTGGTAAAGGTGCTGGTCTCTTTTCTTGTCGTAAACTAAAGACATCAGGTTCTTCACTGTCTTCAGGTGTTTTTTTCAAAGTTTGTGTGGCTCCAGAAATTGATGCATTTGCAAGGAATCTTGGAAGTTCTGGTTTTCCCAACTGTGTCTTGGTTTGGGGAGGTATCGGCGCACGCAGTTTCTTCTCTATACTTTCAGTGCTATCTCCAGGATTGAAGATGTTTTCTGTGTTGCCAGAGTCATCCAAGAACGGGTTGGTATTTGGCACCGTTGCTTGTGAAAAGAAGGTTCCAGAAAGAGAAGAACTAAAGAAGCAGGATAATGAAACGGAAATTAAAGTTGATCAAACACATCTGCTAAATATCTACTCTAAAAGGTGTTGGTAAGCACATTGCAGATACTTTAAAGTCCACATAAAAACAAAATGGAGTCCCATTTATGGTACTTTCTCGCTACATTTTCCTTACATCAAGTTTGTTGCTCAAATATAATTAATAACCTTAAATAACGTTGAGGGTCTCGAATAAAAAACTTGCCAACTTTTAAAAGCTGCCCTGGCTATCTATAAATCTTACTGTCAGGTCTCATGTCTCCTCCACATTTTACACCAATACCACAAAGTCTAAATGCATGAGTCAGAGAGAAAGATCTGCTGGATCGGCTTTTTGTAGGAAAACACATTTCCTCGGCTTCCTCTGTCATATACCAGAGTGAACTTAACACAATGAGGGTTAAAGACTTTGTGAATAACAGTCAGCATTATTACAGCTTAACAGTAATAAACAGATAAGACCATGACAGGAAAGACTGTTTATTATTATCTGGATATGTCGCTATGTTAAAGGTTATTTCATTTAGCAGTTGTGATGATCATCTTCAGAAAGTATGATAGAAAAAGAGAAAAGTACGCAAGTATGCCACATACTCCAGCAGTGTTGGAAAACCTTTGACACGTACAAACACGAGCTCATCCTTACCCACACACATATTTTAAGATCCTGTATATTTGCCATCAGGACAGTGTTAATGGGATGATCATGATGGAGTGTTATGAACCTAATGCACAATCAGACGTACATTTTACTGGGAAAGCTATTTTGAATGGTTCAGAATGATTCAGAATATCCAAGTGAAATTATTAAAGTTAAGTACTATGCAAGCATTAGCGTTATGAAGGACATAATAAGCTGCAGGGAAGTAGTTAGAGTAAGCCGTGAGTCTCTGCGAAGCTCCAAACATCATGAAAGAGGATTGTTTTTGTCTGGTAATGAGAACGCTAAAATGCTTACAAGTGGATGATATTGCTGTCAAGTACCCAAAGAGTGCCTACCCGTACGGAAATTAACCAGTTAAACAAAAAATGTGTTTACTATACATACACTGTCAGAGGAAATGGTCAAAAATGACCCGTAGCTGTCACTGGGGCAGTGCCCTTTAAAAAGGTCCTAATATGTACCTCTGAGGTACTAATATGACTTTTTAGGTGCAAAGGTGTACTACTGCTTTAGTGACAACTAGGGACCATTTTTTTTCTCTGAATGTGTAGTAATACCATGGTTTTGCAAATTGAGAGTCAATACGCCAAAAATTATGGTTATTTGCATAAAGGTATATTTTATGTAATGAACCTTTGTTTATTGAGACATAAATTGACTGTCATTGACCCAAACAGGCATGACACATTAGTTAAAGGAATATTCCACTTTCATTAAAAAAATCCTGATAATTTACACAAACCCCAAGTCATCCAAGATTATGTCTTTCTTTGTTTAGTCGAGAAGAAATAAATATTTTTGAGGAATACATTCCAGGATTTTTCTCAATTTAATAAAATTTCTTGGACCCCAACAAGTTTCACTGCAGCTTCAAAGGGCTCCAAATGATCCCAAATGAGGCACAAGGGTCTTATCTAGCGAAACGATCGTCATTTTCGTCAAGAAAAATAATAAGCACTTTTAAACCACAACTTCTCGTCTTGCACTAGCCGTGTGAGGCGCAAGCGCAACCTTACGTACTCACGTCAAAAGGTCACGCGTCACGTGTAAAACGCATATATGCTGACCATTTTAAACAATAAACTGACACAAAGACATTCATTTGTATTTTTCCACATACAACAATGTCAGAATGGTCCTTGTTCTCCATACTTGTAAACACTTGAGCGGTAGTTTCGCATCATGCGTGACCTTTCGACCTGATTACGCAATACGTAAGGTCGCACTGGCGCATCACAAGGCTAGTGCAAGACAAGAAGTTGTGGTTTAAATAAAAAAAATTTGTCAACAATTACAATTGTTTTGCTAGTTAAAGCAACACTATGTAGTTTTTTTTACCTTTAAATAATGTCTCTAAAATTATTTCAGTGATAGAACAACTTTTAACTGGACAAATTGTACTGTTGCTGCAACCTGAGCAGCCTCCTAGCTGCTACAAGCACACTCTGAAAGCGGCGGTGGAGGGTAGAGCACACTGCGCCGCCCTTCCCCCTGCTTGCAGAAGAGTGTCTGATACCTGGCACTGTTGCGCTTTTCAACCACATGGGGGAGCTGTAAGTCATTTTTACATGGAAACTACATAGTGTTGCTTTAAGACCATTATGCCTCGGTTGGGATCGTTTAGAGCCGTTCGAAGCTGCGTTGAAACTGTTGAGGTTTCATAAAGTCTATTGAATAGGCTTTATGCCCAGCTGCACTACTTCCTGAACTTCAGCCAGCTCCTTGTTTCCTGTCTGCCATTATTGGACAAACTTATTAATCCAGGTGTGCCTGACCTCAGTAGTCACAACAACAAAAATCAGACACACCTGGATTAATCAGTTTGTCCAATAATGGCAGACAGGAAACAAGGAGCTGGCTGAAGTTCAGGAAGTAGTGCAGCTGGGCATAAAGCCTATTGAGAAAAATCCTAAAATGTTTTCTTAAAAAAAAAAAAAAAAAAAACTTAATTTCTTCTCGACTGAACAAAGAAAGACATTTTGGATGAGATGGGGGTGAGTAAATTATCGGGATTTTTAAATGAAAGTGGAGTATTCCTTTAATGAAAAAAATAATAATGTTATCATTCTAGCTATTGATCACAACAAGCACAAAGTCACTTTTCCAGTCCCCTGGTTTTTACAGCTCTCCATGATGTGCTAGGTACATTGCCCATTATACAAATGAAAGGTTTAGCAATTTTATTTTAATGATTTCTCAATATTACGATCTCACCACCTTTACTGCTGCATATCAAACATTCAATATTTTCCTTTTGGCTGTAATTTCACACTCAGAGACAAATGACTGTTATTAAATGCCTGGTTGGTTCAGTGTGTCTTTATAAGCAATGTCAATGAGTCACATTCATCACAAGCATACGAACCTCCTGAAACCAATACGCTTTATTACATTTAATCTATGAAAAATGGTTGTGAGGCTCAATGTAAATGAAGGTGTGTGTGTATATATATTTAGGTGAGCTACTGACCTTGGCCTGACCGCAGATACTTTGGCTGATGCTTTTGACTGCTCGAACGGACTGGTGGAGATTTCATCCAATAAGAGGGACTCTTCCAAGGGATTGGCAAATTGTGAGGGAATCGTGTCAGCTTTCTCCGTTTTTGTCCCCGTATTCATTCGAGCACTCCTTGGTTTCACGTCAGGCCGCCTCTCGATGGCGTTCATCTGTTCTTTTTCTTTCTTCTGTTTTTCCATTTCATCTTTTTCTTGTCTGATTCTCTCTTGCTCTGCTTTCAACTTTCTCTCTTCTTCTCTTCTCATCCTTTCCTTTAATGCCTTTTCCGTTTTCTCAAGCTCCATCTTTTCTTTTTCCAGCCGTACCCTTTCTCGCTCTTTCAGTTCTTTTTCTTCTGTCATTCTTCTCTCTTCTTCCTCCTTCCTTTTCCTGTTTTCCTCTGCTTCCATTTTTTCCTTCCGGAGTCTTTCCTCTTCTTCAGCATGTCGTCTTTCTGCCTCAATCCTTTTGGTGTCTTCATCTTTCTTCATGCTTTCCGTCTCAAGCTTTGTTCTCCCCTCTTCCTCCATTTTTCTCCTCCTCTCCTCCTTGATCCTCTTTTCTTCCTCCTCCCGCCTAACTTTTTCCTGCTCTCGCTTTATTTTGGCCATTTCCTCCTCCTCTTCAATTCTTCTCTGTTCCTCCCTCTCAATCCGTTTCCTCTCCTCTTCCCTTTCTATTCTTTTCCTCTCCTCCTCTCTCTCAATCCGTTTCCTCTCCTCCTCCAGTTTCTCTAGCCTCTCCTCCTCCTCCTCCTCTCTCTCAATCCGTTTCCTCTCCTCCTCCCTCTCAATCCGTTTCCTCTCCTCCTCTCTCTCAATCCGTTTCCTCTCCTCCTCCAGTTTCTCTAGCCTCCTCTTCTCCTCCTCTCTCTCAATCCGTTTCCTTTCCTTCTCTCTCTCAATCCTTTTCTTCTCCTCCTCCATTTTCTCTAGCCTCCTCTCCTTCTCCTCCTCCTCTCTCTCAATCAGTTTCCTCTCCTCCTCCCTCTCAATCCGTTTCTTCGCCTCCTCCCTCTCAATCCTTTTCCTCTCCTCCTCCATTTTCTCTAGCCTCCTCTTCTCCTCCTCTCTCTCAACGCGTTTCCTCTCCTCCTCTCTCTCAATCCATTTCCTCTCTTCTTCTCTTTCAAACCTCTTCCTCTCCTCCTCCTTTCTCATTTCTTCTCTCCTGAACTGCTCTCTCTCTTCCTCTTCAATCCGTCTCCTCTTTTCCTCCTCCAGCCGTTTCTTTGCCTCCTGTTCCCTTTTCATCTGTTCCTCTTGTCTTCTTTGCATCTCTTCCATGGCATTATCCTCCGGTTCCGTTTCCACGGAGGTGGTGGAGATCTTCCTGTCGTGACCTCGCCGTAGATCCTCCATGGATCCGTGGCCGGAGCTGTTGAGACTGAAGGTGGAACCGGCCCGGGACTCTCTGGTCTCTTCTGCGTAGACGTGACTGCCGTTGACGCACAGATTGCTCTGCGTCAAGCCCTGTCCTAAGGAGCCGGCGCCTTGGGAAACTTTACTGTCTGAACTTCCATTGCGCTTGTGCTTAAATAATTTGAATTTCTTCTTGCCTTGAACAAAAAAAAGGACACAAAATTATTGCAGTACTGAAACTTTTAAAGTATTAAATAGGATTGCAGTAGTATACATTTTTAGATTGATAACAATAACTATTTTTAGTTTATGGCAAATAACTGATGTGAATCTAATTATTTATTATTGATTTGATAAAATATTATTGAATAATGCATTTTTTATTTTAATTCCAAAATAAATGTACAGTAAAATAGACCATATCAGTTTCCATAATATTAAACGATACAGACATTAAAATGATAGAAACAGATGATGATGTAATACCTTCAGAAGAGTCAACGTTTAAGCCAGACGACCTGCTCAAACTGATGGCTGAATCTTTTTCAGGAAGTGTGGGAAGTGTGGACATGGATTGAGACATGTTACGTTGCAAAACCTTCGGTGCAAAGAGGGATTTCAGTTTGCTCTTCTTTTTGATTCCGGGTGTGGCGTCAGCCTCCTCCTCTCCCTCGCTGTCAGTCACTATCTGGCCAACCGAAGGCACGATGGCGGAGGCAGAATCCGACATACCGTCCTTCTTTTTTCCTTTCAGCTTGTCTTTTATCTTGCCGAGTCGTGACCGTGACTTGTCAATCCCGGAGAGGTCGAACATGCTGGCCGTCATGTTGTTCTTCATGAACTGGATGTCTAGAAGCACCTCACCCCTGTCTTTGTCGGGTTTTCCCGTCTTGCCCATCAGTTTGAACCATCTGTTGAAGAAAATAGCAAAGTTTGTTTAGTTTCAAGGATTTTCATTTCCTGCAGCAACTCCCTCATCAAAGAAGAGAGCTAGCAGCAAGATTGACATTAAAGATATGACGTTTCACAGAAAGGGATTGTGCTGTCTTGTAGTTGCACTGTAAAAATAAATTCTTCAATAATTTTCTTAAATAAATTTTTTTTTAGTTACTGTATAATCTTATTTTTGGATATTATTATTATTATACGTTTCTTTTTTATTAACAGAGGAGCTTAAAACCAGCCATGTAGTAAAATATTCTGCTGCTGCAGTCATCAACTCGGCGCAACGCTGCGGCGCAACGCTGCGGCGCAACGCTGCGGCGCAACGCTGCGGCGCAACGCTGCGGCGCAACGCTGCGGCGCAACGCTGCGGCGCAACGCTGCGGCGCAACGCTGCGGCGCAACGCTGCGGCGCAACGCTGCGGCGCAACGCTGCGGCGCAACGCTGCGGCGCAACGCTGCGGCGCAACGCTGCGGCGCAACGCTACGGCATAAATTACAAAATTATGTGTAAAGTTGCGTAACATAATGTTGGTGTAAAGTTAGTGTAAACAAATACATGTACATGTTCCACACAAAATAACACAAAACAACAAAACACAGTACCTAAATTATATTATTTAGTAACTAAATAAGAGTAAAATACTCTAGCCTTTTCACAATCATTCAGTTCCAAAGAAGCAGAGAATAAATAACTACATAATACTATTGCCGTACAGCTGCTTTATTGGTTTTCGAGTTTAGCTGAAGTTTTTATTACTCAGACCAAACATGCAGACACAGGCAAAAATGAGCGAATCCCAAAGTCCATGTAAATACTTTCACGTGATTGTTCACATTCCTGAACAGCCATAAACTAGAAAGGCACACAGTGGTTCAATAACAGAGACGGTTTTGTCATAACTCCAGGATAGCAGTGAAGGACGATGATAACAAGGTTATCTTTCTCTCTTTAGAGAGACATTTGTCGAACATACAAGTCCTTCTGAAACCAAAAACACCTAAAGCTATGTAATAAAAGGCCATTTTAGCTATGAAGAAAGACTCATTTTCCTTGAAAATGTTTTATGGGAACGAATGACTATAGCTTTTGAGCTACATGCCTGTAGGAACAAAACACAACTCATTACAAAAACAAAGAGGAACACCACAAGGTCTGTACAACACAAGGTTTGCGTAATTACATGCAGGCTTCATTTTATAAAAAATAAATGAACACGCAGTTACATACAGCCGTGAGAATACAAAAAAAACTATTTCACAAACACTTCAAAATGCCAGACAGCAAACAACACACGGCTGGCAGATTAAGGTCAAATGTAGAGTTTGAAAGGAAAATGAAATTCCCTAAAACTCAACAACACTTCAAATGCTTCTTCAAAACAGAGCGCTTATCATTGCTGTGTGCAGCCATGAAAAGTATTGTGACATATTCTGCCTGACATTTCTCTTATTTTCTATTATAAGCTGTCCAGATGGCAGCAAGTGAATATGCACAAATGTACCTCACACTTCAGACACTATACGGCCTCGTTTCAATACAAAAACCGATATGTATGTTTTATTCTCCAAACAGCTTCCTCGCCATCATCAGCACCTGCTGCTTTAGTCCTACGGTAACAAAATGAGTACTTTACTGTTCACTGAGTAAATAAAGCAACATTAATACCATGGAGAAAATGACGGGTGTGTTTGGCTAAACAGAAAATGACTCAAGAGCTAAAAATAACAACTCACTCTGGGATTATTACTGTAAACGATCCCTGCCGCCCCTACTACTCATTACACCGTAACATTAACCCTGTTTCTTAGCACCATTGACAAACCATTGTACATCCGCGTCAGAGAAAAACTTATTCGTGCTTATTCATAGTCTGGTGACATGCTCATGCATTTGTTTTGACTTGTTGCAAACTGTTTGCTTAAAATAATCTTTCAAGGTTGAGTTTGGATTTATTTACCTACACACTTACCTAGTATAGAGTGCATATTTTAATTTAAGTGGGACAAATCTGACTTTTTCCACATTTAAGTGCTATAATTGGAATCCCAATGCGTCTTTCAACCTAGAAAATGTGAAAAAGATCAACCCAGTAACTTAGTTTTGGTAAACCAATCTCTGCAAGCATGTGATAAAATAGGTAATTGAAATTTGGCTCCCCTTGTGATGTCAGAAGGGGACCTTATTATAATAATACCGCCCCTTAATCTGCACTATCCAACCACGGCACTGCCATTTAGTGCAGAGAGAGAAAAAAATTACTGACAGCACAGATCATCGTTTGCATATCATCAGCTCATTTGCATTTAAAAGGAAACACCCAAAAATGTGCACATTTTTGCTCAGAAGTACAAAGTGGCAATTTTAACATGTAATAATATATTATATATATGGTATTTTGAGCTAAAACTTCACATATGTACTCTGGGTACATCAAAGATTTATTTTACATCTTAAAAAATTCTTGTGAAATGTCCACTTTAAAAAGTTGATTTACTGTTTTTTTTCTTCATAATTTCTGTGAAAAATAACATTGAATACTGACAGAGTAGGGTCATGTTAAAGATTTTGCCTTGCCTTGCCTATTTAATTAAAAAATATATATATTTCTCCCTTTTTAGGCCTGAAAATATATTTTTAAACATAATTCGGTGCATAAAACTGAAGGGACTAAAGTTTAGGGCGTTTAAAGAAGTGTAAAGACATGAGCTACAACAAACAAACCCATAAATAGCAGAAGTTGTTAAACCACATTTCCTTAATGCGAATTACATGCGCGCATTTAACACCACTTTTGTTAATAAAAGGTCATCAGCACCTCACGCCCATACGAACACATTGTTGCAAATGCAATAAGGTCCTGGTGTGATGTCATTCAGTTAATTCCCCATAAGCCACGGCTATAAGAAAGAATAATTAGAGAAGTTGTTTGACAGAAGTTACAACACCTCCACAGGGCGTTGCCTGTGTGTTTGAGAAGTAAAAATATATTAAACACAGTTTTAGACAAACGCATCAGCTGTGACCGGAAGTGGAGGCAGTGTTAGATGAATCACCATTGGATCATTTATTGTTTCACTTCCTGTGTGTGCCAGTACACTGATAAGACTGTTGTGTGACAGGACCGTCTTATCAAAGGCCAGCGCATAGGCCGCGTTCATTTGCTCCGAGGTGATAGTGTTTCACTTCACTGGTGCTTTTAAGATATTCAACAAATCCGGTTTAATCCTCTGGAGAGGTTTTGAAGAAGTGGCATTAAAACAACTATTAGTTTAGCCCTTTGGCACATTATCTGCTACACAATGTTGCATTCCAAACCGTTTGTTTGATTTGTTCTAAAATATATCAGAACAAGTTAATGAACTCATATTTGGCCACTTATTACTCGCGTACCCATTTTATGGTGCTAAACTTCTGCAAGAGGGTACAACAAGTCTGCCAGAACAACAATTACCGATAATACACTGCAAAATCCTCAGCCAATGAGATGAAAGTCTGTATTGGTTTTATTAATCTGTTACTTTTATGCAACAATTTTATGTTGGCTGAACAAATAAGTTTTAAGTAAAGCTGACAAGACACACTTTTTTGTTGAATGAACTAGATTAAATTAAGTTCACATTGTTAAATAGATTATTTTTTTTTTAATTTTTCACAACATAAAAGAATAAAGTAAAAATTTTTTGAGTGTGTAGAAAGTTTAAACTATGCAAATTTGGTAATATGCAGGGGTGCACATAACTTTTTCCTCAAAGGAGTACCTGGAGATGTTGCTTGGTACTAGGGGTGTCCTCGACTAAGGATTTACATATTCGAATCAGAATTTTCGAATCTTTCCATAGTCGACCGATAGTCGAATCATATCTATGTTTGTATGCATGGGTTGGGAGGGGGCCAGACCAGGTACAAATTGGTAACTTTTATTTTCTTTCACAAGCAGCACACATAAACAACTTTCTGATGAAGTGACCAAAACTGTCTTTCAAGTGATGAACGAAGACAAAACTGACGATGCATTTATATATTTATTTTTTTAAGGTAAAATATATAAGGCAACATTTGTTTATTTATTCCTCATAACATTTTAAAGCCACGATCTACAGAACATCACACAAAAATACATTTTGATAACTAAACCTAAAAAAATAACAAAGGTAATTCTGCCTTGGAAACCTCGGCTAATTCAGTGTTTTTATTTATTTTGGAGATATAGCGCGTCAAAGCAGTCATGACCAAAAAAAAAACCCGACAAATGAGAAATGACAAATAATTTGTGATTGTGACTGTAAATGATAAAAACTAATCTTTATTTACAAATTATTAAACGTTAATTTATAACATGAAAAACACTGAAATTAATGATTTTATAGAAACTACGCGTTATTATTTAGCACAGAAATACCTGCTTGCTTGCTCTGACTTTGATCATCTCTGTATTCACTTTAGATACAGAAAAACCGGATGATATTATTTATTTCAGGAATCTCTTTGCTATCATTTAAAAGTGAACACCAACCATAATATTAAATCACAAGAAAGACATTCGTGTCAGGCAGAAATAGGTTCGGTGCAGATAGTTTCCGTTTCATCACCGAAATTTAAAAAAACGGCTTACTTGTTATGTAGTTTAACTTTTGACAAGATAACCAAAATGTATGATAAATACATTTTAAAAACTTATACCCGTCGAAAAACATCCGTTTTTTAAGGTTTAGTTTGATGAACTCCTAAATATGAGACGCAGAGCACCTAGCCCGGTCGGCTAAATTACATGCGCAAGCATGGCCAGCACGCAATAGCGCAACATTGATACAACGAAAAGCTATCCAAAATGTATAGACTTAAATTAGATCAAAATTTATGTTTATAATAGATACATTTTTTAAATAAAATAAGGTCAGAAGTAATAAAGTGCAGAACAAATATGCAAAATGCCTCAAGTGCACAGAAATGTAGAAACAAAGAGGCAATGGTTTATTAACGAAGAAACCTCCGTGTAGCCCGGTCACAGGGTTGTTGGATTTATTAAGGCATTTTAAAAATATTTATTGAAAGCTGTTACTTCACATATTATTTGCAGCATTATCATAATATGCTGTATATTAATATATTGTGAGAAAGCTGTTATATGTGAAATCAGATAATGTGTGCACCCATATACGGCCAAAATTGAATGATCCTCATTTCATAACACATCTGCGACGATTCGACTGTAAGATTGGTAGTCGAATCAGGCTTCTCCTATCGATGCATCGAATCTTCGACTATTCGGGGTCACCCCTACTTGGTACTAAACTAAAATGTTGGCAACTATGAATATCCGATCTGTCTGCTTACATTGCGGACCAAATGCATGTATCAGATTTATATTCGAATATTTATATATGAATGAATCCTGAAATCTATGCATTTTTTCCTGTTTACACGTCCGTAGGTCATATGCGATCTGTGACACTTGAGACAAAAAATCAGAAATTAAGTCACTTCAAACAGGCGAAGTAATGTTGAAGTTTTATGTTTTGTTACAGAAATAAAGCTATATAATCTTGTAAAATTACTTTGTCTGTGTCTATTGCATATTGCGACATTTTACATCCTATGTGGTTTAAGCTGTTCCGGGTAAGTATGTCTACCTTGACTTGTTTTGCCAAGTGTTTAGTGTAAACACTGATATCTGATATACGAGTTGCTTTTAAAAGTTGATTTAAGCAGGTCATCAAAATGGATACAGGCAACAAATGAATGTGAATCAAGATTTGCAGTTTAACTTGTTTAACAGTTTAACTTAGTTTGCCTTCGAGACGCCTCTTTTGGTGATGATCATACAAGTGTTTTGTCTTTATTTTCAAAATTATCACTATCGGTCTAAACATTTCTCAGATGATAGCCGAACTTCGAAAGCCAATTTCACACAAATGGTACATTCTATGCAAAAAGAATTTTCACCAAAACATCTACACCAAAGCTGCCATACCAATGATTATCAGTTAGAAAACAATGATACTTCTCAGTTGCAGTCAAATGACATCTAGCAAATATTAATCCCCCCCATGCACAAAAAGAGCAGAAACCTCTGTATTTGCCTTTAGTATCTTTTAGGCACATCCACTAAAATGCTACCATGGTGCATGAGTGTATGAGACTAAGAGTGACATAAATGTGTTTTCTTGACCTTTGAAGTTGGAAACGGCTGTCAAGCTTTGACCAAGTTATGAAACAGTAGAAAGAAACACTGAGCTATCAGAAGCTTCGTGACACCGTCACAACCTGTCAGAACTCAAACAGACCTTAAAGAAATGAATGAAGACATTCAATCTAACAAAATACAGATTTTAACCATTAAACAGAATGTAAATTTGGGTATAAACAGGTGTGCACATAACATGGTAGTGCGACACAGTATGGATTTTGTACATACAGTGGGGAATATTATTTGACACATCAGCATTTTTATCCGTAAGAGGATTTCTAAGTGGGCTATAGACACAAAATTTCCACCAAATGTAGCCATCAAGCCAAATGAATTCATACAAAGAAATCAGAACATTTAAGTATACAAGTTGAGTCATAATAAATAAAGTGAAATGACACAGGGAATAAGTATTGAACACACGCCTTTGTTGGTGATTACAGCTTCTAGACACCTCTTGTATGGAGAGACTAGTTGTCTGCATTGCTCAGGAGTGATTCTGGCCCATTCTTCCACCCAAATGGTCTTTAAATCTTGAAGGTTCCTTGGGCCTCTTTTATTAACTTTGAAGAATGCTGATGTGTCAAATACTTATTTTCCCCACTGTACATGAACAATGGTAATACAATAGTACCTCTGGAAGCAAATACCATGGTTTGTAAATATCCTTGCACATTCATGGTATAACCACCAAACAATGTTACTTTACAATAGCAACACAATCCTGGAATGGTTTTTTTACAGACTTACAAAGTGACAAAGCATTTTATGATACAAAACAAGTGTGACAACACAATAAAGATTGACATTCTTACACACACACCCTGAGAGATCAACCTTCACATCTCCAAGACCAGAGATCTGGTTACTAACATAATCTAGGTCTACTTTCATATGAGAATCAGCTTACTCTTAGCAAGCACTGTTTGTTTCCAGCGGCTCTAAACCAGGACAACAACACAGCCCACGTGATCAGGGGACAAGATATGACTTTGTATCATGCATTTGTTATTGCACCAGACATCCATCATATGGTCGCAAGAAATGTCTCATCTGAACCCAACAAAATGTGATGATGTACGATCTCAGCTGCTTTGTTAATTAAAATACTGCTTCTATCCCAAGTCACCTGAACTAAAGTTTTGGATCAAAACAACTGTTGGGCAAATAGCCAATGGGGCTGCGTCTGTGCATGAGATTGAATTAGATCTCGTAGTAAAAATGAGCAGGAGGGCTGTAATTAAAAGATCTGAGCATTAGCATGCAAACAATGCAGTCATTCAGGGTGCAGGTGTAGCAAACACAAACTCTTCAAAACAGAACTTGAAGACTGGTAACAAATTTGTTGGTCAAGTTGGTTTCTGTGGAAGTCACATTTATACACGTTACAATGACGACTAGAGGAGAACTGATTTATTAATGAGCTCGCTGCATAATGCACAGCATGCGACTCAATATATAGTAGACCAAGACGACTAACCATCTTAGTTAAACAGATTTTCCCTTGGGCCTTGCCAACCTACTGCATGAACAGATACTCTGAACAAATAAAACCAAAAGGGCATTTTAGTTTATTCAGTGAATCTTATTATATTAAATACGCACAACAAGCAAGCTTTATACTCCCAGTACAGCATACAGTGGCTGACTCATTCATGAAGCTCTGCTATGTCTCAAAACTTGCCAAGGTCTGGTTTACTATTACCAAGCGCATTGGTCAAATTTAAAAGCCAGCTCATTATTTCCACATCAGGAAGGCTTGATGCCATCTTGCACAAGTGTCCTTGAGAAATAGCCTACCAAACACTGGTAACAGACTGAGAAATGTTTAACGTACCTGAGAAGGACTTAGTTTTGAAATTTTGTTTTGCAAAGAAACCTCACATGACTGAAGAAAGTATACACACAAAGTATGGGGACCCTTAAGCCATACACATATTGTAGTCATGGTATATAACTACAGTATATAAAAAATATAGGTGGCGTCTTCCCTTTTCTGCCTCTTCCCTTTTTTGGGATGTTTACTTCATCATTTTTAGGATGATATCAGCTTATAGTGTAACCATAGTAGTTCATCAACTATGGACATAACTATAAACAATATATCTATACATACAAACATAACATTATCTAATTTAATTTATTATAATGCAATAGCATGCACACTTAAAGGTATAGTTCACCAAAAAATTATAATTCTGTCATGAGCCCCATTCAATTCCAAAGTATTATTTTTCCTACTATGGAAGTGAATGGGGCTCATGATCGATTTGGTTACAAACATTCCTCAAAATATCTTCCTTCGTGTTCATCAGAACAAAGAAATGTATACAGGTTTGTAACAATATGAGGGTGAGAAAATGATGAAAGAATTTTCGTTTTTTTGTGAACTATCCCTTTAACTGCCCAAATAAAAAGGGGACCCATATTTATATTTTCTATGAGAATAGGCCTTGTGGGTATTATTAGCCAAGAAATAAGTATTAAATTATTACACATCAATTTTTATAGCCTATAAACGTATGTGTGTGTATTTACACATCACACAAAAATTGCTGGGTTACTTTATACAATTCTACTTTAACCTTTAAAATGTACATATTTAACCCATGGATTACACATACATACTGTGTAAAGTCACGTGCACTTACTCAGTTTTATTACGTGATTTGTTGTCGTAGAGGTCCAGCAGGTTAACGATCGCCAGCCCGAGCACTTTATCAGCCCCTATCAGCGCCCGGTGCATGACGCTCACCTGTAAGGTGCATCGGTCCACGTTACCGGGGTGAAAAAGCGGCAGGTCAAAGGCGGCCTCCTCTTTCCACACCGGCGCGACGCTCTTCTCGGACACCGACGTTGAAAACTTTTCTTTGGCCACCTGCATGATGGCGTACGCGTCGTTCGTGCCATTTTTCCCCTTGATCCGTAAACCCCTCGCCTGGAGTACCGTTACCTGAACGCTGGTGGGATACCACTGCTGGCTTTGCTCTGATAAAGACATTTCAGGACGAATCCAACAGAATTCTGTTGGGACTCACGCTGAACAAGACGCGCAAGTCGCGCTGTCACACGAAGTTACAACGTTAAAAAGTCCGTTACTGTTGCGCTGGAAAAGTTTCACCTTGTCCAGTAAAGCAAGCAACAAGTGCGCGTCATCACAGATGCCACGCCCACAGGTCGTTTTACTTGTAGGACCGGGCATGTGGGCGTGGCGTTGGCGTGACGCAACGAAAACCAGTTGTATTAACTAATTATGATGAACTTTACTTATTTTTCTTCTTAAATCTATAAACATGATAATAATTAAAACAATTTTATTGTTTTATATGTTTGGTTTCGACAATTATGGACAAAACTTGTGAATTATGTATTATTTATCACCATAAATGTGAATTTCTTTAGATCCTTGCAGTATATCTTTATTTTATATACAATTTTATGTATTCTTTTTTGTAACTTTATTGTGTTGGGTCATTTTTTATTCATAACTCAAAAATGCATCTGTCCCAATGTCAAGAGTTTTTTAAACCATTAAACCAAATTTAGTATTGTTCCAACGTTGTGTTTGTATAGTTTATATATATATAGATGACGAACTGACTTTGGCATTTGGACACAGTAATATTCCTTTCTCGTATAGACAGGTATAATTATAATGGCTAGGTGTAGACATATGAGAACGTACAAGTCTGTGATAACAATTATAATAAATTGTTAGGCTGGCATCACAATGAATAGAATAAGTGGAGGGTCTTGTAATTCAGCTTTTAATTGTTTGAAAAAGCTTAACCCAAAAGCGTTTTTGAAAAGATAGCATTGAAAAAGTCATTTTTAGACTTGTAAAATTAAGGCAAGCTACTAAAACAATTTCTTCAACCAGATAATTATTTTTATTACCACACCTATACTTCAAAGCAAAGAATGATCATGTTTTTTTTTTGCCCTCTCACAATCACAAGGCACTATATATAGTACCCAAAAACAATGACACCATCATAAATTAGTAATAAATCTTTAAACTTTTAATCATAGATGTGGTGTCACAGCCATCTTCATGCATGCATTGTCACCATGGTGTGCTTGTATTGTTCCTGAAACCCGTCGATCAAGGCTTTCATATTTTAGCATGGGAGTGGAAGTCAACAGGGCACATCCCTTTATAAACTCTCTTTCAATGTGTCCCTTTATGTCATGAATGTAGGTTAGGCTAAGGTGAACTGATGCCACAACAGAAAAGAGGGCAACAGAACATAAATGGAAAAGTTAAGCAACTGTGGCTATATGCAATTATGGCTGCATACATCACCAAGTCTTATTTCAAAATATTAACAATCATAAAGTTGACTATTATTCTTAGTTAATCGTAAATTGTTGTAATTGTTGTGATAACGTATGCAGCCAGCAGCTTTGAGTTAAGGGCCTGCAGGTAGTCAATATATAACATATTAGTAGCCTAAATTATAGGAAAGTACTGCCCCCTTATGGTGAACTTGAGTAATTAAATGCACATACTGGAATAGATTTATGCTGAAATCTGCATATTGTGACACATAAGATTTAGCTTATCCAGCAGAGCAATTTAATCCTCTCCAGTTCATTTCACATGCGTTTCAACTTTGTGGTTACCATCATTTATCAAAATCTTTATTTTTAATAACCTTAACTACATGATGGTGAGTAAACGATGAATGTTCTTCATTTATTTCCCTTGGTGAAGAAGGGATTCATTTTATTCATATTTAACTGAATCACAAGAGGGCAGCAAATACTTAAAAAGCTTAAACATGAACAATTTTCTTGTGCATGAAATAAATTGGTTGTAGGGAATCAATGCAAGCTTGTTGTAGTTACAGATCTTTTTATGTTATTTTGGATATAAATATGCATCAATTTTATTTATTCTTTGCAGTTTTTTTGAGTTAAAATTGGATCATGGCTTTTGGAAGTACGATCTCTTAAAAGCTTGAGAATTTAGTAACCTTTCTGTACTTCTGTGGATTGGACTGTAGTTTCTTTCCTGTGAGACTCTTAAAAAGCAGATACAAATCCTGAAGTAAGAACAATGGGAAACATGTGTGTGATGTCCTTTGAAGGCATCACAGGGTCTGGTCCATCCTCTTGGTACTGACCTATTGTTTTCTATGTTGGCTTTGGAAATGATACCAGGATGTTTGAAGTTATATTCTCACAGTTTATGTGCATACAACTTCAAAAAAGTTGGTTTCATTTCAGCAAGCCTGTGGGGTCAAAATTACAGCAGTAGTTTACCCAAACTATCTTCACTCACTGTTGTTTTCTCCTTCAATGTCTTTCTTTGTTTTTAAGAACCCTAATGCAGATTTTTTTTAAGTGTTGTTCTAGTTTTCTGGTTAGGGTGGGCATGGCTAGTGTTGCCTGTTCAAGTTTTAAAAGGACCCAAAAGGGTTAAAAAAATAACTCCACTTGATTTGTGTCGTATATTTTTACAGTCCTGAAGGCATACAAAAGGGTTTGGTGGGAAACAAACTAAAATATAATGCATTATTTAATTAAAGTCGTCTCTATTTCACTGGGTTCCCACACCTTAGCTAACTTCAAATTCAAGGACCTTTCAAGGACTTTCCAGGTCTAATACCCTCAAATTCAAGGACTAAATGTGGGGACACATTTCAAGTGAGAGCAAGGGTACATCGTGTTATCTTTTAAGATATATTGTTACAGTTCCCTTTAGAGGGAACTCACGCTGAGTCACTGCGGTGACACTTTGGGGACGCCTCCAGAGGTAAGTGCGTCTGAATGTGGATGTCAAATTCAACCTATCTGCAATATTGCCAAAGATGGCATTACAGAGACGTAGGAAGTATGGCAAGGGAGAAGCAGCATCTCGTTCCCTTCTCAGGGAACAACAGTTACATACGTAACCCGAGACGTTTTCATGTGTGAAACACAACTATGCAAAAAAGCATTTTGGTATGAATCAACATTCGCATACAGAAGATATAAGCATTTAAAGCGAACAGTTTAGCACGTATAGAATTTTTATGATATTATTCGACACTATACAGGGAATAACATGGATTTTTTCCAGAAAACGGCATAAAATAGATTCAAGCACTTTCAATGACCTGTATCCATGTGTGTAGATTTTCAAAAACTTCCCAGGGCCTTGAATCCCCCCCCCCCAGATTCACAAACTTTCACGAATTTCAAGGACGCGTGGAAACCCTGATTTCAGTAAACAATCTCTATGTCTGAACTATTTTCATAGGTGTGATTGGCAAAGGACAAAAAAGCAGGAAAATATATGGCACACCTACCATGACGTGGCGACATATATACGCATGCACTCACGCACACGCACACACACACACACACACACACACACACACACACACACACACACACACTATAAAATGAAATACAGTTGAAATATAATTTGAGCTCAAAATTGATTGATCTGAGTGGCCAATCGTCAATCTGCGTGGGCAAGTGCCACCCTGACCATTATGTAGCCTTGCCACTGTTTCAGACTGAACAAAATCAGTCACTTTGTGCATTTAAAGGTAAATATATCAGTGTGGTGCATTTTAAGAGTAAAAATAAGTAACTAGATCTATGAGGATTTTTATGTTTTTGTAAATAAATGTGTGCCCTTTTAGTAAAATCTTTGGTTGCAAATGGTAATAATAATAAGGCACACAAGCCACATACACAACTTGATAAATGAGATTTGTCATTGGTCAAAACATGTTTATTGTTTATAGAATAATTAGTGGGGGCATTTAATACAGATTAATTATTGATTACAACACGCTGAATTTAAAGTGGATACTGTAACACTAAAGTTATTCAAATGTTGTGACTTTCTGGAAAGGCAGTCAAGTGCATTTGTCTTTTGCATAGTTCTTTTGGCACAGTTGAGCTACGCGTTTCACACACACAGACGCACGCACACGGGCAAACCAGATCCATGAATGGATGGAATTGTTTGTCATTATATTATTCTGTAATCGCAAGATTCACAAACCATTAAGAGGAGCAAATACAGGCGTGTGTTCGTCAGGATGACGTTGGATCTGATTCGTGTATATGCGTGCGTTAACGTAAGTGATTACAGAATAATAATGCAAGCAAACGTTTTGACACAAACGCAACTTTATATTGATATTGCGAGACAGCATTTCACCTCGACGAGAAATCTGATATTTACATTACTGGCGTAGCTTGATTTGAAACGGACAGTTTTGTCAAAGCAGCAAACACCTGGCAGGTTCTCTTAATTTTGCTGTTTGTCTCTGCCTATTCCTTCTATCCAAGCCCAGCGCCACTGATTTAAGTCCTTTATATATAAGGTCGTCTTACCTAGGCTAGGCTTCATTTACTTAATCTTCATCCTGCTGACAACTTGTTGTGACTTTTCCGCAGCCGCGCGGCATCTGCAGCTGGATCTCAGCCACACATCACAGACCCCTCCCCATTCTACCTCTGATTGGCTAGTTTGTTAGTTTGGTTGAGAGTGAAAGATGTGTTTCTCTCATTCTATTTGTAGGCGAACGCATGATTTTTTTTTAATTCGCAGCCAACACCACACGCCGGTGATCCGACTGCAAGCTTTTTGGTGAGCTCTGCTTTCGATCGTGACAAATAAATAAACTACTTGCGGAGTGATATGAGGTCATTTATAACGGTGCCTTGCAACCCCCCCCCCCCCCCACATACACACAAAAAAATTGGATTTGCATGATTCACGAAAGCCTCATTTTCAGGTCGGAAAAGCCGGAATTCCGGATTTATCCGGAAGAATCACACCCCTGTATTTTTTAAGATGTTTAAAGTGTCTTCAGGACACTTAAAACACATGTTGAGTGGAGTTATTTATATAACACCTTTGGGTCCTTTTGAAGCTTGACTGTCTCAGGCACCATCCACACCCATAGTAACCAGAAAACTAACAACGTTTAAAAAAAATCTGGGTTTTGAAGAACAAAGAAAGACATTGGGGGTTCAACAAACACGATCGTAAGTAAATAAAGACAAAGTTTTCATTATTGAGTGAACTATCCATCCCTTTAACTTACGAGCAAAGGACTAGTCAGTTAAGTGCATGAATGATTAACTGGTTTCTCAAACAAACATATACAGCCAGAATGCACTGTAAGTCGCTCTGGATAAAAACAACGACATAATAGTTAAATCTCAACACACATTTTTGGTTTTGAGGCTACTTTTTATGATCCACAACAATTGTGACCATTAATCTCCAGAATAAGAGAGATTATTAACAAAAAAACCTATAGCTTCAATATTGAAAATATTAGACGCCCCAATATTCAGCATTCACATAAAGGGATTTAAGAAACAACTTAAAAAGAACAATGACGGTTTATTAAAAAAAACACAGCACATATGAGAGGCTGCCATGAGAATGTGAACGCTGAGCAGCTAAACACTTAACACATGATTCTTCAGACTAACAATACTAAAGCTCTACGCACATAGGGTCCTCTTTTACTTCCAATTTTTTTATAAGCTTAAATAAATCACTTCAAACCCCTCCAATCTTTCTCCTCAGGGGAATCATGCATTACAGTAAAAGAGCACAAATATTCAAAACGGTAACAGACTGTGAAGAAAGCGAAAACCAAAAGTACGTCATGTGTAACTGTCACTCCAAACTGAAATGGGTCTTGGATTTAATGCCACTGAGATGATCGTGCAATAACGCAAAAAGCTCCTGAGGCGCAGCGGTGAGCCGAGGATCTGGCAACACACTTCGTCCCGCCGGCTCATGCTTCTTTAGTTCTGTTATACAGTTCGGTTTAGGAAGCCAGTGTAGGGACTGCAGAGGTTTCGTCTCTCAGTGCGAGCGCTGATTTAAAGTCAAGTGTGCAGCTGAGATCCTTTCAGGAGCTGCTGCCATCTTCACCATTGCCCACCAAAACCTTACTGTAAAGTTTCTGTTGCTCCTCTTTATAAACTTCTTTGACTTTCCCTCGTTTCAGACCACCATCCCTGAAACAAAACACACAAAATATTTAGGCCAAATGGTATTTCAACTTTAAAAAAAAATAGTATTAAGTAAATTGTGTTCTTGAAGACTTAAAGGATTAGTAAATTTTCCTAAAAAAATCCAGATAATTTACTCCATGTCATCCAAAATGTTGATGTCTGTCTTTGTTCAGTCGAGAAGAAATTATGTTTTTTGAGGAAAACAATCCAGGATTTTTCTAATTTTAACGGACTTTAATGGACCCCAACACTTAACAGTTTTAATGTAGTTTAAAATTGCAGTTTTAAAGGACTCTAAACGATCCCAAACGAGGCATAAGGGTCTTATCTAGGGAAACGATTGTTATTTTTTGCAAGAAAAATAAAAAATATGCACTTTTAAACCACAACTTCTCATCTTCCTCCAGCTGTGTGAAGAGCCAGCGCGACCTCACGTACTTGCGTAATGACATCGATAGGTCATGTGTTATATATATTAAACGCACATTTGCAGAGCATTTTAAACAATAAACTGACATAGAGACATGAATTAGTATCATTCGACATACAACAACGTCGGAACGGTTATCTTGCGTCACACTTGTAAACACTGGGGCGTAGTTTCGATACGTCATCCGTGACCTCTTGACGTGATGACATATTACGTGAGGTCGCGCTGTTGCGTCACAGGACTGGAGGAAGACGAGCAGTTGTGGTTTAAAAGTGCATATTTTTTATTTTCTTGCCAAAAAAGACAATCGTTTTGTTAGATATGACCCTTATGCCTCGTTTGGGATCGTTTAGAGTCCTTTAAGGTAGGTTTCACATTTGGTGCGATTGCCTGGTACGAACCATAGTTCGAGTGCTCCCCCCTCCCCATGCCCCCCATGGACTGTGTTCACATATTATTTTTGAATCCGAACCGCGGTACGCTTGCATCATCAAGCTGCAGCCGGCGCGTTCTCATGTTGCTTGGCAACCGCTGTAAATGAGAAGATGACAAGCGTGATTGACGAACTGCAAGCAGAGAGATGATTTCTGAATGCCTCCGCAAAAATTGACGTCGGCGGACAGCCCGTTGTCATCGAAACGACTTTAGTATGTTTGGGGCAGACAGACGCAAGTGCGTTTCTGTATTATTTCTTTGAAAACAAAAACGGTTTAAAGGTTTAAAAAAATAAGAAAAAAAGTCAAGCAAGCATTTTATGCATTTTGTTGTCAAGGTAAGTGCACGCACACAAACAAACACGTCTGTTTTGGTGGGACATTCCATATAATACGTAATTTACAGCGGTTCACTTCCGCGATTTGGTATGATTGCGCTCACATCAGCAGCGAACCGTTCTGGAGTTCACATGAACCGGACCCCAGACCACCCTTTTTAAGCGGACTCGAGTACGTTTCGCGGGTGCGCACCCGAGTTCGGAAGACAGCGTTCACATCATCCAAATGTACCGCACTCTGATGTCAATCGAACCCGGGTGCGCACCAAAAGTGCTAATGTGAAAACGCCCTAAAACTGCAATTATAAACTGCATTAAAACTGTTAAGTGTTGGGGTCCATTAAAATGAGAAAAATCCTAGAATGTTTTCCTTAAAAAACGTAATTTCTTCTTGACTGAACAAAGAAATCCAACATTTTGGATGACATCCAGATAATTTACTCACCACCATTTAAAAAAAAAAATGGACTAATCCTTTAAGCTCTATCACTGCTGTGTGTTTTTACAGGACCTCACCATAACAAGTCTGCCAGGCCTCCCTTTCTAGCAATAGCAGCTTTTACCCTGTTGGCAAACTGCACTGCGTCCTCCCCTTCCTAAATATACGAAAATAAGACATTAGGATTTCAGGTTTGATTCATATGATGATGATTATTATTATTATTATTATTATATGATTTTATTAACCAATGCTACCAAATGGAACAGCACAAATCATTCGCTGTTTTCACAACACTCCCTCAGGCCAATTTAATGGTGTCTGAATGACAAGGATGTCACTTTTGGCGACAAAAATGTAGAAACTAATTAAGGGACAACTTTAAGTTTAATAAAAATAAAACTTAACAACTAACCATGCGGCTCATTGGTGGAAGGTACCAGACGCTGCACACAATGCCCCAGCTGCTCATCATGTGAAGAAGATAGTTCACCATCCCAAACTTACTGCTGTTCCAGAACGCATCACCAAACCTTGGGTCATACTGCCCAAACATCAAAATCAGATGATCAAATTAGCCAATCACAGCAAATACATCCCAAACTGACAATATTTGAAGAGGAAAATTTTTTTTTTTATACTTTTTTTTACCTTTATGGCCACAGGGTAAACCGTGCAGCCGACCTCAAAGCTTCCCTTCTTAAACATCATGACTGACGTGTTGTTAATGCAGGTTCCTTAGGAAACAACAAACATCTTATTTTTTTCTGGATATATCATAACTCAACCATGAATTTGGCAAAACCTCTGCTTTTAACACTGACCCTCTGGGAATATGAGGATAGGGAGCTTGCTTTTGTCGGCGACATGGTCACTTAACCTAAAAAAAAGATACGAGGTCAAAATGCAAACATATCACAGTCGCTACCATCAATAAAACACCAGAAATGCTTATAGCAACCAGCAGGATGCATGCGATGTACATGCCTACCGTTTAGCTACTAAATGTCTGTCTTTGACTTCAGACCTCTCGAACCAAATATGCGGACAGGCCTTCACCATCGCCCTCTGAATGACTCCCATGAGACCACCGTGAACCTGACCCACCTGATGCACACAGACACAAACAGATCTAATACATATTTCACCATAAACATCAATACAAAATCACAATAAAACATCACGCTACCATAGCATAGCATCCATCACTGGCCAGAATGATAACGTCGATAGGAGACGTGTGATTTGCCACGCAGATTCCTCCATTTTTCGGTTTATTCTCTCTAGAAAGTAAACAAATTTAGTGTAGAATGGCATTATTTAGAGAATAATGATGGTTACGCAGCAAGGTTTACAGCAGGTGTTTGTGTGCAAATACCTGTCGTGGTAGGTGATGATGGCAGTTAGGGCTCGCACACATATGCGGTAACACATCAAATTAACCTTATCACTCAGATAACTCTTCAACCTGCCATTAGAGAACACAAATCACTTCACTAAAAACAAACAGGCTACTTTTAAATGTTATTACTTACTAAAAAAAAGCCCAACCAAGGTCTCTCGGATATCTCAAATTATGCTATAAGATTTGTGCATAACATTTTAAAGAGTATCAAGAGGCATACCTTCCATTTGGTAACAAGCCAACAATTGACGTCAGAACCACAAGTAAGCCGACACCAGTGAAAGCAAGCGTGACCCTGTAAGGAGCCAAGGATTAAAAGCTGAACAAAATCTAATCATGATACATCTCAGCTAAACAACTGAACTGTAGTATATCTGTAAAAGATTAAACAGCTTATGCAAATGAATGTAAATTATAAGCAAAGCAACATAAAGTAATGCATGTGCTTCTTTGACAGTATTTTTTAAATAATATCCAAGTCTATAGTTTGCAATGTATGGTACATTGCAATGGTTTTAAGTGTCCATTATCCTTAAGCACCCTAGCAAATTATTAGGACCCTAATCTGGAAGTGTTTGTACAGCTGCGCCCATCGTCTTACCTGAGTGGCAGCAGAAACCCATAACGGATGAGCACCCCAACCCCCCAGAGCACCGTGAGTCTGGTGCTGATGTGTTGTAAGTTGTAGTTGCTGCGGGTCAGCAGGTTCCAGGACTCCAGCTCCTCTGCAGAGAAGCGCTTGGTCACCTCGTCGTCCACGATGCTCTCCACGCCTTTCCGGCAGAAATAGAAGATGTCAGACATGTCAAACTCGGGCTCTGGGCCTCCACCACCGCGCCTGATTTCCTGAATCTCCTGCTCGAGGGACACTGGCTCTTTAGCGATGATGCCTGAGAGGGAAAAAGAAAGAGAAAAACTCAATTTCTTTGATGCTTGAGAGGTGATGTTGCTGGTAACTCATGTGATTGATCTTTTTAAGTGACTAACCATTGCTGTTGGGTTTGTAGAGATGCTGATTCTTCTCTTTCGCTCCTCTCTCCATCCTTAAGGTCGCCCACTGAAAGCAGAAGTGGAATTTATTGAGAAACTGTAACTTTATAGGCGATGCCACAGTGATATCATAATATTTGAGCATTGTAAAATCACAGTAAAATTTCTTAGCATAAATACTATAATGCAAATAAACAGAAATAGAGCAATAGGCCTAAAGAAATAGTTTCCTGTTGGTGTGTAGATCAGTGGTAGAGCATTGCGTCAGCAATGCAAAAGTTAATGGGTTCATCAGTATGCCTTGTAATGTACTGTAAAGGGGCGTACACACCAAACGCCAATTCAACAACTTAAGTAGATTACATACAAGGTCAATGCAAAGACACGAACAGACGCAAACTGGCATGGGGCGATGCAAATGATGGAAAATGGGGCAACGCAATTGCCGTGAAAACACAAGATATTTAAACGCGACTTTGTGCAACTTGAAAATATTCAACGCAAATGAAAAATTTGCATGACATGAAGTTAAATCCCACGAGTAATCTAGAGCGAGGAACACAATGCTTCGCGTTTGGTGTGTATGCAGCATAAATCACTTTGGATAAATGCATATATGTAAATAATCTGCTGAAATTATGACTACCCAACACCTAAGTGCTTCGTCACTTCAGTTTTTCTTCTTGTGGAGTGGTTGGACATACGCTGATTTACTTTAGCCAATGGTGCGGAGCGCACTGAAAAACTATGTCAGATGAACCTTTAAAACCTGCCTGATGGCCAACTGCTGGCTTGGTGTGAACCTAGCTTAACAGAGACAACTACCCTAGTCAACATTTGAAGTGGATAAAAAATGTTCAGAGTTATCCTAAGACAAGAGGTGTTGTTCAAGTTTTAAAGACAACTTTTATAAAAGGTTTTGATGTTGACATGTAAGCCATCGGTTAATCTGAGCCATGTAAACATTCAAAGTATCTTTTTAAACCAAGTTATCTCGTGGCTATAATTTGTTTGAAATCGCATTACGTGACATATCCCATCAATGTCAGGCTGATCCGAGTCCCCGAGAGGACATCTAATGTACCCTGTGGAAAAGGCAAAGCGAGAACAGCCATTGGGAGCAAATTCCACCGAGACACAAACAACAGTACGGAAAACACTGCCGTTGATCCGTGATCCTCACTGGGATCTGGTGCACAGCCAGAGTCTCCGAAATATAAATTATATTCACACATAGTTCAATAAGCTTTATAAAGAAGTGAACTATCAGTACTGATGTCCTTTTTGGATGCGTCTTGTTTTAAAGCATTTATTTTCATTCATTTGGTTAACCCATTTTGCAATGCATTTGTAGAAACATTAAACAGGTGTTTTTAAAAACATTTTGAAGTGAACATTTTAATCTATAATGACATTACTTTCACTACAAATCTTATTTATAAAACACAGACTCACTGTAGTATTGTGCATCTGCGTAATGTAGTTAGGTATATTATATAACCTAACTACATTATCAGTGGTGTATAAAGACCTTTAAAATTAACTGTATTGTTTTTATTACCTTTCAATGAGCCGT
The DNA here is from genome assembly GCF_030506205.2 of Paramisgurnus dabryanus. Lineage (NCBI taxonomy): Eukaryota > Metazoa > Chordata > Actinopteri > Cypriniformes > Cobitidae > Paramisgurnus > Paramisgurnus dabryanus. Next base: position 4,881,488 of record NC_133346.1, on the reverse strand, counting down.
TTTTATCTACATACAACGCATGTCCACCCAAGCCACCATTTCGCACCACCATGTTTCTACGGTAGGCCTATATGGACAAACTGATCTATATAGCGTGTTTTGTTTTGTCACTGTCATCTCAGATGATGACGTGTTTGTCCTGTGATGGCTACCTTAGCTTTTCTATGCGTTTCGAAATGGAGGGGTGTACTGTAAACTGGGCAATTGGTTGCAATTCACAATCTCACTGCTAGATGTCGTTAAAAATCTATGCAGTGGACCTTTAAGTAACTTTGGATAATAAATGATTAAAGGTAAATATATCTGTGCACTAAACATTTTACTAAGCTGCTCTTCTCTATGAATTTCCCTTTGGGAATCATTACAGTGGATTTGCCCAAGCAAAAAGAGCAGCCGAACGCAGCGTGTAAAGCCGGCCGTGTGCTCTGCGAAAGTAAAAAATGACTCTCCCGAAGGCACTGATGATGCTCTGACTCAGAGGGATAGAGATGCTGCGGTCAGGAGGGGCGAACAGTTGAGCTGCTGTCAGATTGGATCAAATTCTACTCTTCTGGGTCACATGACTGTATATTCTGGAAGAGTTAGTCACTGGAAAATAGCCATCTGGAGTTTCCCTGGGAGTTTGCAGAGGGTCGGGATAAGAATGACTCCAATGGTCCAGATGAATGAGAGATGACGGAAACCGTATGAAATCATCAAATACAGGTCCCTTTCATGACAGTGAGGTCTGAGATCTAAAATTTATTTAGGTTGCTTGAGTGAATCGAAAGCAAGTAGCAAAACACAAAGCTGTCAAGGAGCCAAAAGCTCCCGTGAATGACCGTACTGATACGTGGAGTTAAAGCAGTTTTAAACACACCTTTAAAGTTTAAACCTGATATTCAAGTTCGATTATTTATAGTGACTGAGGTGTCACAAATAAACAATTTGATTGACAGCAAATTCAAACTCACCTCAAAAAGCTTCAGTAGTGACTTCATATAGAGTCTTCGGATCCCGAAGGAAACCCCTAGGATGGCTGGAACGATGATGAAGACTAACAGAAGAGTAAACCAAAGCGTAAAGGAGATGCCCAGGAGCATACAGATCAAGCCGTCGAATGGGAAGAGGTAGGACTCCATCTTGACCGTGATCCTGCAGGTGCGTACGAATTCAAAGAGTGTAACAAGACTACCTAAATATAACCTGGACTCTACAGAGCCTCAGTTTCAGAAGCCTACGCTGAAACAGTGCCTTCATGGGCACATGAAAAATAAGCATTTATGCCAGGAATAATGTGAAAGAGCCATCGAGTTAACACTTTATAATGTTACTGAGTGTAAACAAGACATGGTAGGAAATTTAAATTTCTGAGTTTATAGTGTCTCAATTTCCAATCAGTCCTGGCACTTCTGATGAAACAATGTTTAAGCTTCTGAAGCAACTGCAGTGCACATGATCCCAGGCCATCTCTGATACATCTAGAAAGAGAAGAAAGATACAAAACACATCCAGATCCCATCAACTGTGAGTGAACATCAATAATTTGCATCAAATATTACTCGCTTAATGAATAGATGAATTGACACGTGCTTTTGCAATGTTGGAGCGAACGTCTACTCTAAACCATAATATTATATATAGTTACGTCAATAACATGGTCATCAAATAACGCGAAAGAACATACAATTGCCCCATTGAGCACCAGCTACACAGCTAAATGTCCTAAATATTACACAATAAATGCAGTACTTCAACCTAGCTTTTAAAATAAATAAAGAAATATCATAAACGAGTCAGAAATTGAAAATATTTAGTTTGCAGGAGACCGTATTTGCTATTTAAATGTAACAAGTTCAATGAAAGAAGGGTAATGTGCTAATCAACCATTTCATTTAAAGACGTAATTTAAGCGTAAATCGTCGTTATGTGTATAAAATCCGGTGTCTACACTCACATATTCCCCGCCGACGACGTTTGAATGCTAACCTTTCATGTCCGAAAACCATATTTTTTATATTTAGCCATCGTAAGAGCAGCTGTTGTTGTTATTCAACAAGTTTAGAGAATCGGCAGCGCGACACTCCTTTCGCGACATCCGCTTCCGGTGGGCTCGGCTGCTTCGCCATTGGCTAAGGAGCGTAAGTTCCGCCTCCTTTTCCACGTGTTTTCACGGCGGTGCCTGATCAGCTAAAGTTGGTCTTTTTTAATAGTGATTTTTTTTTAAATCAATTTTCTATATTTTTTGCAAATCAGCATAATAACTTTTATTATTATTCATATAAAAACTATTTACAATTTAACGAATTTATTAACGAATTGTCCAAGGCTTAAAAAAAAACAAAGCGAACGAGGTAATTTTATTGTATTTATTGTAATTATTTATTGTAAATAAACATGGGAATAAACAACCACATATGCTACCCTCGTTTTTATTTTAAGTTGTATTGTTTTGTAAGGACGTTTTCCTCTAAGTGTCTGATAAAAGGAAAATGCATACATACTGTACCTGTCTGACTGCAAAACCAACTGTGACCAGACGCTGGTGCTGAAACCCTACAGATGAATATATACAGGTAAAATAACCCGGTACAATGGCTGTGTAACCTGCTCAATATTTTGTAAATAAAAATTAACATACAGCAGTGTGTAGAAAAAAGATAAACGAAATGATTTTAATGCCCTCTCAGGTTAGATTAAACCATCAAAATATAAGGTGTATGGTACAAAAGAGAACAAGGAACTAATGGACAAAATAATTAGACAAAAAGGCATACCACAGCAAATTAGAGAACATATGTATTTAAATATAAAAATATGCATAGATAAATAAAAAACTTACAATACATTGACTAAAATTTTATCTGTTATCACTTTTGGCCACTACTGCATATTTATAAGGTATAATATTGATTACTGACATTTAAATTAAATAAATGTTAATATTTATGTACCAATATAATCAAAATCTGTGTTTGTGATATTGTAATGATGCTTGAATGAAGATAAAAGCAAGAAGTTTTTTAGTTAGACAACACCGTTTTTAATGAAATCTGCAATGTACAAAAAGTTGTTTTGGCATGCAAAAAATAACTCAGGTTAGACAAATTTCAATTCACACAAAAGGATATAAAAAAAACCTAGTGCCCACATCCTTCATATCTCTCTCTTTCTCTCTCTCTCTCTCTCTCTTACACACACACGCACACACTCAAAGAGAAATAAAAAATACGCTCATTTGACTGTTAACTTACTCAAGCATTTTAAATACAGCACATGACAAAACTACACAAAACCAAAAGTATGCAAGTATGCTACTTGTCTCAACTCGAGTGTGTTAACTTTTTGCATCAGTAATAGCTTTCATGCAGGACAGTGTGCAAACAAGGGCAATTAAATACTCTTAATAAATATTCATTTTTATGGCAAGAGTCTCCCTTAAAATATGTCCACACGTATTTAATTGTACGGCAGTGCATAGGTCCGATATATTGTACAATATATAGCATATGATCAATAGCAAAGTTTTTCCAGCATTTCCCAGTTATAACTTTCATTGTGCATTAATATATAAAATAAAATCTTTGTGAGAAATAATTTTATATTTCATAGACCACTATAAAACAGCCAGAGTCTCGTAAAGGGAAACTATACACTCTCACAATGATATTTTACAATTGTTAAATATGAAAGAGCAATGTTATTGCAATATCTGTATCACTTTACTTTTATTAAGTAGATGTGACTAAGAGAGAATAAAAAACATAAACTGGATATATTGATGTTTTTAAACTGAGAAGATCAATCAGTGTTTCGACTGCAAGCCAAATGTTGCTATTTAAGCACTGATATTAGGTCAGTTTTGCATAAGACCCCATTGTGATTATTCTGCTAACTGTGTTATTCAAATAGAGATCAGAGATCACAGCATCCGAGTTATCCCAATCCTGCTGTTGAGGTCAAAGTTCATCTTCCAGAAGTTCCTCTTGTGAAGCTTCTTTTGTTCCATCCTATATTTTTTTCAGAAAGCAGGAAGTCCAGTTTTTGCTGTCCATCCACATTTGTCTAGCGAGACATCATTCGCACAAATTCTAAGATAAGAAAGATCAAATGTTGTTTTAGCTGGTTTGGCTTCAGGCCACATATACTACATCTGACATTGTATCAGATTTGTGCATTTTTACTTGATTAGTTTTGTTCATGGTTACTAAGGATCAGACATTTGATACAACATGTCCATATTGCCTAAGGCCTAATTTGGCAAGCTTCTTTGTGGCTAACATTACTCTACATTTAACTATGCATGGCATCATCCATGCAACATGACGTTACATGCCGATGAGTGCTACTGCTTTTTAACTTTAGAAAAAAATACATGTACTGTTGACCTCAGTTGAGTCAAAGCATGAGCTCAAAATACAGCAAGAGGACGTTTGACTGTCACACCCACAGCCATCACAGTGTTCCCCGGGAATAATCGAGGGAGCTATTTTTGTCCTTCCCGTTTTATGCTCTTTTTTGTGCATGGTTAATCTCAGAGGTGAAATAATCTCTTGGTTAAGAGATAATCTGGTTGACAGCTCTTTTAACGTTATAGTGATGAGATTCAATAACAACTGAACTGTGCGATGAAGCGGCATAAAACTCATGTGCTGAAGCAACACAAAGGGATGTACAAGGATCAAAATAAATCCCAAAAGGAGAGTTTGGAGTTTCTTGCACCATAATCATTTCTCTCAGACCATTACATCTTTTTCACACGAACAATAAATGTATTGCTGCGGTCGAAGAGTGGATGTATTTTCGGGTGTAGAGGATGTTTCCACTCCTTAAAATTCTTTAGTGTTAGGCTTTACGGCTAATCATATCTTCTTAAAACAGTGTACATATTGTAAAAACAAAAATGGTGTAAGACAAATAATTTAAAAGTATTTTTTGTTACTGATCCTTTAAGAATTATAATTTTATTTAGTCTAATTTTGATTTATTTTGTCATCTATCAGGCTAAATTTTCTGAATATGTATATGCACTGCAAAAAAATGATTTTCAAGAAAAACATTTCTTAGTATTTTGTCTTGTTTTCAGTAAAAATATCTAAAAAGTCTTAAATTAAGATGTTTTAACAAAAAGAAAATAAGTATAGTTTTCAGACCAAAAATTTTAGTGATTTTGTGCATAAAACAAGCAAAAAAAAATCTGCCAATGGGGTAAGCAAAAAAATCTAGAAAATTTTTCTTAAACACTCCAAACAAAAAAATTCAAGAAAATTCAAGAAAAATTTGCTTACCCCATTGGCAGATTGTTTTGCTTGTTTTATGCACAAAATCACTTAAATTTGATATTTTTGGTCCAAAAACTACACTGTAAAAAAATTCCGTAGAAATTGCAGCTGGGTTGCCGGTAATTTACCGTAGATTTACATTTATGTTATTTACTGGCAAGAGTTTGTTCAAAGTTAAATGAACATTAAACATTTACAAGTCTTTGTCTTTACAGAGTAAAACTAAAAAAACAGCATCAAGCAAAACATTCTGGGAAACAAAATCTGAAGCAAAAAACAGAAAAAGGTTGATGATGATTTCTGGTTCCTAGAATGCTTTGCATGAGGCTGTTATTGTATAGTTTTATTCTGTAAAGATAAAGACTTGTTAATATTTAAAATTTATTTAACTTTGAACAGTAAATAACATAAATGTAAATCTACGGTAAATTACCGGCAACCCAGCTGCAATAACATTGTAATTTCTACGGATTTTTTTTACAGTGTAGACTTATTTTCCTGGGTTGTTTTGCTCATCAAGAAAAAGCATCTTAATTTAAGAATTTTTAGATACGTTTACTGAAAACAAGACAAAAATACAAAGAAAATATTTTCTTGAAAATAATTTTTTGCAGTGTGTGAATGCACCGGTTGACTAAAGGGCATTTTGAATACTACTGTATGTCTATGGTGTGCCATTTTTATTCCAAATGAGTAAGCTATGTCTCCTTAAAGTACTTTTTAGATGATACATAAATACATTTGATTACTAAATAATATCAAAAATATTGGATGTAACAAGACTGAGCACTGCGATGCTCAAAATGGCCGATCTGGCGATTGAAGTCTCGCCTTACAGTTTAAAGAACCAAGATGTTTAAGCGCAATTTGAGCTTAAGACACAAAAGTTATGTTTTGTGATTTTAAAAGTTATATTTTGTGATTTTAGAGATAGTGGCGCAACTTCCTATCTAATCCAACCTTGATGACTTTGAACCAGTCATAATGGCGTTTCCCCCAGATGGCATGAATTGATTCATTACATGCTTGTTTGCCCACCAGTACAGTGACAGCACCACTAGGGTTAAATTAGAATTACTAATGAGTGCCAAATCAACACACCTTCAAAGTCAACATGTCCGTCTCCATTCAAATCAATGTCTCGAAGAATGTCCTCTAAATCTCTGTGGCCCACCTGCAGGTGAAAGAATCAATAGGAGGATGAAAGAAAGACTTGATGACATCAACAAAGCTTTCAGATGCCCAATGCATAGTCAGTAACATCACCTGCTGCCCAAGCAGTTTCTTCATGGCCTCCCTTAGTTCTGCCGTGCTGATCTGGCCGTCTCCGTTGGTATCAAACTGAGAGTCAGTGAGTAAAATAATTGTGTTAGCAGAGGTTTCAAATGTTGGTTGTATTTATAGTAAACTGAACTCTGAGCATCATATTGCCACTTTTCTTGCTTCAGTGTATAGGCCATTGTTGGTATAAATCACGTGAAAGGACCTTAACTGTGTAGCTATTGGATTAATGCATGTTGCTGCCATAATAATGGGCCATTTTTGTGATTTTTTTCATGATTTTTCTTGTTATGTGAATGTTGACTAATGACTTATTTACATTATTCAGTAGAGCAGTGTTTCCCAACCCTGGTCCTCGAGGACCCCCTCCCAGAAGTTTTTAGATGTCTCCTTATTTAACACACCTGATTTAACTTATCAGCTTGTTGGGAAGACATGTTTACCATTTTGAAAGGAGGCTGATAAGTTGAACCAGGTGTTTTAAATAAGGAGACATCTAAAACTTTCTGGTATGGGGTCCTCGAGGACCAGGATTGGGAAGCACTGCAGTAGATCATGACTTGGCAACCCTCACCTCTTTGAATGCGTCTCTCAGCTCTTTCACTCCGATCATATCTGCCGTCTCAGCCAAAAGTTTTGGTCCCATCAGCTCCACAAAATCTTCAAAGTCCACATGTCCTCCCACTGTAAGGTATAAGACATTAGTCTATGTTACAAAACCTAGTGAGCTGTCTACATAGAAGACATGTTGATTTTAAAGTCCAAGTAAAGTACGATATTAAATGTGTTTTCAGTTTGTGACACCACACAGACAAATTTGAATGATAAAAAACCCAAATAAATAAAATCAAAATCTTTGAAAAACAGTCAGGATTTTTGTCCTCAAATGCTGGGATATGACAGCTGTTGGCGCTGAAACCACGCCCACTCACAGGAAGCTGCCATCTCTCTCAACTTTCAAATACCGCCGTGATTTCAGCAACCAGCCACCTCAGCTTTAACCACATCCCACCTCTTTACTCATTTTCAGTTATACTCGAGTGATGTGCAGTGACGCCCTGCCAAGATGGCGACGACAGGCATTCCCTACTATTGGCTTCAAAAAAGCTCTTCACAAACCTATGTGTGATGTCACAGACACTATGTCCATATTTTTTACAGTCTATGTTCTAAATGTAAATATAAGGACCTTTTTAAATTGTACTGCCCCAGTTATAGATTGGACTTTTTTTCTGACAGTGTATAACATTGTTAGCTTAGGTAATACCAAACTCAAAAATCAATTCTATAAGGTTGAGTCTTATTGAGGCTGTTTACACTTGGCATTAACATGCGTTTTCATCGATCGGATCACAAGTGGACGAGAGAGACACATTACGTTTACACCTGGTATTTAAATCCGTCTCTTTTGTCCACTTTCGACTGCATCTGTCCTGAATACTGTGAGGGGGTGGTCTGTGAGACGGTGGGCGAGTCTCTCTGCTGTCATTCAAACCCGAGCGGGAGTAATTATGAGTTTATATGGACGCAAACTAATATTATGTCGGAGTCCACTGCTTGTTTAGCAAGTATACATGCTGCATAGTGTTTTGTACGTTTATATGTTGGAGCTTTCTCTGAATTTTCAGCGCAATTGATGAAATAGGATCGCGCAACTTTCACACGCTTTCAAAACGAAACTACGGAGATCAGCCGCTTTAGTTGTATCAATGAAAGGCTAAAAATAGCGCTGTTCACCGTATGTTTACGCCAGAAGTCAAAAAAGACGTAAAACTTGTGTTTAATACCTCAGATTAGATAAATGGGCGGAAAGAAGGCGGTCGCTTGTGTGTCTGTTCGAACGCATTCAATCACATATGCGTTCCGCAACTCCAAAGCGATCCGATCGAAAGTGGTTTCGACTACCTCTGGATGTGGTTGAAAGTGGTCGAAAGTGGACGAGCTCAAAACGTTTTGAACACCGTTTACACCTGGCATTAACGTCGTCCACTTGTGATCCGATCGACGAAAACGCATGTTAATGCCAAGTGTAAACAGCCTCTTTGAGTCACTATGTAGACCCTTTCAAATCATTCACTTATATGGTTCCATTTTAGTTAAAGCAACACTATGTAGTTTTTTTACCTTTAAATAATGTCTCTAAAATTATTTCAGTGATAGAACAACTTTTAACTGGACAAACTGTACTGTTGCTGCAACCTGAGCAACCTCCTAGCTGCTACAAGCACACTCTGAAAGTGGAAGAGGAGGGTAGAGCACACAGCCCTGCCCCTTCCCCTGCCTGCAGAAGAGTGTCTGATACCAGGCTCTGTTGCGCTTTTCGACCACATGGGGGAGCTGTAAGTCATTTTTACATGGAAACTACATAGTGTTGCTTTAAATGTGTAGATAGTAGACAGATCTGACTTTAAAGATGTTGAAATCATAGACTTCTCACAGAAGCATTGGTTGTTGCTCACAATTCATATTTATCTGTTGGCTCAGTTCAATGAGTTCCATCTCGGTAGGCATGTATCCCATAGTTCTCATGCAGTTCCCCAGGTCCTTGCAGCCAATAAAGCCATCTTTGTCTTTATCAAACTCTTTGAAGGCTTCTCGTAACTCTGTGAAGATGAAAAGCAAGATGGGATGATAGAGAAAGAGTGGAGAAAATTGAAAGATTTTTTATAACTGTTTCACACGTGGACTCTGCTTTAAACACTTATAAATGAAATTGTCTGCCAAATGCATAAATGCAACATCAGTCTAATCACAAACTGTAAATCTATTTATAAGCATAGCAAAGTGGAAGAGATCATCTTTATTTTTAAGTCCTAGACCCAACAATACATGTAATTCAATTAGGTCTGATGGTGGGTAAAAATCGCTAAAATGGAAACAGAAGAGCAGTGATAAAGCTTTAAGGCCGCGGTATACTTTTTTTCCGCGTCCGCGTCCAGCTCGCGCGCGCACGCGTCCGCGCAGCTTTTCGAGTATACTCCCCGCGGCTACACGCGGATGGCGGCGTTCGACACTATACGCAATACAAATGATTTCTTATTCAAATTATTAGTCTAACAGGCTGTCAGGGCAGCACTGATTTGGCGACATTTACAGTACATTAAAACATTATGGTAGGTGAAGAAAAGTAACTCATCCACCATTGCAAACACAGTTTAGAACAAACAACAAGACAACAAAGAACAGGAATCAAACAAACATGCTGCAGAGCTTTCTGTTCTTTGAAGAAGTAAAAGTTAAAGAAGATAAACCATAGTGTGTGTGCAAATGCTGTCTGTTTCCTTTGTATAATTGTTTGTAGTGGAATGCACTGTCTAAATATTTTCACGCGCATGCGCTGTTGTACGCGGACTGTACGCGCACTGTCCGCACTGTCCGCGCGGTCTCAAATTTTGGGCTGCACGCGGACGGTCCGCGCGGCCGGCCGCGGACCCTCTCGATGACGAAAATGACGTCATGCGGACGGCGCGCATACGCGGACGTCCCTAGTATACTTTCGGCTTTAGTCTATCCACCTTATTTAACAATACTTACCATCCATTTCCTCTGGTCTCAGCTCTCTGTTCTGCAAAAAATACAGAAACAAAATAATCAAAAACAAGTAACCACCAATGTTGTTTATTTTGCTGATGTCATTAGAGTTTGTTTTCCTCCACCCACAAACACAGTCAATGAATTCAATGCACCATATTGACCTCGAGAAAGGAAGCAAGCTGTTACAACATTAGCAATAGATCTGTATTACAATGACTCATGTAAACCCATACACTCAATTAGTCTCTAAAGGATGTAGATGTAATTAAATTTGATCTTCTCATTTGAATTAAGTCATTAGGAGCAGCACACACAAACTGAGGATTGATCTCTCACAACCAGCTCAACCTGTTTCTTTGATCCCAGAATTCCCCACACATCCCTAAACGCGAGCGTGCATCTCTGAACAATCTCCGATGTTCTGCGGAAGAATTCGGTCATGTGATCCTGAGCCAAACCTCCCTGCTGAGGCTTATAAATGCAGATTCACGCAATTGTGTACCAACCCAAATCACGTAGCGCTGTGTGCTTTATGACCAACAATGTCTTGTTTGAATAGAACAGACCTGCTCAAGGTTAAAATTTATATGGATATGTCCTATAAACACCATACTGTCAGGTCCCCAGCTGTCAATGGGGTGGTACCCTTTCAAAAGCACCCTGTTGCATGTAAAGAGTGCATATTAGTAGCCGTACATTGCAAAAATATTTGTTTGTTAACTTAAAAACGAAGTTACCTGGTTGCCCTAAAAATATTAGTGATTTGTTGTGTCAACTAATATTTTTAAGTTGAATTAACTCAATTTTGAAATGTCCTCATACGAGATGTTTGTAGGATCAAACGTGTTTACATGCATACATGTGCGTGTGTCCAGACTTACGTACAGCCTGACGGCTCTCAGCGAAGCCCTTGCGGAGAAAGATGCACGCAGGCCCCAGAACATTGTGCATGTAAGTGGAGTTCTGTGCCAAAGCCGCCAGGGTCTCTCCAGATGTGACCCTCTCATCACATGACTGTACTGCTTTGTAGCTGCGCTTGCGGTCCTGAACACAGCCACCGTGTTCCCACAGCGGTCATGGTTGGAGAGGGAGCATGGGGTAAAGACACAATTAGAAACTGCAAGGATCGTCCGTCAAACATGCAGTATTGGTTGGGATTTGTGTCTTGTCAGTCATGTCAACAGTCAGGGCAAATGGTTGGTTCAAAACTCATCGAAACCTGAACGATCTCAAGAAAAGTCGTGTCACGCAAAATTTAATCAATTTATTCGTGTCCATGGCATGAAATTCAGCTTTTTTATGTGCCTTGAGCACAAATGTATTTTTTGTGTCATTTTATGTATTGTTTTCTCATTTATTTTTCCTATTTTTTTAATTATTGTCGCTTGGGGTTAGATTTGGGGTTTGGGTTAGAATGTACTTTTATGTATTGGTTACATGTTTTTCTTCCGCTTTTAAAACTATCCTCGCCTGGAGTTGGGGTTAGGATGTCTAAAAATGTAACAGAAATTGATTCTAACCCCAACCCCAAGTGACAATGGTAAGTAAATAGGGAAAAAAACAATGAGAAAACAATACATACAATTATGCGAAAAAGAAAGTTGTGTCATGGACAAGAAAAGCTATTTATAGAAATTCATCACAAAAAAGACACTCGTGCTCAAGGCATGGAAAAAAGCTGAATTTCGTGCCATGGACACAAATAAACGGATCAAATTTTGCGTTACTTAAACATGACTTTCCGTGAGATCAGTCTGAACTTGAATCAGATTAGAAAACACTAAAGCTAAGCTAAAGCACAATTTGTCAGGCTAATATAAATTCTTAATGTGATTTATGTTTCTAAATCTATGTTTTTCCTGGAAAAACATTTTCATAAACCAGATTTTGTGGCTAAGAGGCTTGTATTGTTTACATGTTTACTCTCACCCATTTTCGTAAGCTGAACTGAATTCAATCCCACTACAAAAAAATACAGATATGTACCCTTAATCCGATTTAAATTTACATGTACACTCCAAACAAAACGTATGCGCATGCATACAATAAGGGTTGCCAGATCTGCATAACAAAACCAGCACAATGGGTATTCAAAACCGCTATTTGTGTTAATTAATGCATGGGACTTCATGGGGGGGACCCTTGGGGGTCCTCCAAATATTGTTTGAATTCTAAATAATTTGTGGGAAAATTAAATTGTGCATCAAAATAAAAAGGAAAACTTAGAATAACGTTCCCAGTTTAAAACTAATTTAGTAAAAATTAAAATGTTATATAGTATGTTATAGCAGTATTTTAACATCTTTGTAATGTAAGTTTCATAACAAAATATTTAATTGCATTTGATAAATGCAGTACTGGGGGGGTCCATGTGCCTCCTCTCTATCCATTAAGGGTCCTCTGAATTAAAGCATTTGATCTTGTGATCAAACAGTTAAAAATTTTAGTGTAAATGATGACTATTATTCATTTTTTGTTTATGTTAGCTCATAATGCAAACTTATCTATACAATATTTCTACATTTAAAGTAAAAGAATGAATGATATAAAATAATTGTTCATTGTTATTTCATGGTAACTATTGTTTTAGTCATGTTAACATATAAAACCTTTTGAAAAGTGTTATTCATCCTTTCCCTCTCATATTTTCATGGTAAGATGCTACTGTACATTCAACTTCGAATAGCAAAATTGCACCATTAAGACGATGATCATTTGACAGTATCATGACTTACAAAGGATGTGGATACAGGACTACATGTCCTACTTCGGAATCTCGGCGTGCCAGATTTTCCCTTCTATTCTCTCTTCCCTCGCAGCAACTGACAGAACCTTTAAGATCAGATATCACTCAAACTGAATAATTCATTCGTTTTTTACACTCGCGGCACGCTGCCGCGGTGTCATCGCGTTTGATTGCTGCCGTAAAAGAACGCTGGGCTTAAAATGTTTTAGGAAGCAAATCCAAGTGGTTCTCTCCCTACGGCTTCATCCCTGTCGTATTTGTACAAATGAAACTCGTCGATCATCAGGATGTACGGAAGATAGGAGAAATGATACGACAGCAGATCTTCCAGTAACCAAGAAGGGAAGTGTGCTTGGACGAGCTTTTTTTGGGACGAGAACAAAAACCAGTCGACCAGCACAATATAATGACCAATTAGCCCATGGAGGTGAAGAGCATACACAACAACATACAGACACACACACACACACACACACACACACACACACACATATACACGCACACAGAATAATTAAAGTAAGGCCCATGGGTTAATTAAAGTAGGGAACGACGTCATCTCATAAATCTAAATAAAGAAACATCTCAACTCTCTTGACGCTTGTTTGAAAACGGTTATGAAACTACAAACCAACCATAAACATTTATATTCGTTTGCAGCGATCAACTATGAGGTTCACATTCTTTTAAAAATGAATGCACCATTTCAATTTCTTTTACATTGATTCAGATCTTGATCAATGTTCATGAACAATGGTTGCATCTGAAATTGCCTACTTTCATACCATACTATATAAGCGAAAATCAGGTTTCTTTCAATGAGGCGTTTCTAAATCTGCTTGTCATAAACAAATGAGTACCATCCACGCCAGTAACTGACGAGAGAAGGATGACGTGAACTTCACTGCTTCGTTATCATTGGTAGTCGCTCACGAAATTCGCTCGACATTTGCATAAAGTTAAGTTATGCTCATGCGGTCGCCAACGGTCACTTTAGCTCGTGCCGCCTGAAGTTGCCCGGTTTCCATTGAAATGAATGAGATCGGGTTGCCGATACTGCTTGTCGCTGTCTGTCTGAATGGGGCATTAGTGTTTTAATTTCAATCTTTTATAACTCCAACTTTATTAAGAAGCTCATAAAATATAAATCTCCATTTCACCCAAAATGTCACTTATACCTTTCTTGTTCTCACGCATCGATTTCAAAGTACTACTGTCAAGAGTTTTAAGTGTGACACGATGGACACTTAAAGGAGGGGGGGGGGGGGTAAAGCTATTAAATGCATTCTTTTGGCTTATTAACACTAGCTTTGTCCCAATTCGAAGGCTGGATCATTCGAAGGACGCGTGCTCCGAGGGTTCGAAGGCCGCTTTCTTTGTGAAGTCCAAGAAAAGAACTGAAATCAGACGGTCTAGCCTTCGGAGGAGTTGCTTCAACTGCTGTACGCACCCACCCATTTCTGACTTATTAAAATAAATATGGAACCAGAAAAATATGTATTTTATTTGACAAAATTTGACACGTTGAGGTACATTAAACTAACCAACAGTTTATTAAATTAATCAACATTAGTAATATGCCCAAAATACCAAGAATAATTAATACAAAACATAACTTATCAGTGGCGGCTCGTGACTGCTCACCTGAGGGGCGCAAATTCAAAATATGTGTTCGAAGTGTCATGTGTGTTGCTCGTGTTTTCAAAATATAGGTGTGTTCGACATCGGCTGTGGGTGGGTGTAACCGATCGACGAGATTAGCCGGGTGCAGGCGGGGAGGAGCTGAAAACGGAGACGTGAAGTCGGACGCGCTGTGGTTCCCGTAGTTTGCGGCATTTACGTCAAGCATGGCTGATCACGTGCGGTTGCTTGCTTAATAGCATTAAACATGATTTGTAAGATGTAAACTACATAAAAAGTGAATTATACTGTTTTGAATGTCTGTGTATGAGCATGAGTGGAACTGAAGAGGCTTACAGCATCTGTTTTTACAAGAATAAAGTTCAACATAAGCATATATTATTTAAATACCAATGTAGTGGGGTCTTAGTTTTTTATCCATTTTATTTTGATGAAGATGACACAATATAATATCGTGACTACATGAAAAGAGCTTTAACTGTTATAATAATACAGATTTGTGAGCATTTGTGGAACTGAGGGCGAGCAAATAAACTCGAAATACACGTGATTGTTGTTGATGTGCTGAATCCGACCAATCGTGAAACAGCTGTGTCGTCATAACAGCCCGTGCAGCTCCTCTTCGCGAACTGCGCTGGCTAACTCAGGCGGCTGATCTCGAACCGCTCTCGCGGTACTTAAAAACCATATGACACAGTCACGTGCCTGCAGCGCCAGCTTAAGTCGGACAAAATTACTAACCGGAATGCACTGCTTCAAGTCAGCCGCCGATCGGTCTGCGCAGCGCCGCATGAAGTCGAACACACCTATCGTGTTTGTTGCATCATGTGAACCATTCATCGCGTGTTTTGTCAAAATAAGTGCCTGCTGCACAAGCGTCCAAACCAAAACAACACAAAATAAATGCAAGACCTTAACAGTAAACTCTGATTACGTATGAGATTATGCGAGTATCTGGCAAACGCAAGCATCTCTTTTATCATAAACCCTTTTGCAGGCGCATCTGCACTTATTCTGACAAGACACGTGATGCACATAGGATCACTCGACACGCAGAACACATATTTTGAAATTATGAACCGGCTACATACAAGTTGTGACGAACTTCGCCCTCGGAAAAGGTCACTGTAACGGCCGCCACTGTAACTTATAACACTACAATACTGACTTTTTCTGCTAAATACACACTTTTATTTAACGAAGGTTTTAAATTTTTATTTAAAAGTATCCAGCCTTTATATTCAGTCATTAAAGACGCGCAATGAATCTCGGGATAGCCTAGGTTGTGAAGCATCCATTCGTTCTATCCTTCGTAGCCCGGAGAAAGAAGGCCGCATTCTGAGGTCGCATTTTAAGTAGCCTTCGAATTGGGACGGCCTTACTAGGGTTCAGTCGCGCTGCTGTGATGCACTCGATCTTAGAATGCAGCCTTCAGAGTTCGCAGCCTTCGAATTGGGACAGAGCTAGTGTTAGGTTTGGATTCCTCATGATAAACATAGGCAAAGTGTCAAAAAAGCAGTTGGACGTATGACGTAATATTTTTGTGACGAATGCACTTCGCCAGGGTTCGTACAGGTTTCGGAAAGTTTATTTGGAACCTGAAAGATTCATATGTAACAATCTTGCTTGTTTTGTGTGTGTTGCGTTTTTGTGACTTGCTCTGCCTGCAGTACGCCCCGAGGGGGTCGGGTTTATTCGGAAAGAATCTGTAAAGCTGGTCTGTCCCTTATAAATCTGATAAAACTAAAGACTCTTGGGATATATAAAGGATGTAATACTATTCTATAGGTACTCAAGATTAATATGAGATAAGCAGAAACAGCATGTGTTATGTGAGCTTCAACTATCCCCGTGAGGCCACGTGAGCTGAGGACCCACCAAGAAGTGAATAGAAGAAAAATACTGAAAAACCGGGCAGCTAGAAATATAGCAAGAAATATTTCTTGAGATTTAATTGTATTTGTTAAAAAAGGCATACGTGATGTATTTATACTGCACCCACGCATATTATACATACGTATACTGTTCTTCATTTATTTTAGTATGTTCTGTCTTAGTATGCGATTTGGGACACAGTGAATGAGTGTTCTTCATTATTTTCTCATTGTCCCTACACAAGATGAATGTTTATGAGAGATGAATGCAAATATTTGACAAGTTAGTAACTCAACCTACTACATTTTTCCGTGTTGAATATCACATTTCTCTCTGCAATACATCAGATTATGGAAGTAAAATGGGTTATAAACGCTGCAAAGATTTCATGTTGGCTTGTCTCGTATTATCAAAGCATCCGACCCTCATGGCTTGTTCTCCATTATATCTCCACTTTTCCCTATCTTCCGTTCATCCTATCCTGTCTTACCACATGCCAGCAAAGTAATCTGTATCCAGCTGGTATTAAAGATTGAGGACACGAGCAAATACTATCAATGGCTGTCTAATTTGGCTTTATGAGCTGGAGATCATTAAATGCAAAGTCTGATCTTCCATCGTGGTACAGTTGGCCAAACCAGTGCATTCTTAAACCTGCTCGTATGGTGCATGCATTTATTTATCTGAGTGCAAACACGTGCAGTGCATCTGCCCTCTATTTACACATGACCTTCACGCTCCATCTGTTGCCAGGGTTGCCAACTCGTATATTCTTCTTCCAAAGAAACCTGTGCCATTGTGCACACCAGCAGAGAAGCAGGTGCCCAGTGTCTGATATTTCTAATTATAACTCATCTTTATGCATTCACGTATGAAATGCACTTTATTTAAAAATAAAGGTGTCAAAATGGTTCTTTGGAGTGTTGCAATTTGAAAAACCATTTAGCTTTGTATAGTCTGCAAGATCTTTTACCACTACAAAAACTTTTTGTGCAGGTTCTGTTAATGTTAAGGGTTCATTATGGTACCATACACTCTTAAAGGTGCAGTGTGTAATTTTTACAACAATCTCTTGATATAAATGCAAAATAATTTACAAAACTATATTATCAGGGGTGTTTAAAGACCTTTAATAATGAACCCTTTTGTTTATATTACCTTAAAATGAGACATTTTTATCTACATACTGAGGGTCCCCTTACATGGAAGTCGCCATTTTGTGCGGCCATGTTTCTACAGAAGCCCTTAATGGACAAATTTTTTTACGAAGCTGTCTCCGAAAATGGCATGTTTGTCTGGTGGCGGCTACCGTAGCTTCTCTATGCATTTTAAAAGCAAGAGGTGAGCAGTTAACTGAGCCATTGGTTGCAATTCGCAACCTCATCATTAGATGCCACTAAAATTTACACACTGCACCTTTAAAGGGACACTCCACTTTTTTTGAAAATATGCTAATTTTCCAGCTCCCCTAGAGTTAAACATCTGATTTTTACCGTTTTGGAATCCATTCAGCCGATCTCCGGTTCTGGCGCTAGCACTTTTAGCATAGCTTAATAGCATATCCATTGAATCTGATTAGACCACTAGCATCGCACTTAAAATGAACCAAAGAGTTTCGATATTAGAAAATCGCAGCTTTTAATTTTCAGCCGGTCTAAGAACACGATGTAACTACAGAAGAATCACGTTTTAAATAGGAACAATATCAAAACTCTTTGGTTATTTTTTGCGCGATGCTAATGGTCTAATCAGATTCCAAAGGATTCCAAAACGGTAAGAATCAAATGTTTAACTCTAGGGGAGCTGGAAAATGAGCATTTTTTAAAAAAAAGTGGAGTGTCCCTTTAAAAAAAAGGTGTTTAACAATGCCATAGAAGAAACTTTTCTGTCTAAATGGTTCTTCCTTGCTAAAAACCAGCATGGCCCATCATGGGAATTATGCTGGTCTATGCTGGTGGTCACCAGCATACCAGCAATAAAACACAACACATGCTGGTCCTGCTGTTATGACCAGCATGGGATGCTGGTGCTAATGCTGGTTTGGTGCTGGTTTAGCTGGTGTCCACTAGCAAACCAGCACAAAAACACAACATATGCTGGTCTTGCTGGTTTGCTGGTTTTTTCAGCAGGGTTTAAAGCACCTTTAACATCTGAGGAACCTTTTCTGGAGCACAAAATGTTCTGTACGGTGGGAGAAAAGGTTCTTTAGATTATAAAAATGTATAAAGATATGGTTTATTAAAAAAAACCTTTGACTAAATGGTTCTTTGAGGAACCAAAAAAAGGCATCGCAGTGAAGAACCGTTTAAGCACCTCTTATTCTTATTTTTTAGAATGTACATCCCATGACTTATACACAACTTTGAGAAGTTTTGGGAGACCGCAATCTAAAGACGGACTTAATATACTATAATACTTAATAAACTTTTTTGCTGCGTAATGTGATTTTAAGGTGGTTCTAATGCTTGTAATGCAGCATGAGCTTGCATATCATTAAACATATAATGAATTTGCTAACAGGTCCAGCAATACTTTCAAGGTCGAAGATGGCACAGCAACCAATGCCCAAAATTCCAAGATACCTTCCCAAAGCATTGCGACTTTCTAGACTTGTGCTGGCAGGCTGCAGATCGGCTCCGCTGCGTTACGGCTCCGCACTCCGCCGTCCGCCAATTCCCACCAGTTCCGAATTTGTTGCAGAGCGACTGCGTGCTGAAGTGACAAGGACCCATGAGGTCTCGCAAATTTACGTGATGATCGCGCGATATCTAGTTCTGTCCCCGCCCATTATGACGTTAAATTATGACGTTTTGCTGGACCAGCCCAGATCATGACACGAGATCTCGCGAATTCAGGTATGATCACGCGATATAGTCATGGCTCCGCCCTGAGTAGCTGTCCGGCATCCATCAAAAATAGAAACTCTGCGTATTTGTTCCGGAGGGCTGCGGATGGCCAGAGCTGTGACGGATTCGGGCCGCAGTCAGTGGAAATACACACATTGACTTGAATGGAAACCGATTGACTCTGCCGCCGTTCCGCATCGGATCCGCAGCCGGTGGAAATCCAGCGTTAAAGGAATAGTTTACCCCAAAATGAAAATTCTGTGATCATTTCTCTCATGTGGTTACCAAACCGATTATGAGCCTCATTCACTTCTATAGTAAGAATAAAGAATACTATGGTAGTGAATGGGGCTCATGAATGGGTTTGGTTACAAACATTCCTCCAAATATCTTCCTTCGTGTTCATTAGAAAAAATACATTTATACAGATTTGTAACAACATGAGAGTGAGTCAATTATGACCAAATTTGAATTTTTGGGTGAACTATCCCTTTAAGTATTTAACATATCATTAAAGTTTCTTAGTTTAGGTGTTTTCTAACAAATATCACACTAATGTGATATTATATAAAATATAAAACACGATTGTCAGTCAGTCCCGTGTCTATTCCCTAAAATGATCATGATGATAGCCCTGTACAATAGTATGCTCAATATAATTCAAATGATTATGAATTTTAGTCAAACTCATCTCAGTCCAAGTCTGGGTCCACACATGCATGCACTAACAGGGTTATTAAGTTTACAGCTAGCAAAAAGCGCATCTTACCTTCTTAGAGAAATTCTTGAGTGGCGATTTAACACAGTTGCCCATCATAAAGTCCCTTGTGCTAAATTTGCGACTGTAAAAGTCAGAGCGGCCGCATGCACGTGTGTGTAGCGCTGCATGCGTGTGTGTGCATCCACATGTCTCCATGCATGGATTACAGCTGGTGAGATGAGGTCTGCAGGCTTATCTTCTAGGAAAGATGGATGGGTTTGGGGGAGAAAGTAGATGATCCAGGGGTGATGATGCAGGAAGTCAAGGTGACATGCGGGGAGGAGAGAAAGAAAAAGTGGAAAGAGGGATTCGAATAAAGAGGCATATGAAGGGCTGCTGTAAGAGAAAAGCCAAGATTGCTGGTTCACTTGCTTTCTCTCTCTCTCTCTCTGTCTCTCACCCTCCCTTTATTTCCCCCCATCCCTCCCAATTCACTCTCGTTTTACTCATTACCTCTCACTCTCTCTCTCTCTCTCTTTCTCTCTCAGCTGCTCAGTTTTCAAACCGTCCATCCAAACAAGGCAAAAACAGACAAAGAGGCTCGTGCAGACGAGCATATCACCTTCCCTCGAGCAAGATGCTAGAGACATTAATCCGCACACGCATGCCGGAGCGTTTGCGCACACAGTCGACTGCACACATACGGTTGTGGGGCTGTTGAGCTAAAAATATCACATGAACACACATGCTTGGTTTACAGTCATGTCGACTAGATACTGTATGATGGGCAGTGTTGAAATCAAGATGGCTAAAGCACTAAAGGTGCCTGTGCAAAGGTGAGATGGGGACACACCGGGTTTGGATTCCCTAGGGATGCCAAATCGCAACTCAATGTCCGGTCACTGCAGGATGTACGGGGAAAACAAGAAGGCCTTGCCAGAATTCACCTGCTGAGCTGACACTCGTCCACAATGTCTGTTTGATAAATCAACACCATTATTTTTACTTACATTTTTTACTGGAAAGAAAAATTACTTTTTATGGGATCTCTTTAATATCTTATATGTGACCCTGGACCATAAAACCAGTCATAGGACGCACTGGTATTTGTAGCAATAGCCAACAATACATTGTATGGGTCAAAATTAAAAATGTTTATGCCAAAAGTCATGCTCCATGAAGATATTTTGTAAATTGCCCATTGTAAATATATAAAAATTTATTTATCATTAGTAATATGTGTGTTGCTATTGACTTCATTTGTACAACTTTAAAGGCGATTTCTCAATATTCAGATTTTTTTCCACCCTCAGATTCCAGATTATAAAATCTGAAAAATATTGTGCTATCCTAACAAACCATACATCAATGCAAAGCTTATTTATTCAGCTTTCTGACAATGCATACACTGTAAAAAAAATCCGTAGAAATTGCAGCTGGGTTGCCGGTAATTTACCGTAGATTTAACTTTGTTATTTACTGGCAACATTTTGTTCAAAGTTAAATTAACATTTAACATTTACAAGTCTTTGTCTTTACAGAGTAAAACTAAAAAAAACAGCATCAAGCAAAACGCTCTGGGAAACAAAATCTGAAGCAAAAAACAGAAAAAGGTTGATGATGATTTCTGGTTCCCAGAATGCTTTGCATGAGGCTGTTATTGTATAGTTTTATTCTTCAAAGATAAAGACTTGTTAATATTTAAAATTTATTTAACTTTGAACAAACTCTTGCCAGTAAATAACATAAATGTAAATCTACGGTAAATTGCCGGCAACCCAGCTGCAATAACATTGTAATTTCTACGGAATGTTTTTACAGTTTACATATCAATTTAAAAAAATATTCTTATGGTTTGGTGGTCCAGGGTCACACATGTTTTTATTGTACACTAATAAGACTTCATGAAAAATTTCTGTCTGTGAAATCCAGGCTGAAGTCTCATAATCTAATTTTAAAATTTGAAGCATTAAAGTTTAAACTGCAAAGGTCATAGGTTATACCTTGAATTCAGTCATCTTGGATAAAAAAAGTCTGACAAATGTGTAAATGTTAAAGGTGTAAAAGAGCAACCTTCTGAGTCTGTCAATATCTATGTTATTGTTGCAAAGGGACGGAACGTTTTCAGTAAATTTACGGAAACTTTTCATGGGAAACATAATCTGGGGAATTTTGGAAATATTCCAAATTGGAAACTTAAAAAAGGAATGTATGGAAATGTACAGGAATTTACGGGAATTATTTGTCATAAGCACATATGCATGCATGCATACAAATTTGAAAGAATCCTTATTACACTCATCAAGCCGAGAAAAGTTTCCAGCCTTGAAATTCCTGGAATTTTGCAACCCTAGTTATCAAACATTTAACTTTCCTTTCATAATTCTCTGCTGATATTTTTGGGCTACTTATGCATGCTCTCTCTCTCTCTCTCTCTCTCTCTCTCTCTCTCTCTCTCTCTCTCTCTCTCTCTCTCTCTCTCTCTCTCTCTCTCTCTCTCTTTCTCTCCTCTCTCTGTTGGTGACAATGATTCACCCCAATGAAGTCGTCCTCTGCACCGGAGGCTCATTGTGAACTTCAGAACACATCAGAAATCAGAACGAGGCGCCGTCCTTTTTCATAATGTCTACAAGCACTAGTAGCACACATGCGCATATCACACGCTCACATGTGGCCGTGCATGCTCATACAGGCTGCATTGTAGCGGTGTGATGCAAACACATACCTTATAACCATTCATGCATGAATATGCACAAATCACCTGTGTAAGATTTTGGTTATCTTTCCATTACTGTCATGCCTACGGGACTGTTCTGGGTTAAATAAACAGCTAGGTGTCTGTGGTTCATCAGAACCCGATTATCTGGTCTAACAGTATCAGTATGTTTATGATATGTCATTGAGCATATTTTTCATTTAGCAGAGCTGCGCACGTTGAGGTGTTGATCTGAGTGATCGGAGAATCTTTAGGTTGTGACAGTTTCCATGTCATCTTGATAACTTACACTATTATTGTATTACTGAATTAAGGTCGTCTCCATCCTGTCAACAACAAGCTTTCTTCCAAGCTCCGCCCTCAGGACTTTCAGCCAACCTGAAGGCGTAATATTATTGACATTACGAGAAATGATACCAAGTATTATGCCAGATTCTTTATTTTTGTGGTTCATACAGTTCAGAGCCTAAGGCTGTTACAGACTATGATCTCAATGCATTCCTGTAGCTCAGTTGGTCATTGCAAGCGATGCAAAACTTTGGGTTTAATTCTCAGGAAACACACATACTAAGTTGGTTTGGATGCATGTGCAAGGTGCATAAATGTAAATGTAAAAATGTAAGAAGTTACAGATAAACAGTTGCTTACCACATGACCTCATTAGATTGCATGGGAGTGGATTCAGTTCATTTTTAATTATGGGCTACATGAATGTGAGTAAATCTAATGACTGATCTTTTTTTGGGTTTACTATTTATTCCACTTCTAAAGCACATGAAATGCATTTTCTTATCCACTTGATAGACGATTATAAGTGACTTACAGTGTGTTTAAGGCATGCATTATATCAGCATGTATATACTGTATTTTCTGGAAATGCATTTCACACAAATGGATAATTCTTACACCAGGGTTAATATAAACTTCGTATTTTTAATGAAGATGTCAGGTCTGAGATAATCCTGTTGGACACGGCCAGAGGCGACCGGTTAAAGTAGAGCATGAACATGTAGAGATGTTCACATCCGTTTCTATTGCACTGCCACTATTTGAGCTTTCTACATCTTTTATAATGTTCCTATAGCGACGCCAAGGTCATGGGAAACGCATGAATTGATCAAACGTATAGGGCATTATAGGCACTGCAAATACCTTGGGATAAAAGTGTCTGCTAAATGTAAATGCACACACTGTTTGACAACTATAACGAAAATAAATGGGTTATGAACCCTGCTGAAATAATAAATGGAAACTATCACAGACATTTTAACTGGTTTCCATTAAAATACCAATAGGAACCATTAGCTTTTACCTTTTAAATTCCTTTTTGTAGTGTGTTTTGGGACATATTCCAGTAGAAATAAACATTTCCCTTAAAATATTAATTCGCCGCCTTGCATAAAAAATAAAGTAACTCTTCGGAAGTGTTGTTCTTTACCCCGTGTGCACCTTTCACTTCTCTCTGGTTTCACTTTGGCTTTCTCTCCGTTCGACCCTTCACACTCACCTGCTGTTCCTGAGCGTCAAGTGCTCGGCTCAGGTAGCAGCAGGCGTCTCCAATAGCACTGTGTTTTGTTGCTAAATACACACGGACACGTCTCGCTAAAGTCAATCAAAAATGACCCTGTTTACTTCCTTAAAGGTGCATTGTGTAACTTTTAGTACACTGTAAAAAACACTTATTTTTTTGTTGAATCAACTCGGTTTTACAAGTCATTTCAACTTACTTTTATTTAGCTTGACTAGAGATGAGTTGTTATAACTACAGGTGAGTTGTTATAACTTATAAAATTAAGTTAACTCATCTCTGTTGACATGATTTGTAAATCTGAGTTGATTTAACAAAAAATGTTAAGGCAGAAAAGTATTTTTTACAGTGTAGGATCTCTTGACAGAAATGCAATATAATATGCATACTATATTATCAGTGGTGTATAAAGACCTTACATAAAGAACTGTGCCGTTTTTTTGTCTAAATACAACGCAGGTCCCCTTACATAGTCGCCGTCATGTTTGTACAGTAGCCCTAAATGAACAAACAGACCGCATTTCATCTCTACATTGTGTTTGTCCTGTGGCGGCTATCGTATGCGTTTCAAAATTAAGGGGTGAGCTGTGGTTCTGGCTAGAGGGGAGACAG
This sequence comes from Paramisgurnus dabryanus, assembly GCF_030506205.2. Taxonomy (NCBI): domain Eukaryota; kingdom Metazoa; phylum Chordata; class Actinopteri; order Cypriniformes; family Cobitidae; genus Paramisgurnus; species Paramisgurnus dabryanus. The sequence continues at coordinate 4,856,751 of NC_133346.1, read as the reverse complement.
CTACGGCAAAATCTTGCAAGGTATTAAGTTAAGTTTGGGGAAAGGATTAGGATGAAAAACGCAGATAGAATACAGCTACGTCCTAAATCCTGAGTTTAGGATTAGGTTTAGGGGTAGGATTATGATGAAAAACAGTGCTTATTTGGCGAGATTAGGCTGTAGCTGTATCCCTTCTAGGCACAACCGTGAGCTGTGGCCTGAGCTGTTGGTTGCAATTTGTAATCTCACCGCTGGATGCTGCTAAAAAAAACACGCTGCTCTTTTAATGCCTGTTTTTAGTGTAAAAAAATTAGAAAAATGTCTTTGTAATCTTTTATTACAATCTACAAACTTGTCCCACCGTCTTTTGCCAGTGACATCACCAAGTCCTTTTATGCATCAGGCCCACCCCAGATGCCTTTTATTGATTGAGGTAAAACATGAAAATTTTAATATGAACTAAAATTTTCTTATTCATTCTAACCACGATTAACTAATTAACTAATAAGCAAGGAATAATTGACGACGGGCCATTAAAATATAAGAAAATGATGGTAATGCAGCACGACGCAAAGAGGAGGTTGTGCCTTTTTTAATTCAAAGGATCGGAGTCAATTATTCTGCTTATACCATGGTACCACAGACATTGCTCTGTTTAAGACATTTGACAAGTTAGGTGTATGGTTATCGAAAAATAATGCATACCCATGGAACATTTCTCAACCAATCAGAATACAGCATTCAAAAAGCCCGTGGTATAATGTAAAAGTTAATAAATATCTTCCTGTAATTTTATTCATTAGGCCTATATGACCCAGTATTTTTTTGTGATTTCTTGTTTTCAACATAATCATCCTACATAGAACATTCTGTGCTTATATAACCTTTAATATTGTCTGAGTAAGACCATGTCAATGAAGCGATCAATCACTGAGCGATAACATTTTCCCAGATGTGCCGAGAAAGGAATTTCAAGGTTCTGTCTTCCTCTACTTTCCACCGACTGCGAAAGGCTTCAAAATCCTGCATTTCCTCTCCCCAGCAATCCACGGGCGAATAAAAAACCCATTTGCTTCTATAAATAGCACGGGACTTTGAGAGGTATTGAATCAGAAAATGACGTTGAATTTACGATTACGACAGAGCTTGTATTGCTTATTCACATATCCTCACTTGCTCATCGCCTTTACTGGCCTCGTCTGCTTTCCGCTCTCCCTCACGTTCTCATTCTCCCCCCCTCAGACCCTTGCAAGGTCGGCCTGACCCAAGTGGGCTAGAGGAGGGGCAGAATGTTCCGGAAAAGCCAAAAGAATGAGCCATAAAAGCAAAGCTAAAATGGTACTGCATCACCTGCCTGAATGTTGCGTCTTTCTTACATAACACACCATGATCTGTTATACTTCATACCTCTTCCTATATATCCTCTGTTTCCAGAAGGATGCAAGGTTGGAGAGTCAACAAAGACTAACAGACCATCATTTTGAGGAATAACCCCAGTATATAAGCTTTAGCCCTACGCTACTGACCTCAGATTAGCTCGGGTTTACTCGAGACGTGCAGTAGGGCTGTGACGGTCATTATATAACCGTGAGACCGACAGTTATAGTTGAACACCGTCATTAGAACTGTATAACCGGCAAAACCGTGTTATTAAAATATTTTAAAAAAATATATCATAAAGAATGTTTAAATACTAATTAAAAACAATTGTTAACAGTCTGTGTTATACGCCCCACCATGTTCTCACGCAGTGAAAAATACAGAGCGGAGCAGACACTGACAACGCGCTGACATACAGGACAGACCAGGTTACTTTTCGGTTACTCTTGAGATTAAACATATTAAACAAAGTCTCACCTTTCAAATCATCTCTTCCTTCTAGTTAATTTTTAGCATCAAATAAACATGAATGACCATAAGAAGGAATGTTGTTTTAACCGCGGAAAGGCGTCAGTACACTCCGCTTTTCAAGTACAAATCCTCCCATGCTAATCTACTAACTCTCCTGAAAGCACATTCACTGCTTGTCTTGCTGTTAATTTTAAATAAACGTAGAGCAAGTAGCTAATCAGTGTCTTGTTTATTCAAACGGCGTTTACTTCGCAAGCGTGAGCCCTGAACACTGCGTACTGTATGTGGAGAGCGTTTGTCGCGCGAGGCCCATTGTCGGCTGCGTTTGCAGCGCATACTGTGCAGTTTAATAACAGTATAAAAATCTGAAGTTCATATTACTTTACTTTAAATGCATTTATGAGCAAAACCTCTTCAAGACGCTTTTTAATCCACATTCTGGTCCATGTAATGACAGATATAGACACAATTAAATCTGTTTCTCTGAAGATTATCAAAATAGATGAGAGAGGATTCATTTATGCTGAGCAGAGAGTGACAGCGCAGTCTTCTGTCAACAGTGTTTTTTTTTTAAATATTTCATTGCTTTCTGTTAAATTGCATAAAGTCATTACTGTTTAAAACACCTGGCATCACATTCATGATTTTATGGTAAAATTACACTTTCGCGTCAATCCACAAGCATTTAAACGAGCAAAACGCCCCCCACAGACGGTTATGTTATGAACCGTCACATTTGACTCACGTCACAACCGTCATCACCAATTCTGAAACCGGCACACCCCTAACGTGCAGCCCCTGCTGGCAGATGAAGGGCATCTATCTAAAATCTCCTCATCACACTCTTCTTCCTCTCATTCACTGTCAAACAAAAATGGTCAAAAAAGGTGTTAATGGCGCAGTACCTTTTAAAAGCTCCTAATATTAACTATTTAACTTAGTACAGATATGTATACATTTCGTACCAGTATGTACCTCTGAGGTACTAATATGAACTCTTTACATGTAGGTGCAACGGTGCTTCACTGTAATTCACTGTGAAAATGTTAATGCAACAGTGGTTATTTTGATATACGCAGCACATTTAATGGCATAATTCATTGTTGTTAAAGATAAACCAGGTCAAGTTATGTCAGGGATGGGATATTAATCTCTTCAGCCTCGAGAGATGGTGTAAGACTGGGAGCAGATGGAAGGACTTCTGCGACACACAGCGGCTAAAAGCAATGTCACAAGGAAATCGACAGAAAAAGATGCAGACACAAAATAGCTTTGAATGATGCAAAGCTTAATAATAAAATGTCAGAAAATTAAGTGAACGAATTCTGAGAACTAATGGACCACATAACCAGTCATAAGTCGCATGTGTATATTTAATAGCCAATAATACATTGTATGGGTCAAAATTATACATTTTAAGATCATGTTAATAAAGATATTTTATACATTTCCTAGCGTAAATATATATAAAAAAATGTATTAATCATTAGTTAAATGTGTTGCTAAGGACTTCATTTTGACAACTTTAAAGGTGATTTTCTCAATAGACGGTTTCATCGGACGCACGTGCGGTGACGCAATTACGCGTCTGGTCCGAACTTTACTTCCGGTGTCTGTTAAGTTGCTAAAACTGAACTCTTAAACAAATACCTCGTCATAAATAACAAATGTTTTGGTTTCCTAGGTAATCTATGTGTTGTTTATTTTGCTTTTTATATAAATAAACTACTTCTAAATTACTTTGTTATTTATTCTTATAGCGGAGTTTACCGGAAGTTATGTGTTGACCACAAAAGCCGCTTGTTTGTGTTGTTACTGCTGAAACTGTCTATATTTAGATTTTTTTAGATAGCCAAATATTAAGTCCTTTCCAAAAAAAACATACATCAAAATGCTTATTTATTCAGTTTTCAGATTATGTCTAAACCTAAATTTTAAAAAAAATTACTCTTATGACTGGTTTTGTGGTCCAGGGTCACAACTGGAGTACAATGCAAAAATCCAATCTTTAAAGAATTTCCATGTTAAAGGGTATAATTAAATATTTTTATAATATAACAAAATCCAATCTTTAAAGAATTTCCATGTTAAAGGGTATAATTAAATATTTTTATAATATAACAATATCTTAGTATTTTGCATTCATTTAAAAAAAAACAGCATGATAATATATTACAGAAATGTACCAAAATCTATTATACAATAAAAATGTATATAATGTAAATTAAAAAAGGTTTTAAGTTTATATTTGTTATTGCAAAATTAAAAGTAAGCAATGTAAGCCTATTTTAGAGCTGAGTATTATTAAATCTTGCAAACCGTTTCTACACTCCTAGACATAAGCTGTCACTGGGGTTGTACTCTTTCAAAAAGTACAACTTTGTTCCTAAAAACTTCATATTAGTACGTAAAAAAGGTGCATATATTAGTGCCAAAGGTATACATGTATCTGTACCTAAATGGTACATATTAGGAGATTTTAAAGGGTACAGCGACCCCAGTGACAGCTTTTGTCCCTTTGTTTCTGAAAAATGTATTTAGCATCAAAAGGGTTCTGCTATTGTCACAACCCAAAAACTCAAATAGCTTTTAAGATCCATTGTGTAGTGCAGGACTACCAGCTTGATCTCAGGAGAATTCGTATTTTACAAAGTTAATCATGCAAAAAAGTACAATTCTCATAAAAAAACATCAACGAAACCCAACTTCTATCCCCACACCTAATCCCAACCTCACATTGGTCAAGGCAAATCGTACAAAAACTTATGAATGTGGTTGTATGAATCAATACGAATTAGCCAACTCGTAAAATATGTACAAATTTTTGTGAGATAGCATTGCGACTACAGAGATAAAGTCCAATGCACTGAACCAATTCAGCATGAAATAAGTAGTTTGCGTAGATTGAACTCAATGTAATTACATTTTACGCATTGGGATTACAGCAGGCAATCTATTCATTTCTTCAGTGCGACTGAATCCATGACTTTTGGGTTGCTTATGCAGTGCTCTACCAACTACAGAAACAGTCAGAAAACCCTTATTAAGTATTTCATTTATTTTTTTTAAATACTGATTTATATGTAAAATGACACTTATCCATCAATTAAACACAAATGATTTTAAAACTCATATGGATAGCAGATGTTTTCAGATAAACAGATCAATCTCAGCAGTAACACGCTACGCTTGAATCCTCTCTACTGTTTCAAACCCCACGTGTCAGGTATCTAATGGATTTGAGTTTTTTTTTCACTACAGCACAAAAAGACAGCTCTCCTCTTTTCTCTAATCAGGTCTTGAGCTGCTATATTTAGCGCCTGCTGGCGTAGAATAATTTCTGTAGGGATTGCACGCGGGATGCGATGTTACATAAGGAAATATGAAACCCAGCATTTGAGGAATATCAATACACTGAGGAGAAAATAGACATGTCTGCACTATAAATAAAGCAATGTTTCTGCTCGCGTAAGATGGAGGGTTTTCGCATTGTTTGTGTCACGTCTGAACATCCCTTCAAGAAATGTGCTGCTTTCCAGTTTCTTGCACAGGTCTACATTGAAGAGTTGTGGCAAAATGTCTATGTGACATTTACAAGCCGGAGACTAATGATGTCTGGAAGGTTCATAAAACCCAGCCAAAGTACAAAAAAAAAAACAATACTCTATGACAAGAATAATGTAAGTTTAACTTAATAATGACTGATTGAACTGACATTCATTTTTATACATTTAATAAAAAAAAACTGCAAATGTGAGTTATAGCTATGCACCCTTTGGGGACATAATAAGCAAAAGCATTACCTAAACCTATGGAGACTGATAAAACCTTCCGGTAAAAACATCCTTAAAGGCAAAAATGATTCATGAATTAGAAAAATATGACAAATTCTCCCTCTGAGAGAATCATTCAAGGTGAAAATGATTCATAATTTTTATTTTTCATAAAAGTTGCACACTCGCAAAGCTTTATTCAAAAGCTACCTCACTGATAATAAGGATTCAAGGTCTTTGACTAATAAATAAAGATTTTCAAAATAAACCTTGTTATTTAATGAATATTTGCAGCTAGGAAAGGAAGTGTGTGGGATGTTTTCTATTCTTTTCTTTACATGGATCTGCCAGAACAGGTGTGTGAAAGGTGCTTATTTTTTGCTTTCAATCCTGCTAAAAGTCTTCTTTTAGGTGTCAATCTCTAATCTGTAATTGAAAATAAAACAGATATGGTATCTACTCAATTTTATATAAATGCAGTGGCGGCCGGTGACTTCTTTTTTCGAGGGCGCTCGATGCAAGGTCGTCACAACATGTATGTAGCCCGTCATGTGTGTGTTCCTTTTTTCAAAATATGTGTTCTGAGCGTCGAGTGATCCTATGTGCATCACGTGTCTTGTCAAAATAAGTGCCTGCTGCAGACGCGTCTAAAGCGTTTGCCAGATACTCGCATAATCTCATGCGTAATCAGAGTTTACTGTTAAAGGAATAGTCTACTCATTTTCAATATTAAACTATGTTATTACCTTAACTAAGAAGAGTTGATACATCCCTCTATCATCTTAGTGCGTGCACGTAAGCACTGAGGCGCTCTGCGACACTTCGATAGCATTTAGCTTAGCCCCATTCATTCAATGGTATCAAACAGAGATAAAGTTAGAAGTGACCAAACACATCAACGTTTTTCCTATTTAAGGCGAGTAGTTATACGAGCAAGTTTGGTGGTACAAAATAAAACGTAGCGCTTTTCTAAGCGGATTTAAAAGAGGAACTATATTTTATGGCGGAATAGCATTTTTGGGAGTACTTCGACTCGCCTGAAAAATCCGCTCCCCTTCTCCCTCTCATAATGGAAGAGGGAGGGTGTTACTGCGCCGAGTCGAAGTACTCCCAAAAGTGCTGTTCCCCCATACAATATAGTTCCTCTTTTAAATCCGCTTAGAAAAGCGCTACGTTTTATTTTGTACCACCAAACTTGCTCGTATAACTACTCATCTTAAATAGGAAAAACGTTGATGTGTTTGGTCACTTCTTTTTTTTTTTTTTTTTTTTTTTATATTTTATTTATAACCGTTTTTCATATAAACATAAAACAGATGAAAGAATATGGAATGTATACAAAGACATACTATACACAAAGAAAAACAAAAAACAAAAAAAAGGAGAACCACCCCCCACCCCCCACAAACAGGCACCAGATATAATAAACACCTTAAACAAAGACATACGTAATCAAACAAAACAGAGTGAAAAAATACATCCAATTACATTAATGCTCAAACAAATTCAATTCTTAAAAAGATACCCGAGGAAGGGACCCCAGATTTTTTCAAATTTTTTAGAAGCATCGACCCTGGAAAAGCGTATCTTTTCAAGCTTAAGTGTTTGGTCACTTCTAACTTTATCTCTGTTTGATACCATTGAATGAATGGGGCTAAGCTAAATGCTATTGAAGTGTCGCAGCGCGCCCCAGCGCTTACGTGCACGCACACAGATGATAGAGGGATGTATCAACTCTTCTTAGTTAAGGTAATAACATAGTTTAATATTGAAAATGAGTAGACTTTTCATTTAAGGGAGTGTCTTGCGTGTATTTTGTGAACGTAAGCGTCTCTTTTATCATAAATGGTTTTGACGCATAAAACAAATGATGCACCCCTCGGATGAGCCGCACTGTATAAATGTGACCCTGAACAACAAAACCAGGCATATGGCACACGGGTATATTTGTAGCAAAAGTCAAAAATACTTTGTATGGGTCAAAATAATTTATTTTTCTTTTATGCCAAAAATCAGGGTAAAGATCATGCTCCATGAAGAATTTCTGTAGAAATTACAGTATTATTGGCAGCTGTTTGCCAGTAACTTACTGTAGATGTAAATGTATGTTATTTACTGGCAACAGTTTGTTCAAAGTTAAATGAATATTAAACATTAACAAGACTTTATCTTTAAAGAATAAAACTAAAATAATTCCATCATGCAAAGCATTCTGGGAACTAAAATCTGAAGGAAAAAACATTTCTGGTTTCCAGAATGCTTTGCATGTGGCTGTTATTTCATAGTTTTATTCTGTAAAGACAAAGACCTGTAAATCTTTAATGTTCATTTAACTTTAAACAATCTTTTGCCAGTAAATAACATACATTTAAATCTACAATAAGTTACTTGCAAACAGCTGCATAACTACAGCAAATTTTTTACTCTAAGTAAATATCCTACGGTAAATATATCAAAACTTTTTTTTGTGCACGGGACTTTATTTGGACAACTTTGCATTTTTTTGCACCCTCAGATTCCAGATTTTCATATAGTGGTATCTTGGCCAAATATTGTCCTAACAACCATACATCAATGGAAAGCTTATATATTTAGATGATGTATAAATCTCAATAAAAAAATTGACCCCTTATGGGTCACAAATGTGTTTCTGTAGAGTAATACAGTGAAAAATACAGTGTAATATACTGTCAAAAACTGAATTTGAAGGTTAATATTTTCCTGCAAGGATATAAAGTGAAGACCGTGATAAAATTCCACTTCTTTAAGGAAAATATGAACATCTTAGGTTATCTATCGCATTGTAACCAACCACAGTGTTTCAAATTGTCAAAATGATGTAAAATCAACCACAATTTGACCCCTCATTATCTCTGAATCGACAGTCTGCCTGAGTCTGACACTGAAGAACCTGTTCACTTTCTTCATCAAAGCCCTGATGCATAATTCAGTTTTATCATCAAAAGCTGACCACTGAGAGATCATATCCCCAAAGACGTGTGCTCTCCAGTTACCTTTTCAGTAGGTCCTTTATGCACAAAAAGTTTGGCAAGTATTATACATCATGATGCATAAATAATGAGGCAGTTTTAGGTTGTTTCATTTAATAGCTTGAATACTTGAGAACATTTACTACGAATGAATCATTTATCTGACACATTTAATCAAAGTGACTTTTATTACACTCATTACAAAAATCCCTTAACAGGATTTAAATAAAATAAAGATGCTTGACGATGCCATAAGAACAGAAAGGTTCTTCAGATGTTTGAGGTTCTTTACGGGACCAATTAGCCGAAGTTGGTTCTTATGTCTCATAAGAGTGTATTTCTATTTATTTCTATTAACAACCTGTTAAGGGTCCACTTACTTAAAAATGTGAGTTTAAGCAAAGCATGACCTCTACTTTGTAGTTTGATTGTGTTTAAAAGACAGCTGGTCCCAAATCATGTCTTCAATCAGGAAAGTTACAAAGGTGTAAGTCACTTTAGAAAAATGCAACAATTCAGATAAATGACTAATTAGTAGTTAACACGTCCTACCTGTCCAAACACGGATTTGATTATAGGATGGAGGTCTGCATCAAGGGCGCCGCTGTACGCGCTCCCCCTCGCTCGCGCGCTGTCTGACTGAAGTGGTCCTGATGTTGCAGCTGGATGATTGGATGAGAGACTTTGATTCGAGCCGGTCCGATGTTTGTCCTTGGATTCGAAGAACAACGCAGCTTCATCTGAGCGAGATGGAGTCGGTGAAGGCGTCCTGGATTTCCCGTGGACCGGGAGGTCAATCGTATGGTGCCTTGAAGGTTTGCGATGTTCTTTGCTGTGCCGATCCGGTCCACCATGCTGATAATATCCATCCTGGATCTGATTCTGGATCCTCTCTCCTCTCCTTCCACCTCCACCTTCGTTTCGGGTTTGTTTTGGTTGGCACAGGGGTCTCCGGGCGGTGGCATCGCACGCTTCGGTCCAACATGAATCCTCGATGTGGCGATGGTCAGCGCGGTTCCCGGGTTTCCGGTGCTTCGGTGGTGCCGTGGTTTTGATTAGTGATGTGGTGGATTCGCTTTTTGGAAACGAGGAACTCATGTTGTCCTCTCCAAAATCGCAAAACTCACAAAGTTTTGAAGTCGCGCGGCTAATCGGAGGCTGAATATATTTGCACAGGTGGAAATCGCGCGCTTTAAAGTCTTTGGGGCGCGCGCTAAAGCATCACACAGGTTGGGTCCCTCGTGACGCGGGATGTTAACGACCCCATTGAATGCGCTCTATCAAAATTCAACAATGATAGGAGAATCTCTCTCTCTCTCTCTCTCTCTCTCTCTCTCTCTCTCTCTCTCTCTCTCTCTCTCTCTCTCTCTCTCTCTCTCTCTCTCTCTCTCTCTCTCTCTCTCTCTCTCTCCTTACCCAAAACTAAAAGTTACATCAAAGTGCCTCAAAATTTCACAAAGCAGTTGAAGAATATATATAAAGGATGTCCCCACATAATAAAATACGTTAGTATACTTAAATTTTTACTATAGTAAAATGTATTGTAGCATTAGCAGTAGTACTCTGTACTGCAAATATTTTGTAGTGTTAATGATAATTGATATACTGCATACTTTAATAGTTAAGGTTTTAAAACACTATAGTAGCCAATCAAGAAACTTAAGTGTAGTAAATAGTATAGACTACGGTTTTTTCATGTTGGTAAAAATATCCATGTAGAAATAGGTGAACTGAAAAAACCTGTTTGTATTTTAATCATAAAGATTTAAAAAATAGTATAAAACCATAAACATCCACAGAAATCTTTGAAATTGCATGGTTAAAAATTTAAGATGCATTTTGTGACAACATGGCCCATTGCTTTGCATATGCATTTAACTGACTATAAAAAAAGAAATAAAGATTTTAATCACACTTTCAAATTGCATTATGACTTTCATATTAAGCTTTGGGCACTACTAAAACACCAATATTAGTGGGAGATGTTCTTCAAACCAAAAAATAAAGTCCAGAAAACTTCAAGTCACTCTTTAAGTGACAACTTGAAATCTCTATGATTGGTGTACGCACAAAACAGCTTACCACAGTTCTTTTTGACAGACATGCGGTGCGGTCAAACAAAATTTTTGATGGACATTGCAGTCAAAATGAATGAGACCAGTCTTCATCAGACATCTTTCAAGCTGTTTTCAATGGCGCTGATGTAAGTCAGGACAGAACCGTGCATACATAATAGACATAATGGACACTGATTGGCTAAAAGGAAGCGAGATGTTTCTTGGTCAAACGGGACCATCTTGAAATCCCATCTGGTTGTTTGCGTTCATTCGGTCCTGGAGCAGCTGCATAGAGAGTGAAAACGCTTATGTGCGTTATGTCACTATATGAACTCAATTAAAAGAGTTAACATTCCCAAAGTGTGTGTGTATGTGATTGAAATGATTTGCTCCGCACAATCTCCAGAGAGTTTCAACTGACATCTGTGTCTCCATCTCACTCGCTCCAGGGAAACATGCAATCTTTCGCTTCACCTCACCATCTTCTGCCCAGACTGCATCCCATACTTTCTTCCACTTTGATTGACATGTCTCCTCTGATCTCACCTTACTTTAACACTGCTCAATGCATAACACACTAATCCAGGTTTGAGTTCTTTTTGAGTCCTCTCTCAACTTTTTAACAGAAATGACAATATTTTGTATTTTTAAGAGATATGCCCTCCTCTCGCTCTGCACCAGGGGACATTAAAGCCCCAGGGTTCAGTCTGGCCCATTTGCATTCATGGGAGTGAAGGAGAAAGTATGTTCCTCACACTCCAATAAACAGGAAAACAGGCATCGCTTCATAAACTAAATGATCAAAAAATTACCTGAACATGCAGGTGCTTGATGCACTGTTAGAAAAAAAATTTAAAATATGTACCCCAGCTGGGGCGGTCCTAATATGTATACAGATATGTATGCATTTCAGTCTTTAATCTTGCATATATGACCTGCATGTATATGACGGTAGGCAGCTCTGGCAAGCCCGTAGTGATGCAAGATTGTAGTTTTTAGTGCAAGTGCTTTCCTTTCAACTTCCCACAGCATCATACAACCCAAAACAATTTCCACTCAGTCACATTTAGTTTAATATTCCAATCAGCCTTTCTCATCTTACGATCTGTGATGTCTCAATTTCCTCAGCTCAGATCTTTTTTCAGATATTGGCTTTTAAAATACCTGTATGTTTACTTCCATCTAAGCATTCTTGAGAAACCACTTAAGGGCTTTAACCTGAGACATTATACCCTATAGTCAGGCTGACCTCAGTTGTATTTGTGTTTCCTTTTAGGTGAGGTGTCACTAGTCAACTTTCTGACCGCGTCTCGCCCTCCTGGTTAATTCTCATCTATTGGCACCATTTGCTGCATCTGAAACATTCATCAGATGGGTTAATAATTTATCAGGTGCCAGCCTGAGGCTCAGGAGGTTTTGATGGTTTGAACGCTGTACACTTTTGGATTTGCATAAACACAGCAGCGCCACAAAAAGTTCAGCCAAATATGAAGACATCATTAGCCAAATAGCCTCATAGAGGGCCAACTTAATGCTTGAGTAATTACTTTTATAAACCAATGGGTGCATTTTAGTATAAAACATTCATGCCATCGTCATAATTATATAAATAATTTATATACACACAGTATTTTGCAAAAGTCTTAGGGCACCACCATCTTATTGTTTTAGCAAAGTCTACATGACCATGCATATTTATTTTTCAACCAATAGGGGCATTAGATTAGAATTAAAATGTATAAATAAATAAAATGTATTAATTCATTAATTTCTTGTTAAAATATATATAGATATTTAAGCAGAGCTGAGCTCAGATGCTTTGCTTGTGAATTCTTCTGTCAACTTCTGCTCGTCGCATTGAGATTGCAGTTCATTTTATAATACTTGTTGTTTACTTCTTGTTGTTTTCTTTATTCTGTATCCCAACCCCGTAGGCTGACTCAATGAAATGAAGATTCTTTTGGAAACCATTCACGCCTGAGTGGAGACGAGAGATGTGCACTTATGTGTTTTTTTAATTTGACTGATTCCCTCCGGCACATTTAAACCTTACGCCAGAAAACTTCACTGAACATCACATGCATGTGCTACCTTATGAGATGAACGTGACTTTAGAAGATGCGAATGAATACATTAGTGCATGTCTATTTAAAGATAATAAAAATGACATAACAAATGCAACAACAAAAAATGCATAATGTGTTCTGAAGGAACGTGAGGTGGGGGTTTTGTATGACGGGGGACCAAATAATTAAAAAGTCTATTTATGGAAACACAAAGACCTTTGTCTTCCAGCCAGTATTTTCACTTCTGAAACCTCCCTGTGGATTCACATTTTCAATTAATCCATTTGGATTTAATGCGATAGCTGTAAGATCCAAATGAGTTAAAGGGTTCACAGAAAAATAAAAATTCTGTCTTCTTTTACTCATCTTCAGGTTGTTCCAAACCTGTATTAATTAATTTGTTCTTCTGAAGATATAACCAAACAGATTTGGGGCACCATTCACGTCCAAAGTATTCTTTGTCCTACTGTGGAGGTCAATAGTGGCCCAGATCTGCCTTGTTACAAACATTCTTCAAAATATCTTTATTTATGTTCAGCATAACAAAGAAATTAATACAGGTTTGTAACAACCTAACAGATTTTTTACTTTTTTAAGTGAACTATCCCTTTAACTAACCCTGCATAATTTGGCCTCAAAAATGACCTTTCTGAAATCAATAATTAAGTTATTTTTTTGTGCTAATTTGGTGGTAATGTTTCTAGGCTTAGTGATTCAGAAAATCATTTAACAGAAAATATAAAACAACTCAGGCAATGCATTGAACATCATGAATGAATGTGAGTTTGGAGCAGATGGGTTCTTTCTCATATGAAAAGTTTTACCTGAGGGCGGACTCTCAGATGAAGGTGAGGTCGATTTATTTACAGCGAGGATGAACTAGGCCATGTTGCTTTTTAAAGAGCACATGTGGTACATACGGCTTGACCTGTGTGTGTCTGTGTGAGTCTGAAGGAGAACAAGAAAAACAAGGGATGGAGAGGAGAGAGATATCAGATTTTCATCAATCCCATATCAGTGTGTTAAACAGGCATCAGTTTACACTCAGGCTATTAAGGAGCAAATTCTCTCATGGTTAAAACATTAGAGCAAATGATGTTACTTGAAATCTGATACCATTGACCGGCTAGTGGACCTCTGTTCGGCTGATTCACCTGCTTCATAAAAAAGAATTAACATTTGTTTAGGTACAAAAAGCATATTTATTTACTCATTTCTTGTTTTTTTTTATTTTATATATTGATTGGCTTGCTGTATACAGTTCTTTGGTTTATTTAAAGGTGTAGCGTAGGATTTTCTCAAATTTTAGAAAAGAACCGCCTTCTCCACTTTTTTAAAAAAATGCAATTGCGCAACACTCCTGATTGACAACTATGAGGACCAATGGTCTTGATGATCCACCCGGAAAAAGAAATTCCTCCGCAATACCTTTAAGTATTGCCCTATACACTCACCTAAAGGATTATTAGAAACACCATACTAATACTGTGTTTGACCCCCTTTATCCTTCAGAACTGCCTTAATTCTACATAGCATTGATTCAACAAGGTGCTGAAAGAATTCTTTAAAAATGTTGGCCCATATTGATAGGATAGCATCTTGCAGTTGATGGAGATTTGTGGGATGCACATCCATGGCACGATGCTCCCGTTTCACCACATCCCAAAGATGCAATATTTGGTTGAGATCTGGTGACTGTGGAGGCCATTTTAGTACAGTAAACTCATTGTCATGTTTAAGAAACCAATTTGAAATGATTCGAGCTTTGTGACATGGTGCATTATCCTGCTGGAAGTAGCAATCAGAGGATGGGTACATGGTGGTTATAAAGGGATGGACATGGTCAGAAACAATGCTCAGGTAGGCCGTGGCATTTAAAAGATGCCCAATTGGCACTAAGGGGCCTAAAGTGTGCCAAGAAAACATCCCCCACACCATTACACCACCACCACCAGGCTGCACAGTGGTAATTTACGCCAAATTCTGACTCTACCATCTGAATGACTTAACAGAAATCGAGACTCATCAGACCAGGCAACATTTTTACAGTCTTCAACTGTCCAATTTTGTTGAGCTTGTGCCAATTTTAGCCTCTTTTTCCTATTTGTAGTGGAGATGAGTGGTACCCGGTGGGGTCTTCTGCTGTTGTAGCCCATCCGCCTGAAGGTTGTGCGTGTTGTGGCTTCACAAATGCTTTGCTGCATACCTCGGTTGTAACGAGTGGTTATTTCAGTCAAAGTTGCTCATCTTTCAGCTTGAATCAGTCGACTCATTCTCCTCTGACCTCTAGCATCAACAAGGCATTTTTGCCCACAGGACTGCCGCATACTGGATGTTTTTCTCTTTTCACACCATTCTTTGTAAACCCTATGGTTGTGTGTGGAAGTCCCCGTAACTGAGCAGGCTCGTCTGGCACCAACAACCATGCCATGCTCAAAATGGCTTAAATCACCGTTCTTTCCCATTCTGACATTCAGTTTGGAGTTCAGGAGATTGTCTTGACCAGGACCACACCCCTAAGTGCATTGAAGCAACTGCCATGTGATTGGTTGATTAGATAATTGCATTAATGGAAATTGAACAGGTGTTCTTAATAATCCTTTAGGTGAGTGTATGTGTCAGAAATTTCTGATGTGAACTTAATGGCTACAGTTTTGATAATGATGATTGTAAATGAACATGGCTGCACTTGTTTAATTTTAACAGTATGAAGTCACTCATTTGTTTATGTCAAATATTGATTGGACAGAATTCACATTTACACCTTTTTGTAAAAAACGTTACACACATTGTGATATTGAATAAATTATATACAGTACAGTACAAATAACAAAACTAGAAAATTTCACTGTATAATCACTGTATAAAAAATCAGATGTCCCAGTCTGTCAGGCAGATTTGTATCCACATCAAAAAATACATCTTTCCTCGCAACATATAGTTAATAATCACTCTGTCTTATACAGTGATCAAACACTTCACACATTCATTCCCCTTCAGCTATTTATTTCCACATTTATACAACTCTACAAAAATAACTAATTTCTAAATGTTTGTAAGACTATTTAACAGAAACCAGTATAATGTATTTTGATAAAAATTACACAAGCAATTGAAAATGTAGCAAACAGCAGACAATTGTACATAATCATCTGCATGATTGTATCAAAGCATTTGCAATTTGTCCAAAACAATGAGAATTTGCTTTTATGTTGTGCACAACTGACTTTAAAATTAATTTCTGATCTGAGAAATGATCCAGAGCAACTGAGAAAAACATGAATAGTGTATTTTAAAAGTCCTTGCATCTGGCTCACTACTGTCCTCTACTGTTATTAAATGGAGGTGTTTCATTGTGTCCATTGATTCCTCAAGATGCTGCTTACTAGATTATAAAGTTTCTTTATTAGACTGTATATCTGTGCCAAAGAGGATGTTTTCTGGCAGCTCAAAATTATTTCAGGATCACTTTCAGATTTAATGAACAGACGCATAAAGTTAAATTCCAGCCCCTCCAGCTCTCTTTCATTCTCACTGAGCTATGAGATTGTCTGACATGAGATGTGTCAGGGCTTGCGTTTGGTTTATAACATCAAACATGGATTGGTTCGTGTGCTATTCCTTCCTGTACAAACTAATCAATGATTAATGTAAACCCTGTAATGCTTGATTTAAAAAACAACAACTAGGTTTTCCCAGATATCCAAGGACAGTTGTATCAGACTGATAGATCAAAGCAAACCAAACCATGCAGTTGAAAACACAATTAGACTATGCAACTGTTAAATTTTGGGGAAATCGCTGGTTGCGAAATATTTAATCCTTGTAAAAATCGGTAGTTAGTTTGATTTGGCAGCAGATCTTGGTTTCACTTTGCAAAAATAACTTATCACTTCATCAGAACTGGCTATGCAGAAAATCACTCATCATCAGACGACACTCCATCATGTTTCGCATTCTAATAAACTTCGCCAAAATTTGCAAAACTGTTTTTGGGGGCTTTCCAGGTGTCACTGTAAATGAAATATCGGCCAATAATCAGCATCGGTTGATAATTTATTTTTTTTGTTTAAAAACAGCCAATAGTCATAAGACTATAGAGAACAAGAAAATGCAATGAATTTGAGCTCTGTATGTAGAAAATGTAAAGAAAAATAGTTTAATGTCCAATATTAATGGTCATTATATGAATGAATAACATTCAGAAAATGGAATCTTCAGAATTTAGTTATGAAAAGTTAATATAACCAGCAAACTATCGGTATCGTCATTGGTATTGGCAGATATTAATCTGAATAATCGGCTATCGGTATCAATGGAAAATTTGAATATCGGTGCGTATATTTACATATTCGATGAATGTGTTGTGTATAAGTAACATATAATTGAAAACTAGCCTGTTCATAAAGAACACACTTTACCTTATAAAGCATTTTAAGTAAGCAAATAGCAAGTAAGCAAATTCATTAAAATGTCACAGTTATCTTGCCTTTCTTATATGAGATTAAACAGTAAGCTCATGCAGTTGCTCTTTTTGAGAAATGCTAAAACATGTTGGGAAGTTTGTGTGACCTTTAATAATCAGGGAATGTTGGGAAAGCAGCTGTTGGTTGCTTGACAGAGGATGTCAAGTTCGCATGTTCTTCTTCTCAACATTAACCTTACATGTCATTGACTCTTTAATGACAAAAAGCACAAATCCTTCAATGCACTTTTAATGTATTTGAACTTTTATTGTACTTTAATGATCACCATTTCCTGATAAAATCTGACCCAACAAACATTACATAACATAAAAAATGTATGTTTCAGTTAAAAATAAGTAAAAAATACTGTGCATTTTATAAAATAAATATAGTGCAGATAATTTTCTCTCAAAAGAATATATAATGAAATACAATGCTTTACATAAACGTTCCTCAAAAGTCCTCTGAAAAATGTGAAAATCAAGAGATTTTAGCAAAACTCTCAATTTTCTCTCAATTTAATCACATTATCTAATAGAAGTTTGACATATTGACAGTAATTCAAAAAATTTTATTTAAGTTAAGTTGATATTTTAGAAAAATATGCGGAAACGATTCTTTTTCCAGGTAACCCAAAATTGCAAGCTTACAATCATTATTCTAGGTTTTTAAACATTTCACATAACTACAGACTTTAGAGTATAGTATATAAATTATGATGTTAAAGTAATTTAAGATGATGTATCGTTGCTGTTTAATCTAATTTATTTATTTTCAGGTTTATAACAGAGCAGTTTTAAATACAATTCAGGTTACACGTGTAATTAAGTAGGCTAGTCATTATTATTTAACGTTAAACATTATTATTAAACGGATAGTTCTAATTCTTTAAATTCTGATTGGATAATCCGTGTTTTAGCTGTCCTGTAATATTTGCATAATTAATGAGCTAAAATGCTTGGTAATCATCCTTGAAACATCCTAGATTTGTGTTATTTGACAGGAAATGTATTATTTGATAGAAGTTTATGAATCTTAATAATAATTTAAAGGTCTATAAAATGATGTTATTCCATTTCTAGTGGGTTTGTTGCGGCGCGTGCTCGTGGCTTACCGCGCTAATGATCTAACACCTCACCTTTTCTCTGTACATACGTGTATTGAAAGTCAAGTAAGCGTATAAAAGGCATTCACTTCACTTGTATATTTCAGTGTAAAAAACACTTTCACTCTGCCGCGCGACTTCTCCGCCCATCGCACTCAGCTTGTCTCTCAGGCGCGCGTCCGTTTCATTCTACCTGAACGCGCTGAACGCACACAGCATGGCTAAATCTCAGTCCAGACGCTGCTGTCTGTGCATACTCGCTTTTGTGTTTATTGCTGTTGTTATCTGCATCTGCATCCTTCTGGCCACCAAACAAAGATGCGACGAGTTTACCCATGCTGCCGTTTCTGCGGACTCGAAGATGTGCTCTGATATCGGCAGGTAAGATTTTAAATGATCATCTTAATGTTTTACATACAGTATGTGTGGTGCATTAAGCATATGCTTTTAAAGTCTAACTGAATAAAAGTATTTAATGCCATACAGTTAAAGTACAGATCAAATACATATTTTATTTTTGTGATGGAGATGTGCTTTGTTTTGGCTTAACTTTTAACTAAAGATAGTTATAGCTATGCTATAAGGATTTCATATAATGGGCAACAATGAATTTGTTGGAGATAATCAGTTTAAGAGATTAGATAGGCTACTAATACAGCCTTGTCCAGATCCTGCACAGGTGTAGACTTGACCATGACAAATAAAACTTTATTTTGAATCCAAGAACTCACATGCGAATCTGATCTTAAATACGTTTTGATCTGAAGACTTGAAAAAGCGTATTCATAAATGCTTAAAAAATTAGTTTTGTAAACAAATATGTCTCTGCCTTAAGTCATAAACATTACAAGTATGCCTTGCATAACCAGGAAACAGTTTTGATTTTGTCCTGGACACACAATGTTTCGGTTAAATTCTGTGAAGACTCGAACCCTGGCTGAGTTTTTTTTCCTTTTGAATACCACTAAATAATCCATCAAGAACCAAACCACTGCCGGCTGCCAAGCTTGCCAATCCAAAATGACAAGGTTTCAAAACAAGACAAACCAGCTGCACAAAGCCCCACAGAGATGTCAAGCTCTTGGCACATTTTCTGTGTTTTCATCCACGTTTCCTGATTTTGTGCCAAGCTTACAGAGCATTTCCTTGTCTCGATGTGTGAAGTCTTTATGACCACATTTCAAAGAACTTTGCTTTGGTATTGTGTCTGCATGGGGTCATGCTTCGACCTACGCTACAAGGATACAGAGGAGGTTAGTTACAGTTGCTTGGCATATCCCGTATGAGAGAGGCAATTAATGGAATGAAGGGGGCATTTGAGAGTCGAATTCCCACGAGCTGTTGAAGAATACAGCATTTAAATGTAAAATAAAAAGGGATATTATTTAGTCTCAGTCACTCAAGTCTAATACACTGGCATGACCTGTGTGGGTCATAAACGGTAACAAACAAAGCATCTGTTCTGTGTCTGAAAGAAATAAGGACTCTGGGATGACTCCTGATGTTTTCTTAGAAAAAAGCTGTACTTTTATCTGTGTCCAACTTTCAAGAGATTGGTTTTCACGACTAACAGTGAAGTCATCACATCATGGCATCATCTTTTTGGAGTAACATGAAGGTAAATTTCTTGCTTAAAGGCACAATGATAAAGTTTCTTCTATACTGATCTATACTTCTATATAAATATCTATACTGATATTCATACAGTAGTTCCACAAACTATATACTGATATTTTATGATGTTTAAAATGCTGTCATATTTAAAAGCAAGCCTAAAATAAGTTAAATAAATGCAAATCTTCTCTCTGCTAATGCAGAGGATTCAGAATCTGTCCCATTTACTATAAATCTATAACCAGATATCCATCTATGCAGTGAGACAAATAAAAACAATTTTTAAGCCATAGTCGCTTAGAGTTTGGGTTAGAATTGTTGGTTTTTTAAGCCGTAGGAGGACACAGGAACATGTCTATGTACTTATAGAGATGTTACTTATACAGTTCAATTTATAATCCACTTGCACATGTTGCATATGAGAAACAATTTAGAAGAAATCATTCAATTTCCAATAAAGGCTTTTAGGTTTTACTCTTTACGGGACATGCTTGACTCAGTGTTGTGAAAGGACCATTACACTTGAATCTCCAAATCAAATCCAGATTGAACTCAGAACACATAACAGTAGATAATAGACTGACTAAGCGTCCGTTAAAATGCTTTTAAAGACTACGCATTAATGATACATAATAACACATCATCATCATGTGATTAATGTACAAGACTGTATCACATTACAGTAATAACATCACCTTTTGTTACATGCTATCTTATTTTTCAGATGTTCTGTCTTTCTTGTCTTCCTTCGCTGACTTTGAAAGATCTTATTTCGAGATCTTATATCAGACATCTGATCTCATCCGTTATCAAAAAAAAAACTTTTCAGGCTGCTGCATACGCAGACACTGGTCTTGACTCATGCGGTGACAGAGAGCACAAACACACCAGAAAAAAATGTAATGACTGCGCAGGATTTGCTCTGTTGTGAGCTGTCGAACTTGAGTTCATTGAGCTTTGGGGTATTACGATAAATCTGGTTCAGACTTGCCTCAAGGGTCTCATTTGTCAAACACATAGAAAACACACTGACACAAACACATAGCAAAAAACTTCAGGAAATGTCAGACATATCTCAAAGCTCTGTGTTATTCAGGATATCTGTGCGGTCTTTAAATGTTCAACCATATAGGACAGTCAGGGTTCTCCAACCTTTTTATAAGCAAGGGCTACCACAATGGATAAAACAATCTGGAGGGCTACTTTTTTGAAATTACAACTTTTTTGATTTTATTTTACTTGTTGATAAAAGAGTCAAAGCTAATATTATAAATATTGTCATGACTACTGGGTGATCGATGGCTGTGTGATCTGTGTGTGTGTGTGTTGTTTACCTGTGGTGCCGGTTCCTCGTGTGTTCACTAACTCCGCCCCCTTGTTTTGGTAATTGTTCACCGGTGGTGTCTCGTTTACCTTTTCCTTTATATTGCACGTAGTCCTGTCCTTTGTTGCGCGCTCATTGTTTTATCACAGTCCTGCTGCCTGCCTTGTCTTGTCAGTCGCTCTCTGTCTTCTCCTTTGTTACCCCAGGTTTGGTTTCGGCGTTCGGGGACACGTCTTCACCCGGACCGCTCGCTTGTGGAGCATTGGATTATACTGACTTTGTTTGTCTCTCGATACAGCTGGTTCGCTTCGTTTCTAGGCGGTATACCAGCTGTCTCCCTCTCTCCGGTTTGCGTCATCACCCGTGAGTGGAGTTCACCCATTTTACCTTGTGGATTATATTGACTCTAACGACTGTTGTTTCTCGGAACCGCTGGTTCGCTTCGTTTTTAGGCGGTGACCAGTGGTTTCCGGGTGGTCCTTCTACATCTGGATTACACAGTAGTGTTTCCTTCGGAGTGAGTCAACGGGTGTACGCCGTGTGTGGATCTACCAGTGACTTGCTCTCCTGTTTTCTATTTTTTTCTAAATAAACTATTTAACTTGCACTTGACTCTGAGTCCGTTTCCTGACAGATGAGCGCGCCAAAAATGGAGTCAGCAAGTTTAGAGAGTCTGGAGGTGCAGACCGCCCTTCACCAGCAGGGGGCGGCCATCGACCAACATTCGTCGTTATTGTCTGCTGCTGCCAGAGATTTCAGCATCCTGTCTGAGCAACTGAAAGAGCTCAGCAATCGCTTGGACCAAGTGACTCCTCGCCATGAAGCCTCAACCTCATCCGGAGGAGCCGCTTCATTTGAACGGGAGCCACACACGGCTACACCCCCCACCTACAATGGCGATCCCAACACCTGCAGACCCTTTTTACAGCAGTGCTCTCTCGTCTTCGCGCTCCAGCCCCGTTGATTTTCTTCATCCACTTCCAAGGTGGCCTATGTCCTGACTTTACTCACTGGAAGGGCGAGAGACTGGGGTATGGCCGCCTGGGGGGCTAAAGCTCCTTTTACTTTTTCATTTGAGGCTCTCGAGGAGGAGATGTTAAAACTGTTTGACCGCTCACTCAAGGGAGACATGGCAGCGGCTGAGTTGGTGAGATTACGGCAACGTAATGACTCTGTGACAGATTTTGCCATACGATTCAAGACGCTCGCTATTTGCTGCAACTGGAATGACGCGGCATTAAGAGCACAGTTCCTCGAGGGTCTCACGCCAGGTATTCAAGACGAGATTGCACTGAGGGAGCCACCCACGTCCCTGGAAGCTGCCATCGATCTGGCTCTGAGGGTCGAGTCTCGCCATCGGCAGAAAGATCTGCGTCGCTCATTTCGCCAGCTGATGTCAGAACCAGGGGAGATCGCTTCAGAGACGCCCTCCGAGGAGCCTATGCAGCTGGGCAAGTTCCGGATTTCTGCTGGAGAGAGAAATCGTCGGCTGTCTAATGGCCTCTGTTTGTATTGTGGCAAGCCGGGGCATCTGGCAGCTACATGTCCGGTAAAAAGCTCACGCCCGCCGATGAACCTGGGAGTCTCGGTGGGCGCATCGTCATTTAAACCTCCCGTTAACAGCACTACTCTACCTGTCATTATTAACTCTTTCCCGTCACAGGCGTTGCTGGATTCCGGTGCGGAGGCGTGTCTTTTGGATGCTGGGTTGGCCAAGTCCTGGGGTATTCCATTCATCCCTCTCTCCTCTCCTTTGTCTGCCTGGACATTGAAGGGCCAGCATATGGCTGTGATCACGCACCGCACACCCCCTGTGAGTTTGTTTGTTTCTGGCAATCATCGTGAGGAAATTGAATTTTACATCCTAGAGGATTCACAATCGCCAGTCATTTTAGGTCATGACTGGCTATCCAAACATAATCCTCACGTTGATTGGCAGAACAATGTTGTGTTATCTTGGAAGTCTTCGTGTTATGTTTCTTGTCTTGGTCCTGCTCCTTCTCTTGTCTCTTGTTCTGTCTCGCAGGTTCCGGCTATCGATCTCTCAGGGGTCCCGACGGAGTACTCGGATCTGTATCAGGTTTTCAGTAAGTCCCGGGCTACTTCCCTGCCTCCTCATCGGTCGTATGATTGCGAGATCAAACTACTTCCCAACACTTCTCCGCCTAAGGGTCGTATATTTTCCCTAGCTAAACCAGAAAGAGAGGCTATGGATAAATACATTAATGACGCTCTTAAAGCCGGTCTCATTCGCCGCTCCTCGTCTCCAGCTGGTGCTGGATTTTTCTTTGTAAAGAAGAAAGACGGGTCTCTTCGTCCGTGCATTGATTATCGAGGGCTGAATGACATTACTGTTAAGAATAAGTACCCCTTGCCATTAATGTCATCAGCATTCGAGTTATTACAGGGAGCGCGCGTATTTACCAAGCTAGATCTGCGCAACGCTTATCACTTGGTACGTATTAGAGAGGGCGATGAGTGGAAGACAGCCTTTAACACACCCTCAGGACACTGGGAATATTCCGTTCTGCCGTTCGGTCTTTGTAACGCTCCAGCTGTCTTCCAGACCATGGTCAATGAAGTGCTGGGTGACATGATTAACAGATTTGTCTTTGTGTATCTCGATGACATTCTCATCTTTTCTCCCTCCATGCAGATACACACTCAGCACGTTCGCATGGTTTTACAACGGCTATTAGAGAATCAGCTATTCGTTAAGGCGGAGAAGTGCGAGTTCCACAGAAAGTCGGTTTCGTTTCTGGGTTTTGTCATTGCCGAGGGAGAAATTCGTCCCGATCCCGCTAAGGTTAAAACGGTTGCCGATTGGCCAGTACCCGACACTCGGAAGGAGCTTCAGCGATTTCTGGGGTTCGCCAATTTTTATCGGCGTTTCATCAGAAATTTTGGTCAGATCGCTAAGCCTCTCACTGCTCTCACTTCACCTAATGTATGTTTCCGTTGGAATAGAGAGGCTCAGGAGGCCTTTGATGTGTTAAAATCCCGGTTCATCTCTGCGCCTGTCCTCTCTATTCCCGATCCGGCTAAACAATTTATAGTGGAAGTGGATGCATCTGATGTCGGGGTAGGCGCCGTTTTATCACAGCGATCGTCTATTGATGGGAAAGTACATCCGTGTGCTTTTTTCTCTCACCGGTTAAACCCAGCAGAACGTAATTACGACATAGGGAATCGGGAGCTGTTGGCGGTTAGACTCGCTTTGGGTGAATGGCGTCACTGGTTGGAGGGAACCTCGGAGCCCTTTCTGGTCTGGACGGATCATAAGAATCTTGAATATATCCGTTCGGCCAGAAGACTAACATCTAGGCAGGCTCGTTGGGCACTTTTCTTTGATCGTTTCAACTTCACCCTCTCGTACCGGCCTGGCTCGAAAAATACCAAACCTGATGCTCTCTCCCGTCTGTTCGAAAAGTCCGATTCGGAGAGGACGGAGACCATTCTCCCGGAGGGGAGGGTGGTCGGCGCCCTTGTATGGGGAATCGAACAGCGGGTGAGAGAGGCCGGCCGGGAGGGGGAAGTTCCGGAGGGGTGTCCAGCGGGTCGCCTATGGGTTCCTGAGCGGTTACGTTCCGATGTCATCCGGTGGGGTCACGAATCCAAATTTGTCGGCCATCCAGGTATTCGGAGAACGTTGGCTGCCGTCCGTCAGCGTTTTTGGTGGCCTTCTATGTCCATTGACGTCAGACAGTTTGTACTAGCCTGTTCGGTTTGTGCTCGTAATAAAGCATCTAATTTACCACCCGCTGGTCTGCTTAAATCTTTGCCCGTGCCCTCCCGCCCCTGGTCTCATATAGCCCTTGATTTTGTCACCGGCTTACCCGCATCTAATGGTAACACTGTTGTTCTAACTGTGGTGGATCGTTTTTCGAAGGCGGTTCATTTCATTCCCCTGCCCAAGCTACCTTCTGCAAAAGAGATGGCTCAGGTTTTGATTAATCACGTTTTTCGGTTACATGGTATTCCGACTGACGTAGTGTCAGATAGGGGTCCTCAGTTCATCT
This sequence comes from Paramisgurnus dabryanus, assembly GCF_030506205.2. Lineage (NCBI taxonomy): Eukaryota > Metazoa > Chordata > Actinopteri > Cypriniformes > Cobitidae > Paramisgurnus > Paramisgurnus dabryanus. The sequence continues at coordinate 4,831,507 of NC_133346.1, read as the reverse complement.
CTCGTTTTTGGCAGGAGTTTTGTAGACAAATTGGCTCCACGGCCAGCTTGTCTTCTGGTTATCACCCGCAGACCAATGGGCAATGCGAACGGGCTAATCAGGATCTCGGTAGAACGCTCCGCTGTCTGTCGTCACAATATCCGAATTCCTGGTGCGATCAGCTCCCGTGGGTTGAGTATTCTCATAATTCTCTTCCCGTTACGTCTACCAATTTGTCCCCGTTTGAACTTTCCATCGGTTATCAACCTCCCCTGTTTCCATCACAGGAGCCCGAGGCAGCGGTTCCGTCTGCGTTAGCTTTCGTACGCAGGTGCAGACGCACCTGGAGGAGAGCTAAGACACTATTATTATCTAACTCCAGACGAACCAAAGCTGCAGCTGATCGTCATCGGCGACCTCCACCCCGTTACGTTTGTGGTCAAAAGGTATGGCTTTCTACCAAGGATCTGTCTCTCCGTGAGCCTTCTCGTAAGCTGGCTCCGAGATTCATTGGGCCATACAGTATTTCTAAGGTCATTAATCCGGTGACGATAAAGCTTAAGTTACCCCTTTCTCTTGGTCGGGTTCACCCTGTTTTTCATGTATCCAAGGTTAAACCTGTGATGTTTGCTCGCTATAACCCCCCTGTCTCTGCCCCTAACCCCCCCGCCCCTCGTCTAGTGGATGGTGCCCCTGTCTACACTGTTAAGAGGTTACTAGACTCCCGCCGCAGGGGCAGAGGATTTCAGTATTTAGTGGATTGGGAAGGATACGGTCCTGATGAGAGGAGCTGGGTTCCGGGTCGGGATTTGCTGGATCCTGGGCTGATCGAGGACCTCCGTCGGCGACAGGGTGAGTCCCCCGGTCCGTCTGGTGCCGGTCGTGGAGGGGGGGCTACTGTCATGACTACTGGGTGATCGATGGCTGTGTGATCTGTGTGTGTGTGTGTTGTTTACCTGTGGTGCCGGTTCCTCGTGTGTTCACTAACTCCGCCCCCTTGTTTCGGTAATTGTTCACCGGTGGTGTCTCGTTTACCTTTTCCTTTATATTGCACGTAGTCCTGTCCTTTGTTGCGCGCTCATTGTTTTATCACAGTCCTGCTGCCTGCCTTGTCTTGTCAGTCGCTCTCTGTCTTCTCCTTTGTTACCCCAGGTTTGGTTTCGGCGTTCGGGGACGCGTCTTCACCCGGACCGCTCGCTTGTGGAGCATTGGATTATACTGACTTTGTTTGTCTCTCGATACAGCTGGTTCGCTTCGTTTCTAGGCGGTATACCAGCTGTCTCCCTCTCTCCGGTTTGCGTCATCACCCGTGAGTGGAGTTCACCCATTTTACCTTGTGGATTATATTGACTCTAACGACTGTTGTTTCTCGGAACCGCTGGTTCGCTTCGTTTTTAGGCGGTGACCAGTGGTTTCCGGGTGGTCCTTCTACATCTGGATTACACAGTAGTGTTTCCTTCGGAGTGAGTCAACGGGTGTACGCCGTGTGTGGATCTACCAGTGACTTGCTCTCCTGTTTTCTATTTTTTTCTAAATAAACTATTTAACTTGCACTTGACTCTGAGTCCGTTTCCTGACAAATATGTAATAAATAAATATTAAAATTAAGTTTATTAATAGATTGTGCTTTGGCGGACAACTCCCACGCTCTGTGTGGGCACCATGTTGGAGACCACTGATATAAGACATACATAAGCATATACACTCACCTAAAGGATTATTAGGAACACCTGTTCAATTTCTCATTAATGCAATTATCTAATCAACCAATAACATGGCAGTTGCTTCAATGCATTTAGGGGTGTAGTTTTGGTCAAGACAATCTCCTGAACTCCAAACTGAATGTCAGAATGGAAAAGAAAGGTGATTTAAGCAATTTTGAGCGCGGCATGGTTGTTGGTGCCAGACAGGCCGGTCTAAGTATTTCACAGTCTGATCAGTTACTGGGATTTTCACGCACAACCATTTCTAGGGTTTACAAAGAAAGGTGTGAAAAGGGTAAAACACCCAGTATGCAACAGTCCTGTGCGCAAAAAATGCCTTGTTGATGCTAGAGGTCAGAGGAGAATGGGCCGACTGATTCAAGCTGATAGAAGAGCAACTTTGACTGAAATAACCACTCGTTACAACCGAGGTATGCAGCAAAGCATTTGTGAAGCCACAACACGCACAACCTTTAGGCGGATGGGCTAAAACAGCAGAAGACCCCAATGGGTACCATTCATCTCCACTACAAATAAGTAAAAGAGGCTACAATTTGCACAGCTCACCAAAATTGGACAGTTGAAGACTGGAAAAATGTTGCCTGGTCTGATGAGTCTCGATTTTTTGTTGTTTAATAGTCAGACTATTAAAATAACTGAAACCGGAAGTAAAGTTCGGACCAGACGCGTCACCGCATGTGCGTTCAATGAAACGGTCTATACTGTATTTGTCCAGTATCATAATGAAAACGCATCAAAACTTTTCACAGTGGGAATTCTCACCTTCAGGCAGTGAGAATAAAGGAAAAAACACAGATTACTTGGCCCTGTTTAACGTAATGTAATGTATAAGGTTTTTTGTTACAATTAACCATGCTTTGGCTTTTCACCTTTATATATTCTGTTTACAGGGATATGCTGCTTCAAGGAGGCTCAGCAGTCGATGCGGCCATTGCTGCTCTTCTCTGTACTGGATTGGTTAACCCACAGAGCATGGGTTTGGGAGGGGGGGCCATCTTTACCATTATGGACAAAACCGGTATGTGGTTTTACTGGGCTCTCCTGATTTTGCCAAGTGGTTGATGTCCTCAACATTTCAATCAACCAATCAGATTTCAGAAATAAGTTTACAGTTTGTTTTAAGTTTAAGCTTACAACCGGTTTTTTATTTAAAAAAATGTTGTCCTTGGGTCAACACAATATGTTGCCCTGAGGACATCTCTCACTTGGCAAAATCAGTTCGAGCGGTTTTACTGTAGCAGCCTTCTGAATAGAATATATATTGAAAACACATGTTTAACATTTACTGTAAGAAAAAAATGTCACTGGTGCAGATTTTGCTACCAATATGTACCTCTGTGGTGCGTCAGTCAAATATTTGCTTCCTCATCCAATCAAAACTTTTTGGCTTGTTTACTGAGGAGCGGCAGATATAGGCTATTTGCATATTTATACATTTGCATTAATTAGCTTACTTCTTATGCTCTCATGTTCATTCAGTTCAGACCATTATAATCTGTTCTTATTCTACAGCATTTTTGCTTGCTTGGTTTCTCTTGTGGTTTCGTGGAGAACTCGTTTGACATGATAGTTTATATTCTGAAGCATTTGGCAAAACCCCAGAACATGAGCTTTACTGGTTCCCACTGAAAATATCTTCTTTCTTTTTAAGGCAAGGTGCAAGTCATCAGCTCACGAGAGACGGTCCCAAAACGTTTCAGAGCGGATTTTCTGAAGGACTGTCCGAAGTCTATGACCTTTATCACTGGTAAATGAAATCAGGGTACATTGCCCTTCAGGGATTTGGTATGACCAAACCTTAAATGATTTATTATTCCTATATATGGTATTTTGGGTTTCATTTGGGTTACATTTCTAATAGTACTACAGGGTATTATTTTCATGGAATAAAATGCGAGCAAGATATAGAAAGTACAAAATGACATTGTGCGTAGGAGAGGGGAATTTTCATTTGGGGGGTATGTACTGTATACAATGGACCTGCTTTGCTTGTTTTATTTTCTTGAATTCACTTCCTTGGGTAGGCTCGGATGTCAAACTGTACTTATTCTACTGCCAGATATATTTGACAAGAATGCATACCTAGTTTGTAAAAACAAACTATTGTGTAGTTGTTTCCCATGCTATTCATGCATAAGATTGCATCTATTTATAATTCATTTGTATTTATTTTTTTTAATGATATGAAAGAGATTGGTTTCTTTCCAAAGTCAATACGTTATGTAAGAGCTAAAAAACATGTTTACTTCATGGTTTTATTTAATAAGCTTCCAAAGAAAGCTTTCAAATCAGAAATAAATGCTCCTATATAGGCCATTTCACACTGATTCCATCAGACGCACCTGTTGGCAGATTTTGGATCAAAGTAAATGAGACTCCAGAATGTTTGGTTTTGTTGGAGTTGTTTGTTGTTGGACCAGTGTGAATTGGCCTTTTTCAGCTGAGTGGTAGATTATTGCATTTGCAGCGCATGGATTCACATTTTGGACCGGTTTGAACCCAGAGATACGTTTTTCTTAACAGTAACCGCACAGGGGTGCATTTCCCGAACTCTGTGAACTGAACTGATTTTGTCAGATGAGAGAGACATGCTAAATGTGTCTCCAAAGTTAAGAAACCACTTATATAGTTGATGATGTCACATGGGAGTACTAATTAATCTGTTCAAATCGATTTAAAGTCACGTTATTCCATAATGCACATTGCGTCGGAAGACAGATTTTGTTATTTCTGTTGTTTTATTTCAAGATATTTAATTCATGCGCAAGTTTCCACTTACGTCACTCTCCTAGTGATTCCCCAGGGTCCTAAAGTCCCCAGGGTCCTAAATCGTCTGTAGAAATGCGCACTTTACAAAAACAATGCTTTATTTCTGTTTACAAACTAAAAGACATAAAATGGACTTTGTCTATATTTAGCAAGACGGATATTAAATGCACTTCATGTTGCTTGCTTATTTTACATTTCACAAAGCCTTTTAAAGATGTCAAATAAATCTTTGGTGTCCCAGATTGCGTATGTGAAGTGCATCTCAAAATACCACAGAGATAATTTATTATAAAATGTTTAAATGTGCCACTTTGTATGTTTGTCCTTTAAAATGCAAATGAGATGATCTCTGCACTAAATGGCAGTGCGTGGTTGTATTGTACAGATTAAGGGGCGGTATCCCCTTCTGACATCACTAGGGGAGTCAAATTTCAATTATCTATTTTTTCACATGCTTGCAGAGAATGGTTTACCAAAACTAAGTTACTGGGTTGATCTTTATCACATTTTCTAGGTTGATAGAAGCACCGGGGACCCAATTATAGCACTTATACATGGAAAAACTCAGATTTTCATGATATGTTTTCTTTAAATAACAAAGAACTGTGCTTCTAACCACAGCTCGACAGCTGTAGTTATAACCACACAAGTTTGTGATGCAATTTGCGAATGTCCGCTGGAACGATGGTTTTGGGAAAGACTTGAATCATTGAACTGTGGTGAAACAACAGAATTTGCGACTGTGATGCTTTTGGGAAACGCACTTCAGATTGTTCCCATATAAAAGCAAAACACTATGGAAGTCAATGGGTACCATTAACTGTGTGCTTATTATCATTTATCAAAATCATTTCTTCTGTGTTCAATAGAAAAAAGAAACTCATACAGGTTTCAAACCATGTAAGTGTTGGATAAATACATTTTTATTTCAGTATGTTCCTTGAAATATCTCATTATTTGTCTCATAGGAAGTCAATGGATAGGTGTACCAGGAGAACTGCGTGGTTATGAATATGCACACAAGCTGTATGGACAGCTGCCCTGGGACAAACTCTTTGAGCCCACCATCAAGCTGGCACGAGAGGGCATCCGTATGCCAGAATACCTCGGCAAATTTCTGCAGGCTGATATGGTGAAACGATTGATTCAAAACAGTGGACTCTGGTACTTTATCTTCTCAATCAGACACATTAATAACAGACTGCTTTTTACTTGATGACTGACAACTCAATGGGATAGTTTATTTAAAGACACATGTATGATAAACCTTGTAGAGCAATCCGGATGACTGATGCCAAAGAAGTAGGTTATTATTTTGCCTCGGGCAAACCACAGGAAAACAAGAGCTCTGTCATTGTTGTGAAAGATACATAAGAGATCATGAACTTTGATATCATTTCTCCTGTTTTTTAGCTTTTAAACAAATACATAAAGGGTCATCTGTACAGTATCATTACTACATTTTACACTTTAACGCTTTCTAAAGAGAGCATAAAGAGTCCGGGTCAAACCACAATGTGAAAAAAATGCATTACATTTTTATAAAATATTTGTTGCATTTTTTATATTGTAATTTATTTGTAGATTTATTTATTTTTATATTTACTATTAATAATAATATTTATCCCCATTAACTGTATAAAAAAATCTAAAATGTCTAAAAATAATATATATTCGGTACATTTCATAATTTTTTCTTCGCCATTCTTGTGAAGCTGTTTTGAAGCAATGATGAATGTGACTTGACTTGAAAAAAACTAAAATTTTAATAGTCCTCCAAAAGACTTATGGCATAATAATAATGACATATTTTCCTTTCGTTTGAATATTGCATATTCACTTCTGCTATTCATACGGTTGGTTTATGTCAATGAAAAGCTGTACTGCATGTTTCTCTTACCCCGAAGTTATTTTTCTAGCTAATTCGTCTATACATGTTTTGTAGTGATTTGTTCTGTCACAAGAACAAGACTGTTTTTGGCCCAGGAGATGTCTTGAGGTTCCCTAAGCTGGCGGAAAGCATGGAAATTATCGCCAAAAATGGAGCTGATGCCTTCTACTCGGGACAAATTGCCAAGGATTTAATCGACGATGTAAAAGCTGCAGGTGCTTAATGTCTGCATGCAAACAATTTACAGTTACAACAGATTATTTTTGGCAGCTCTGTTTGTTTATACACAATACATTTGTTTTTAAGGCGGAACATTATCACTAGAAGATCTGAAAGATTTCGAGGTCAGAGTAACCGACGCGTGGTCTGTCCAGCTGGGGGAATACAAGATGCACTTCCCTCCTCCACCAGCAGGAGGCGCAATACTCAGCTTTATCCTTCAGCTGATGCTCGGTAGGTCTGCTGGAAGGCTTAAATCAAAATTAACTAAGTATGAATAACTGAAACAGCTGTTACGCATTAATATTTAGTATCCGTTTGTTTGTCCTAAGGGTTCGGGCTCTCGCCAGCCTCCATCGAGGGAGACCAGAAATTCGTGACTCTTCATCGCTACCTCGAGGCGGCCAAATTTGCACACGGACAAAAGCGCAACTTTGGAGACCCATACTTCACCTCCAGAGATGTAAGGCGCCTGAAGCATTAGCAGTGATGTGTTTCTTCTGTTCTTTCGTGGTTAATGTAAACATTACACAACGCCAAAGTTTTCCCTTTGTTGGCTGCTGTTATGTTGACTATTTTTGGCTTTGCAAAGCATATATCCGGGGGCAGTCGTAGGGTTGAGTAAGGGGTCATATATGTCATTTCTTCCGAAGGCCACACAAATGCCAGTGATTCATTTTCTAAATATAAACAACAAGAGATTAAGAATAATAATAAACTATTTCACATCTGGCATAACAAGATAAGGACAGACTAAATTATGTTTGATTGTGCGTAAATGCTTGTTTTAAAATTGTGACAAAGACGTTTTAGTTGTTTAGAGTTTTAAAACTTGATATGGCATCTTTAAAATGTGCAAGTAGCTAAAATGTATTCCTGATGCTGGCCTGGTAGAGCATTATTAGCAACGCAAAGGTCATGGTTTCGATCCATAGACTTATATGGACATGTCCGTGACGTCACCCATTGGAGCCTGACGTCACCATCTTTGCAGCGGATAACCGAAAATGGGTAAACAGGAAAAAAAAAAAAAAAAATTTGGGTAAACAGGTGGGATCCCAGCAAACACAGAACGTTCCCCTAACGTTAGTTTTAGGTTATTTTTGGGGAACTAAATAATAATGTTCTGGGAACGTTATTTTTAGGTTTTATTTTTTCAACCATAAAATAACGTTCCCATAACGTTGCAGGGTGGTTATATTAAAATAATCTAAAAATAACTTATACAGAACGTTCTCTAATGGTTATTTTTTGGTTATTTTTGTTACCATAAAATAACGTTCCCATGACATTGCATGGTGGTTATTTTTAAATAACCTAAAAAAAATGTATACAGAACGTTCTCTAATGGTTATTTTTGGGGGGTTTTCTGTTACCATAAAATAACGTTCCCATAACAATGCAGGGTGGCTATTTTTAAATAACCTAAAAATAACTTATAAAGAACGTTCTCTAATGTTTATTTTTTTGGGTTATTTTTGTAACCATAAAATAACGTTTTTTCATAACGTTGCAGGTTGATTATTTTTAAATAACCTAAAAATAACTTATACAGAACGTTCTAGGTTTTATTTTTTGCAACCATAAAATAACGTTCCCATAACGTTGCAGGGTGGTCATTTTAAAATAACCTAAAAATTACTTTCGTATACAGAACGTTCTCTAATGGTTATTTTTTTTGGGTTTTCTGTTACCATAAAATAACGTTCCCATAACGTTGCAGGGTGGCTATTTTTAAATAACCTAAAAATAACTTATACAGAACGTTCTCTAATGTTTATTTTTTTGGTTATTTTTGTAACCATAAAATAACGTTCCCATAACGTTGCAGGGTGGTCATTTTAAAATAACCTAAAAATAACTTTCGTATACAGAACGTTCTCTAATGGTTATTTTTTTGTTTTTTTGTAACCATAAAATAACGTTCCCATAACGTTGCAGGGTGGTTATTTTGAAAATAACCTAAAAATAACGTTCTATTTCAGTAAAGAAAACTTTCCTGGCTAACCAAAAACAAACCTTAAAAAAATAACGTTATGGCAACCAAAAAGGAAAAAGTTTTGAAACCACACGCAGCTAGCTCGATCTTGCAACAGCAGCGGCAGTTCACCTGTCACTCAAGTGGCCACGCCCTTAATTATGCAGAAATGTAAGGTGTAACGGGTGTTGCTTTGATGAAAGCGAGTGAGAAGGAGAATCCATTTGCAAAAGGTGTTTATTAGAAAAATCCCAAAAAGGGCCAGCAAACATATCCATAAAGGGTGATCCAAAAACGTAATCCAAATCAGGCACAAGGTCAAGGCAGGCAGAGTTCAATCAAAAATCCAAGTAAACAGGCACGGGTCAAATACAGGCAGAATACAGATAACATAACAGATACAGAGTACAGGGAAACAGGTTGGTTGGGCTAAGCATTAATCAGCTAGGAACAGGTGAACAGGAAGTGACTTATATACAAAACAGACAGGAAGTGTGAACTGAAACATGGCATGATGAATATCAAAATAAAAGTCAGAACAGAGCAGAGTATCAAAATAAAAGTCCAAAATACAAAAATACACAGAACACAGAACAAAACCATTACAGAACCCCCCCTCTAAAGGGCGACTCCCGGAGCCCAACATACAGATAACAAAGTCCAAATGGAGGGTGGGCGGGCGGGCCAGGACCTCTTGGCAAGGCAGGGCAGTTCAGGAGAGGTCCTGGGTCATGAGGCCAGGATGGTCCAGGGTCGTGGGGCCAGCATGGTCCCGGATCATGGGGCCAGCATGGTCCCGGATCATGGGGCAGGTGTGGGCCCGGGTCATGGGGCAGGTGTGGGCCCGGGTCATGGGGCAGGTGTGGGCCCGGGTCATGGGGCAGGTGTGGGCCCGGGTCATGGGGCAGGTGTGGGCCCGGGTCATGGGGCAGGTGTGGGCCCGGGTCATGGGGCAGGTGTGGGCCCGGGTCATGGGGCAGGTGTGGGCCCGGGTCATGGGGCAGGTGTGGGCCCGGGTCATGGGGCAGGCTGGGACCTGGGTCATGGGGCAGGCTGGGACCTGGGTCATGGGGCAGGCTGGGACCTGGGTCATGGGGCAGGCTGGGACCTGGGTCATGGGGCAGGCTGGGACCTGGGTCATGGGGCAGGCTGGGACCTGGGTCATGGGGCAGGCTGGGACCTGGGTCATGGGGCAGGCTGGGACCTGGGTCATGGGGTAGGAATAGACCCAGATCACAAGGAAAGGGAGGATCAGAGTACACTTCGGCCTCCGCCTCGGTGTCCTCTGCCTCCCTCCTGTGTCCGGGTACTACCCCCCCCCAAAAAAAACTTGGAAGAGCTTCCACAGACCAGGGTGACGATATTCCAGATGGTGGAGCCGACGAATCAGACGAGCCAGGTGAGCCAAGTGAATCAGATGAACCAGATAAACCGGGTGAGTCAGACGGGACATGTGAATCAGGCAGGACAGCTGAATCAGATGAGTCAGACGGAACAGGTGAATCAGGCAGAACAGACGAATCTGATGAATCAGGTGGGTCAGACGAATCATGTGAATCAGGTGAGGCAGATGAATCAGATGGGACAGGTGAATCAGGTAAGCCAGATGAACCAGACGGGACAGACGAATCAGAGGAGTCGGGCAGATCGGAGGAGTCGGGCAGATCGGAGGAGTCGGGCAGATCGGAGGAGTCGGGCAGATCGGAGGAGTCGGGCAGATCGGAGGAGTCGGGCAGATCGGAGGAGTCGGGCAGATCGGAGGAGTCGGGCAGATCGGAGGAGTCGGGCAGATCGGAGGAGTCGGGCAGATCGAAGGAGTCGGGCAGATCGGAGGAGTCGGGCAGATCGGATGAGACGGGCAGCTCGGATGAGACGGGCAGCTCGGATGAGACGGGCAGCTCGGATGAGACGGGCAGCTCGGATGAGACGGGCAGATCAGAATCAGGGTCTTGAGGAACCTCGGGAACAAACAAACAGAAGGCAGACCAAACGCACCACAGGGCCATGGCAAATTCAAGAATGTCACAGTCAATGAGGCATACCTCTGTGGCGGTTGTTTCAGGTAGGGCGGCCATCTTGATGATAGGTTCAGGGTGAACAATAGCCCTCATCAGTGCAGGTGTGGTGGTGACGATGGCCCTCTCAATCACAGGTGCTGGGATGACAGTAGCTCTCTCAAAAACAGGTGCAGAAATTGTGGTTGCTCTCACATAGACAGGTGCAGGTGCAGAGATAGGCAGGGTGGCGGCCATTTTGGGATTAGGCAGGATGGCGGCCATTTTGTCAACAGGCATGGTGGCGGCCATTTTAGTAACAGGCATGGTGGCGGCCATTTTAGGAACAGACATAGACAAAACAGGCATAACAGGGCTTGGCGTGTTGTGAATATTCACTGGAGGTGCATCCCCAACACCCACAGTGAATGGTGAACCACACAACAAAAGAGCGTGATCGATATACATCTCAATGGTCCAGTGTGGTGTATGGAGCGGCATGGAACGGGCAATGTCTCGATCTAGTCCACAATAAAAAATGTCTTTCAGAAAAGAATCTTTGAAGTTTACCTGATATGATAGTTCACAGAAATCCTCTACATAGTTCTCAATGGGGCGGTGGTTCTGGCGGAGACAAACAAGTTGATCTGCTGGAGTCATGGTGCTGGTGGGAATTTTCAAACCTCTGCTGGATTCCGGTTTAGGCTGATTAACCTGTAACGGGTGTTGCTTTGATGAAAGCGAGTGAGAAGGAGAATCCATTTGCAAAAGGTGTTTATTAGAAAAATCCCAAAAAGGGCCAGCAAACATATCCATAAAGGGTGATCCAAAAACGTAATCCAAATCAGGCACAAGGTCAAGGCAGGCAGAGTTCAATCAAAAATCCAAGTAAACAGGCACGGGTCAAATACAGGCAGAATACAGATAACATAACAGATACAGAGTACAGGGAAACAGGTTGGTTGGGCTAAGCATTAATCAGCTAGGAACAGGTGAACAGGAAGTGACTTATATACAAAACAGACAGGAAGTGTGAACTGAAACATGGCATGATGAATATCAAAATAAAAGTCAGAACAGAGCAGAGTATCAAAATAAAAGTCCAAAATACAAAAATACACAGAACACAGAACAAAACCATTACATAAGGCTTAATATAATTTAAGCGGATGAGATACACAAAACACACGGCACAGGACCAACATGCAAGCGACCCTTTATTAAAAAAAGTGATTTTTGGGGAGCAGTTTTGCCTTTAGTTGACAGACAGTTAGTTAAGGAGAGGACAAGAAGGTACATGGTAGAGGGGGTACGCGACCGAGAAAAGCTCCCCCCTGCCAGATTATGCCCCCCTTCATTGAAACTGCTGCCTGATTTGATAATCCTAACCTCATACCTAATCTTTACCCAAACAAACCATAGTAGGAAATGAGAGGGGGCATAATATGCCAGGGGTGCTTTTTTAGGCATTTTACAATGAACTGGAAATGTAACAGTTTGTGAAAGCACACCTGTGCCATATGTCGAAGCACTGACATGGCTCTGACTAGCAAATCTTATTCTGCAGCTATGCATTTTCTTTGTGTCCTTTCAATGTAGATGACATACATAACAAACAAGATGTTCATAGACAGAATCAGGGCATTGATCGATGATGGCACCACGCACAACGCTTCCTACTACAACATCACCCCATCTGTGGACCGCTTTGGCACGACTCATGTTTCAGTGATAGCAGCAGATGGCACTGCTGTGTCAGTCACCAGCACCATCAACCAACTGTGAGGAAAAACTCAAGCAACTCCTGTTAACCATAATCTGTCTGATAACATATTTGTACATATTTGTACATATTTTTAATCATTGTTTTTCCAGGTTTGGATCATCTATTTATTCTCCTAAAACGGGTATCATCCTCAACAATGAACTAGCTGACTTCTGTGACAAAACTGATTCTATCATGCCAGGTAAAAATCTGTAACTATAAATAAATCTACTTTTTTATTTGTTTAAGCATTTAGCAGATGCTTTCAGCCAAGGCGAAACAGAGTGATTCGTCTTAGTGAGACAATACTATAAGTGCTATTAATACAAAGTTACTCTGATATAATATAAAATAGTCACCTTTACATTTAACACATTCTGACTTTCGTATTAACTTATCTCTGCAAGTTTTTTTTCTCCATAGATGAGCAGCCTCCTTCCCATATGGCTCCAGCCATCCTTCAGTCTTCATCTCAACAGAAGACACTTGTGATTGGTGGATCTGGAGGAAGTTTGATCACTTCAGCCATGGCCCTGGTCAGCTGAAGTTCACTTTTTTTCTACTGTATAGCTACTTTATCAGTTGGCAGGGCATCGTGTTAGCACCACGCACAAAGGTTATGGGTTTAATCCCAGCGAACACATGCACTGATAAAAAATTTATAGGTTGAATGCACAGTAAAGCATCTGCTTAATGCATAAAATGTAAATGCAATGTATGTATTGCCACCTATGCTGCAAACCATTTTGGGTTAAACCACTGATCTATATGACTGGATTGGGCATGATGCCACAATTGTGATGCCACCGCGCCACCATATTGGTATGCCCAAACATTCTATTAATTAATAAATAATCATGCTTTGTACCATATGTGCATGCAATAATTTGCTGATTACCTGGTGACAAGTTACCTAAACTTATTCAGAGAAATAACACTGACCGTGTTGCTTAATGTCAAAAAACTTTATTTATACAGAATACAGCAGACAGACTCACCTTAACGTTTTTCATAAATCCCTCATCCTGTCTGATTAAAACATAAACATTGCAAATAACACTAGAAGTAACAATTAATTTACGTATACATATCCTAAAAATTGATCTTGTGTGACTGATACGCTGTAAACCAGGTGAATTTATATCATGATTTTGAATGCAAGTCAATGACGCCCTCTGTCGGTTGGGCATACCAAGATGGCCGCTCGAACTTTGCGCTGGCTTCACCTCGCGCCGTTACGTTAAGTGTTCTATGCGCAATCTAGTAATTTATATAGATCAGTGGGATAAACACATTTTTCATCTAAATTTTGTTTAAAGGGATAGTTCACCCCAAAATGAAAATTCTGTCATCATTTACTTACCCATATGTTGTTACAAACCTGTGTAAATGACTCTGTTCTGCTAATCACAAATGAAGATATTTGCATATATTAATCAAGCAGGAAACAGAAGCACCATTGACTTCCATAGTAGGAAAAAATGCTATGGAAGTCAATGACGTTGTTTGGGTACAAACATTCGTTAATATCCTCCTTTGTGTTCAGCAGAACAAAGAAATTTGAACATGAGAAAATTTTCATTTTTGGGTGAATTATCCCATAAAAAAAGATTAAATATAAAATAATTTATAATTACTTACATTCTGGGTTATTTTTGATCTTGTGTGTATGTATGGCATCTAAAAATGTTAAAGGATTAGTCAATTTTCTTAAAAAAATCCAGATAATTTACTTACCACCATGTCATCCAAAATGTTGATGTCTTTTTTTGTTCAGTCGAGAAGAAATTATGTTTTTTGAGGAAAACATTCCAGGATTTTTCTCATTTTAATGGACTTTAATGGACCCCAACACTTAACAGTTTTAATGCAGTTTAAAATTGCAGTTTCAAAGGACTCTAAACGATCCCAAATGAGGCATAAGGGTCTTATCTAGTGAAACGATTGTCATTTTTGGCAAGAAAAATAAAAAATATGCACTTTCAAACCACAACTTCTCGTCTTTCTCCGGTCCTGTGACGCGCCAGCGCAACCTCACATAATACGTCATCACGTCAAGAGGTCACGGATGACTTATGCGAAACTACACCCCTTTTTTAAAGTTTTAAAGTTTATTGTTTAAAATGCTCCGCAAATGTGCGTTTCATATATGTAACCTTTACGTGACCTTTCGATGTCATTACGCAATTACGTGAGGTCACGCTGGTGCGTCACAGGACCGGAGGAAGACGAGAAGTTGTGTTTTAAAAGTGCATTTTATTTTTTTTGCCAGAAATTACAATTGTTTCTCTAGATAAGACCCTTATGCCTTGTTTGGGATCGTTTAAAGTCCTTTGAAACTGCAATTTTAAACTGCATTAAAACTGTTAAGTGTTGGGGTCCATTAAAATGAGAAAAATCCTGGAATGTTTTCCTCAAAAAACATAATTTCTTCCCGACTGAACAAAGAAAGACATCAACATTTTGGATGACATGGTGGTGAGTAAATTTTTTTAAGAAAATTGACTAATCCTTTAAGAAAACAAACAAACAGGAAAGCAAGTAAATACACTTGGCAGGAAAGCAAACTGTAATGTTTGCAACAGAAATTTGAGCCTCATGTTTTTCGTTAAAGCACTTACATAGCTGTCTTGGTACAAAAATGTTTATTTGAGCTCTAAAATGATGTAAATTCTCCTTTTGAGGACAGTAGTTGTGTTTGGTATTCATATATTCACTCTGGGATGCATTAGCTTTACTGTCTGTGATAGTCAAGAGCATGCAAGAGTTGCAGTACACAGACAATAGGTTGAAAATAACCCAGCATATTCCTCATAGACTCATTTTAATGAAAGTTTCTCTCTCCCCCCTCTCTCTTTTTCAGTCCATTATGAACCACCTGTGGTTTGGTATGAGTCTAAACGAATCTATTGCTGCCAAAATAGTATCTGTGAATTCTCTAAACACCATCAGCTTTGAGCGTGGATACGACAAGGTTAGTTCTTCAGTATTTAGACTTTTCTAGCCAAACGTTCATCACAAATACCAGTTACATAAACCCATGTTTTTACTGTGACCTGCATACTGATTGTAATTGCTCATTCCTTGCCCTTGTCTACTTTCAAAACACTGATTATAATCATCATGTGTAAGGTAATCAATTCAATTATTTAATTTTGCTACTCAGTCGGCTTTGGATGCAATGAAGGCTTTAGGACACAATGTGGTGCCCAATCCGTACTTCTTTAATGTGGTCAACGGCATCTCAAAAGATGGACAATGCATCAGCGCTGTGTCTGACGCCAGGAAGAACGGCAGGGCAGCGGGATATTGACCTATCGGCTGCTGATCTGGTGTCAGTTGTTGAAGCAGAAAGTCTTTGATCCCTTTAAGTGACACCTGTGCCAGGGTTGTGCATCCTTTTGAGGACGTTTTATAACACTGCAGTAAGATTTGAGAGTGTGATGTTTTTTATATTTTATATGTTGGGGCTAGTTGTCATATGGGAAAGGCTTAGTATCTAGCCTATAAGGTTTAAAAATCTAAAGTTCAATTTAATATTTGTGTATTTTTTCACTTTTGTTTGTGTTTTTGCTGTTTCAACTTGGCTTTAAAGACTGTAATAGGCTATTTTTTACTCCAGTAGTTTATAATTCCAGTATAATGCCCTATGCCATTATTGGAGCATGCTATCAGAAAAGGGCAACATTTTCAATATGAACTACATCTTTTTTGTGCAATAACAATAGAAATGGTCAGTAGGTGCCTATTGATATATATGTCCTCCTACCTTAGTGGTGGAGCATTGCGTAAGCAGCGCAAAAGGTCATGGTTTGAGTCCAGAGGACACACATACTGATAAAAAATGTATACTTTGCAATGTACTGTAAGTCTCTTTGGATAAAAGCCTTATGCGTAAATGCCAAATGCATAAATGTATAAAAAAGTCAGAGAAAATATGTTCTGTGACAACTAGCCCCGGTCTCTATACTTTGTTTTTAAACTTTGTTCAAAGAATTATGCAACACTGTATACTTTGACAGCTAATTTCATTGAATTAACGCTAAACGTACAATATTTTAAAAAGACAGATATCTCCCTACAAAATCCTTACTGTATACCGTTACTGTACATGTAGGGAGATGCTGTTTTATTCATGTCACAATGTGAATGTTACAAAGTGAATGTAACCGTACAATTACTAAATCATTGTAGCATATATTTTTTTACTTCATGTGTTCATATGCATTTTTTTTGTATTTTCATACCGATGTTTTTTATTTTTCTACTTTTTTATAGGCTGTGTGAATCTTTGTTGATGATTTATTTCTACTGTAATTGTTTTTTAAAGACATACATGTAGATATCTGTCACTATCAGTGTAATATGTTACCTAATCAGACATAACGTTAATGATGTCATGATGCACCAGGGGACCACCCAATAGCACATCACACTATCTCCATTAAATCGCACTTATAAGTGTATTTTCTTTTCTTATGTCACATTTTAATAAAACATTTTTAATGCCTTGGAAAGCAGTTGATCTTTTCATTGACCCATAAACTTTAATTAAGATGGTGGATTATTCTTGAAGTAATTTATATAACCCCTCTCTGTCCAACAGGCTCAAGTTGAAATGAGACTATGCATAAATCATGAAGACAGAAATGTGATTAAATGAAAACAGTTTTATGTGACTCCAGAGAGCCGAATGCAAAAGGCTTTCCCTCCAAGCGTATATGCATTATTAAAACATGCAAATGCTGCTGTTTCGCATACCTCCCATACTGTATACCCAAAGGAATACATTCACAATATGCCTATACGTTAATCCTGACAGTGTGAATAAGACTCTACTTATTTCACAATCACCATAAAGAACCACTTCACCTGATCATTTAGCACTTTTTTACAGTACGTAATCGCTTTGTGGGCCCCTGCTGCCATACAATTATTAACAGATGAATATGCAATCTTGAACTGTATAGTCTCAAACTGAGACTAAAAGTCTCGACAGTACTGGTGGTGCTGTTGTACCGACAGGAGCCATGTGACACGACTTTATTGTCAACCCCTATGGGAGATCTGAGAATCATAAGAACCTGACCTTTTCCAATAGCAGCATGAACCCAACAGCTCTTAAAACCACCTGATGGGTGAACTGAAAAGCACAAGAAAATGCTTAAATATCGGCAAACGAAGAGGCGAGGAGTGCGCTCAAACGATGTCTGCACTGGGTGATTCTCGTGAAATTAGACTTATAAGGTGTCATGAAACATTTTGATAAAAAAAGTTAATGCAAAGAGTATCAAAATAAGAAACATACAGTTACAAACATCTCTTCATGTACTATTTTGCACATGATTTCAAACGAATGTTGTTGTTTTTTCCACATTTAAGGGGAAAATTTTCATAACCGCAACGTGTCCATGACTGGATTTGGGTTCTTTGACATGGAAATATTTATAATTAAAAAATGAAAAGCTTCAGTGCATGTTATAATATAAACATTTACAGTAAAGAAACATGTGGTATTTGGGGATTATTGGTAAATGTAGAGACAATAATAAGGAATATAAATGTGTCCAAGAAAAAGTTTCTCATCCTCCGCAACAATTTTTCTATCATTTTTTAAGCCCTCAAGGAACTAACATTAAAAAAAAAAAAAATAGTTGGAAGGGACATAATTGACTGTGACACTCAAGATGGCTACTAGGTAAGCAGTTCTTATTTTTTCTCTTCAGATAAAAATTGAAATATTGTTTGTCACAAACAATAGTTGTACCTAGACAACTTTTTAGTTCTCATTACCGAAACATAAGTTTTTAAATGCATATATTTAATGTATTATCATGTTGGGGTAATGATAATTTATGAATGATAATCTAAAAAAAATTAATAATTTTATAGGAAATATGTTTTAAATCCTCTAAAAATAATGGTTATAGTAAGTTCTGACCTTAATCTTACATGTGCAAAAAAAAACGGATTTCGTCATTTAGATTTTGCCTGTTTTGTGAGGTAGATAGCAAGTCTTATTACAATAATACTGCCCCATAATCTGCACTATCCAACCACAGCACTGACATTTAGTGCAGAGAGAAAGAGAGAGAGAAAAAAATGTCAAGTTTCAATTTCAGAAAAATCACCATTATGCATTTTAAAGGACACACCCAAAAACGGCAGATTTTTGCACCTACAAAGTGGCAATTTTAACATGCTATAATAAATAATCTGTTGGGTATTTTGATTTAAAACTTAACGTTTGCAATCTAGGTACATCAAAGTCTTATTTTACATCTTTATAAAAATCTCATAATATGACCCCTTTAACATGTGTTTTTGTCCATCTCCTGGAAATGTAAGCATAAATGATGCTGATGTTCAGCTGTTGTGTCCCTGGTAGGGCGTCATACTCGTGGGACATTAAAATGAGTATTTAAACTTTAGCATGATTAAAACTTGCTCCCCTGAGAAGCTTCAGCTTAGTCCTGTAAAAGCTTCACTGGCCTGGATGCAAATCTTAGTGTGGATAAAAGACCAGCTTTAAACTTAACAATCACTTGTCAAATAAATTTATTTTTAGAAATAAATAGCCTACCACTCCATGGTAACATGATATGGATCTTAAATTCAGGACGAGGTGATTTAATCAAAAGATTAAACGGTTTTCTTTGTGCGTGTATTTGTCAGCCAGTATTTGAAATTGAATTTTCACTGAATGCAGAACGAGCAAGGATCAATGTTAAGAGAAAAATGGTGGTGGAGTCATGAATGGAGATTTTGATCTGCCAGAGGCGACTCTGAGGCTTGTTGGATCTCTAATGAAGGCACTGGGTTGTTTCCGAGCAGCTCTGGGGAAAATGTCCTTAGGTATTAAGTCTTTTGCCTGAAGCTGGACTGGAAATCCGGATCGATGAGTCGGATGCAGTGTTCAGTACCCAGCCGCGTAGCCTCCCTTGCGTGGGTCTGACTTGGCACGAAGTCCATCACTATATCGCACTATAGCCTGAACCACAGAGACCGTGGACTTTAACACTTCTGTAAAGTGGTTCTTCTGCGCAAGACCCTCCAACACTGCCTGTATGTTAAGATTAAGTAAGTTGTGATGAATCAAACCACAAATGTATGGAGAACTAAAGACCATGAAGAAAACTATCATTTGACGTCTACATACAATGCTCAACCCACCTTGTTAAAGTCAGGCTCTCCCTGTGTGGTGTTAGGACTGAGCTGATTGTGAATCCTCGGCTCCACTACTGATTTTTCAAGGTCGTAATCAAAAAACAAGGAGTTTAGGATCACCTGCACGAAGGACACCCGCTATGCGTGAGTCAATAGAGTCAAACAATAATACAGAGAAATAATGGAGTATCTTTATCACCTGGGCTACTGCCGTAGTGATCCTTGTTCCACCAGAGCCTCCGACCACCATCTTAACTTTGTTGTTTTTATCCAGCAGTATGGCAGGACACATAGAAGACATCGGTCTTTTATCTAAGCAAAAGCATGACACTATTAATTAAACACATCATTATAATATCCTCCAAGGTTCATGGGTATTAGTTATAGTTCAAAATGGTTTACACTGCATTCACATTATACATTTAGAGCCCTATTTTAACAATCTAAGCCCAGGCCTAAAGCGCACGGCGCACAGTCTAAAAGGGTGTGTCCGAATCCACTATTGCTAGTTTAAAATGGTGTTTGCGCCTGGCACACAGTCTAAAAGGCTAGTTCCTATATCTTTTTCCTACACTGTAAAAAATCCAACTTTAAAATGTTCATTCAACAAAGAACATTAAGTAACTTGAACAAAGATTTCTTTGTTGAAGGGCGTCAGTTGATTATTTTGTGTTCACTGAATGAAAAGAGCATAATCATTCAGCTAACAAATATTATTTTGTTGACTGGACTTAGATGTAAAAGTTTTTGTCCAATTCGTTCACCCAACTTGCCAAACTGAGTAATCTGAACAAGCAATAAAAAAAAAAACAATGGTCGGAATGGTTCCCAGCATGCATTGTGACATGTTCACTTCTTTGGTTAATATTTACTAAAAAAGATGACTGGTTTAATGTTTGCTGGCTTTATTTATGTTGTTATGTTGTTAATGTTAGTTATATGTTGTATTTAGAGTAATGTTTAAAGATTTATGTTTATTCATCGTTACCATGATTGAGAAGTGTGTGTTCAGTGTAGAGGGCAGCACAATGAGTTAGCGTACATCATTGTTGCCTCACAGCAAAAAGGTCTCTGGTTTAAGTCAGACAAAGACTTTGTTTATGAGACCTTTCTGTGTACACTCCCACAGTCCAAAACATGTAGATTAGTTAAATTTGGATATACTAAATTACTCTTTACCCAACTTAGTCACTAGTTGAGTAAACATAGAAATTTGCTTATTACCTAATCAGTTTAAGTTGGTTCAACTTGGTGACATTACTCCGTAAATTGAGTTAGGTGAACTACTTCATCCAAGAGTTGAGTAAACTCAAAAAGCTGTGCAGCAAGTTGCCTTGAAAATTTAAGTTAAGTCAACTTTTTATTTTTTACAGTGTACTAATGCGCTCTTTAAATAACAAAAGCAATATTGCGCCATTGACTTTAGACCAGGTTTTAGTTGGTCAATGGCGTAGTTTATTTTAGTTGCCTCAAAACAGCAACACGCCAGCAATGCACCTGAACACACCTTGTTTTTAGACCAGAACGCCCATATTGGCGCAAATGCATTTGCTATTTAAACAACGTGACAAAGATAACTGAGCTGGGCCTGGCCTGGTGTATGATAAGGCCATTTGGGTGGTTTTTTTTGGGTAATGAACCCATGGCCCTTATGTTGCTATGGCAATGCGTTACCAGTTGAGCTACAGGAACACTCAGGGATCTAATGTTGTGCACTAAATGATGGTGGCAATTTACAAATGCAAACATATACCATAAATTTTATCATATTTACTCACTTGGTACAATAAAGTTATTGGGAGAAGGAGGAACTCCAAAATTGTTAGTAATCAGAGGAGAGCTGAAGTCATCCATCTCATTGTTGAGTATAATCCCTGTTGAATCTGACATGAACTTAGAGCCAAAGCTGGAAAAACATAAAGGTAAAGGTGGGTTTTTTTTTTACTTTGCAAACACAGTATTTAAATTGTAGTAAGTAAAACATTTGGTAGGGATTATGCAACAATAACGCTAAAAAGTCCAAACTTACGAAAATTACTATGTTTTTTTTTGTGGTATTGATTACTATCACCAAAACCATGGTTTTACTACAGTAAGCATGGTGTAACTACGGTTTTTGAAAACCATGGTTGTCAAAACCATGGTTATTTTGTGGTAAAACCATGGTTAATAGGCTTAATGCCTTCCATTATTGGAGAAACTGATTAATCCAGGTGTGTCTGATTATTGTTGTTGTGACTACTGAGGTCAGGAACACCTGGATTAATCAGTTTGTCCAATAATGGCAGACAGGAAACAAGGAGCTGGCTGAAGTTCAGGAAGTAGTGCAGCCGGGCATAAAGCCTATTTTCTTACGAGTGTTAATAAGGTCACGTGACTAACTTGTTATAGAGGCGTCAAAAACTATTTGAATTTTTATTTTATTTATTTATTTATTGAAAAATGTATCTTATCTCAAGTCGTGTTTCTAACAGTCTAATCAATAAATTAAGAATTTATTTAAAATTGTTGCTGATATTTCACTTCCGGTTTATTCGACACGCCGGAAATGCAAAGCACCTACTCCGCATGCGCACACGTTGGCAGGTACTTCGCATTGTTCTGTAAGTTAACTACTGTCTTTGGTGCGTTGTCTGTGTGGGCTGTTACTGCATATAAAAAGATATGCAATGCATAATAACACGAGGGACTTTAAAAGGTAAATGCTTACTATAGATTAATGGTGCTGGTGGCGGAGACAGCGGCTCCATCCTCCGCCACCACCGACAGATGCGCCGTGCCGTGATTGTCCGGAATAAAATACTCGGGTTCGTAGTAGCCCTCCTGCTGTGTTGTGTCATCTGTGATCTTTTGTCGGATCATGTCAGCGTAATCCTTTGAGGTGATGTTCTGGATGAACTGATAGTGATGATGTGGAGGTGAAAATCAGATCATTACCACGGCACAATAATAAACTACAGCTTGAAAGAACATCTGATCAAAAGGATGGCATTCAACAGCACTGTATCTCTGTGATTAGTGTTGCACACAGTGTGTGTCAGTTTCTGTAAAGGCTTTGATCATGACTGGTGTATCAGAGGTTTGCCACTAATATATCCCAATTAATTTGTTACAAGCAGGATAGCGGATGAAAATAATGTACGATTTCTGATATGGTCTTCTAAGTATTTCTGCATTCAAAAAAATAATGCATTAGCAACTTTTTGCAATGCATTGATATTTTAAGACCTTAAACATTACTGTTAAACAGTTCAAATACTTATGTACTTTGCATGGTCCTTTTTAATGAACGTGCTACATTCCAAATCTTAAGCAAAATGTTTTGTCCTAGAAACAAACCAAAATTAATGCTAAGGTTGAGGGGAAGATTTGCATTTGTGTAATTTTGGTTTGTTGCCCATGTGCCTTTGGAAGATGCAATGCATGAGTTGCATGAACTACTTTTTCTGTCATTTTAAAGCTTGACAGCATCCATCCCTGTTTTGTTGTATGTAAAAAAGCACCGTTAACGTGCCTCCTGTTGTGTTTTACAGGTACGGACCTAGAGTTGACCCAACTTACATCAGAGATGTTGAGAAAATTTCGATCACCCAGAATAGACCTTTTGGCATATGCGAATCGGAAGGCCTCCACTATACGGTGATAGGTGAGGATTTTCTTATCTGTGGTGGAGACGCTGTCTGGGCTAAAGTTAAAACCTGGATGAGAGAAAGAGTTTGGTTTATTTATTGCATTTTATTTATCAAAAGCCCTAGCTTATGTCATTCCAATTACCTCTTATAATTTGATTACTTTTATCCTAAAGTGACCAGGAGTTTTAAAAACTGTATAAATCTACTATAAACCATTTCATTGATATTAAACATATAATATTATAATAAACATAAGCTCACCAATTTTACTCTTTCACAATTCTAACCATTACAGAGTCTGGCAATGTAACCTTGCAAATATTACTTTAATTTTGGCTAAATATGAGTTGAATTTCAGTCTGTGACTCTTACATAGCAGTAATACTGATGATGATAATACATGAATCCTATTAACCTATTTTTACGGTCTTTCATTGTATAAAACAGAGCAATGTGAATATTCAGAAACAAAACAGCTTTGAATTTGTGGGTGAATAAATTATTGTCATTTCTGTGTAAACAGCTTTGTTTTAAAAGTAAAACCGACCCAGTTCTAGACTAAAAAACTTCTCGCATTGTTTCAGGCGCTTTATCCAGACACGTCTGTTCGAAACAATTATCGGTGATCCTGCATGGAAAGGTTTCATAACGGCTGAATACATTTAAAAAAAAAAACAAGTGCTAACAGTGTTTATTGACAACCTTGCTCTGGCTGTCAGCAGCTTAATGACTAAGTATCTCATCAGTAAAGCCACAGAGTGGGTGTCTGACCGAGACACAGAGCCATGAGACTCCAGCTCGCCGTTACGAAGCAAAGCTGATGAATCTCAGATGACAGTCTGCTTCGCTGTATCCCCTGCTGGTTGAACCCTAAGGAAAGGGTGGAAACACACTGGCTGTGTGGATTTTTCCATGCTTGGTTTGTGTCCAATTAGTAGCAAACAGCCCACGTTAATGTTGATGTGGGAGACGGGGAGAGTCGGCACAGTCGAATGAAAGGTGGAGGGATTTTAATAGCTCATACAGTAGGAAAACTTGAAGTTCACTGCTGACTAATGGTCATTCTTTAATCAGAAACCAACAAAATGTTATTTTCTCTCAGGCAAAATCTTAACAGTTTATTAAGTACAAAGTCCTTTAATGTGATTAAGTGTATTTTTAACTACATGTTACTTCTTGATTGAACAATGCTTGCAATTTTTAGTGATTTAAGTTTTTTTTTCAGTTAATAATATTATTTATTTATTTATTTATTTATAGCATGGCACTGTTTAACACATATGTAAATCTATGAAAAATTGTTCAGTGTTCAGGATAGATTTGGCTAATCCCTTGAAAAACAAACATGATGTGTAGTAAAACTGAAATTAATATTAAAATATGGCTATTTAGGAAACAATGTTAGATTTTACTTTTTGTGGTTCTAATACAAATTAACTAAATTTGAAACTAGGTGACATAGAATGATTGAACGGGGTATTTATCCTTGTTCTGTGATGTGACATGTAGACAAATATTTTTTTGTTCGGGTCTGTAATGCCTTAGAAGCTTCCAAAAAACCTCTCTCAGATAGCTCTATTAGGGTGGGGGATTTTAAACAAGTGGTTTTGCACCTATTTGGCTCCCCCTACTGGTTTAACTTGCAATCTCATTACTGATTGGCTGACTTTGCTGCCACTCAAAAAATGTAGCCAATTATTTTAAAGTAGAGGGGCAGTGAGATGCCTGTGATGTCATAAGCATCAGTTTTTCAGATTGGGCTGTTTTCTGGCTGACATTTCTAAAAGAGGAATTTTTATGAGACTGAGATGTTTAGCATGTCTAGCACTTTTTGTATGTTTGTGAATGCAGGTAGACTACCATTATTCAACAAAGACAAGGTAAAAATGGTTTTTCATTCTCTGTCCCCTTAAAAAACATGGTAATACTTTACAATAAGGTAGTATTTGTTAACAATTAGTTAATGAATAAAGCATTAGTTAACATGAACTAACAATGAACAACACTTCTACAGCATTTATTAATCTTTGTTCATGTTCATTTTGGCATTTACTAATACATTTTTAAAATTAGGCCTTGCAACTTAAAGTACACAAATAAATCTATTGGCATTAACTAACATTAACAACAATTAATACATGCTGAAAACCTATATTTGCAAATTGCAATGCTATCTCACAAGAATTGGTACATATTTTACCAGTTGGCTAATATATAATAATTCATACAACCACATTCGTAAGTTTTGGTACGATTTGCCTTGACCCCTGTGTAGGGATGCACGATATATCGGTTGACATATCTTGTCGGCCGATAACTGCTTATTTTTAATATTATCGTTATCGGTCTGATAGCAAAAATAGGCCGATAAATAAAGCCGATAAATAATGGATTATTTCGGCTTGTTGAACCACTTCATTTGCTCATTGCTGGACATGTGGAGTTTTAATTGGTGCTTTCTGTGATGTAGCACGAAGATGACACGTGTTGCGGGCGACTTAATAAGAGTATGCTAGTATAGCGCGAAGACAAGATGTCCGCGGTCTGGGAGTTTTTCGTCGTGAAAAAGGAAGACATCAAACTTGCAATTAGCAACAGCTGCAAATGTGAGATAATGCGAGGGGGAAGTAAATCAAAAAACTTCAATACTACTTATCTAATAAATTATCAGAAGTTTCGCCATCCCGAAATATATAAAGACTATCAGACGAAAATCACTGCCAAACAAACACCGTTACACACTACCAAAGAGCCAGTACAACAAACACTTGACAGTACGAGGAAATTTAGCAAAGACAGTACTAAAGCAAAAGCGATCACATGCAAAGTAATGGAAATGAAAATTCCAAAGGGTTTAAAATAAAACCAGATATCCACTGTATTTGTTTGTCTTTTGTCTTTGCAATCATGCTCAGAAAATAAATATATGTATATTTATTGGCCTATATATCGGTTATCGGCCCCCAAATACAAAGACTTATCGGTATCGGGCATAAATTCCATATCGGTGCATCCCTACCCCTGTGACATTGGGGTTAGGGGTGCGGTTAGGTTTCGTTGTTGTTTATTCAATTTTGCAAGATTAACTTTGTATGAATTGATACGAATTAGCCAACTCGTAAAATATGTACGATTTCTTGTGAGATCAGGCTGAAATTGCACATTTTTTGTTCATAGTTAATGCATTTATTATGTTTACTAATATCCCCTCTTGGTAAAGAAGACATGTATGTTAATTCAAATAAAAAAAACTATGAGCCTAAATATTAAGTTGACACATTAAAATGATTAAATGAAATGATATTCAAAACTAAAAATGAAGTAAAATAATTTTAACCTGAATAGGAATATTATTGTAAAACAAATTAAAATAAATCATAAAATGACAAAAGCTTGTACCAAAGTTGCACATTTTTTAACTACACTTAAAATGCTGAGTTATTCTCAGCCCAGCTTTGGGTCAGAAAGGGACCCAGTCATTGGGTTAAATTAACCCAGAAAATGTTAATATTTGACCCAACAATGGGTTAAAACCATGCACCCAACATTTTGGGTTGAAACAACCCAGCATAGGTTAAATTACAACCTCACATGTTGGGTTTGTCCCTTTTAAACCCAATGCTGGGTTAAAAACAACCCAGCATTTTAAGAGTGTAAAACATGAAAAATTAAAAATTAAATAATTTCTAATATATGACTGTAATAAAACTAAAATAACACTGCTACAAATACCATAGTAAAAATTTCTGAGGGATACTTGTACCATGTTCTTACCGCTCAGGATGTTGAGTATTAAAGTGAGGACGGGTCCGCTGGCAGGAGCGTTGGGAGTCACCATTGCGTATTCTCCTATGTTAACAGTAGGTGGGTTCTCATCAAGCAAAGGCTTGTAATTTCTCAGGTCCTCCAGGGTTATAATCCCCTCTACAACACACACAACATGATCCTAAGCATTTTAACAAGATCAGACCTGGTGAGTTATTGATTTACTCATTATTAAACAATTGTGTGTCATTCTTCAACACCTCTACATGGGGTGAACTATTGATGGCACTGCAGGATTTAGTGAGATGTAGAATATTTAGGAATCAATGAACCACAGCTTCTTTCCGCCTCAACAGAAGCTTAACAGCAAAATGGCACTTTTTAACACTGATGGGCAGTCAAGTATATCTAACATGTAATGAAATACATTACTGTACACCGCATGCCAAATTTACATTTATTATTCTTTTTTCCACAATGAATTTAAGTGCATTCTAGGTATAAATTTTTATCAGTTTTTGTGGTTCTTGGAAAATTGAACCTTTGACTTTGTGAGCTGATAACTTAATTGCTCTACAAGTTGACCATTGTATTTTTAAACCTAGGATTGTTAAAATGAATTGTGTTTTGGAGGAACAAGTCCTACATAGATAAGTTTCACCTCATTTGCATTTTATTAAGTCAGTTTTCAAGTTCTCGGTGTGAAGTAATAAAACAGAACCTGCAGCTTGGATATCCCTCACGAGGTTCTCGGCCAGCGGGCCGCTGTAAAACGCATCTGGCCCATTCTCGGCTATGTGCTCGTAAGTGTCAGCCAGTTTGGCAAAGATGATTGTGTCGTTTTCCCGAAGGATGTTGCCGGTGGAATCACAAAACACAGAACTACGAAACCAAGAGAGCAAAATAATGAATAACATTATTGATGCATATACACTGCCAAAAGGGTCTTAAAGGGCCCATATTATGCAAAAGAATTTTTTAAAAGGTATTTGGACATAAATGTGTGTTAGCAGTGGGTGAACAAAACCACTCAACCCAGTCTCATTAGATATGCTTTTTTGATTCTTTTGTTAATGTGATGTCACACAAACAAAGCCACGCCCACAGCCACTGACTGACTGGTTAACTTTCCCAAAAGCTTTTCTAAATGTGTTTGTTAGCACTAATGCCGCTATAGATAATATTGTCTCAGACTGTATTTACAGGAATCTGATCTATATTTAACTGAAAGCAGTAGTTCATTTGCATTTAAAGGTACACACATGAAAACAGCACTTCTGCACAAAAAAAGGCATTTAAATAGTATGTAAGTTATTATGAGCTGAAACTTCACAGACACATTCTAAGCACACCTTATTAAATCTTTAACTTTTTAAGTTTGATGAAATCAGTGTTGCAACTTCCCATTTTAAATTTTGACCAGTAATAAGTTAAAAAGTTTGTTGAGATCACTAATTGCTCATTTATGTCACTAACCCCCCAATTGCAAGTATGAAGCTACAATGACCATGTACAATAAAAAAAATACTTGGTGTTCATTTAAATTTTAAAATGAGAATAATTAAATATCAATTTATGCCTACCATAATGTTTTGTCATTCATGATAGTTTTTTTGTTTGAATTAATGGCACCGGCCAAAGCGTTGCCAACACGAAAGCCGTTTCGTGCCAGTTGTATGCTTGGTAAGAACAGTTCTCTCCATGGAAGCTTGCCGTGGCGTTTGTATGCCATTTCATACCCCCGAATCTCCCCTGGGACAGCAATGGACAAACCACCTGTGGATAAGAGTGAAAATGTAACTAAAAAAATTAAATTTTCGTGCTGCCTTAATTCAACCTAAAAAAGTTGAATTAACTCAAAATTTAAGGTAGTACGAACACTTACTTTTTAAAGTTAAACAACATATCTTTCTTTATACTATATAAAAATGCAAATGTGTATTATATTACTGTAACTACACGAAATAGGTGAATTTTCCTTTTTGGCATCTGCCAAAAAAATGATAATTTTTAAATGCATGCCAGTTATTTGATCATGCATACATTGTTGTCACATAACCATATGCATCTCAGCTGAGTTTCCAAGCTCTTCCTACCCAGTACAACATTAACCCTATGAAAAACACGTTCAGCTGCGAGTTATTGATTGTTGAGATTGCGTTTATAGTTTTTGATGCTTATCATGCTTTCCAGTACATCACAAGGCCACTCAGGGTGTAAATCCCATTTTATAAATAATTTCCCCAGTTTCTGTCATGTAGTTAATAGATACCTTTCTGGGAAAGGTCTGTACTATTTCCAAACATGTCTCTGGTTGCGTTCGCAGGGGCCGTCTCACGTGCATCGATGGTTTCGACTTTTCCTGTAAAAAAATAAACACTAACGTAACCTCTCAATACACTGTAGATCTATATATAGTAATCTTATGCTCACAGATACTGCAGGCTGAAAACCATGTGGATGGTTGATGTGAGCTAATACCTGTTTTGGGGTCATAAATAGTGAAAAAGAGCCCTCCACCGATGCCCATGCTGTGAGCATTCATCAAACCAACGCATAACAGAGCAGCAATGGCAGAATCTACAGCAGATCCTCCTTTTTTAAGAATGTCCCTGCAAACAAACCCCAAAGTTTGATCATTTCAAGTACCAAAAACAAGCTTGATAAGAAACCGTACATACAGCTTTAAAAAGCAGAGGTTTAATAGAGTAATTGGATTTTATAAAAAAAAATGCTTACATTTAAAAAGTGTCATGCTTTCTATTTCATCTGACCTATTCATTCAGCCAAATTCATTCATAATAAAAATATTAACTTGAATTAATCTGTGGAATTTTTCAGGCTACCTTTTTTAAGTGGTCCTTCAAGTTCCTCATCAGGTTATTCACATTGGTATAATTAATGCATTATTTACATTTAGTCATTTAGCAGACGCTTTTGTCCAAAGCGACTTACAAGTGAGGTAAACAATAGAAGCAATTATGGCAACATAAGACAGCAATACATAAGTGCACTGGAAATAGTCTCATCAAGTCCAACACAATATACATAGCCAAGGGTATGTTAGTAGTTTTTTTTTTTTTTTTTTTTTTTTTTTTTTAGATAAAGAGGAAGGTAGATAGAGAAAGAGATAAAGAGAAGGGTAAATAAAGATAGTAAATCTGTAATTAGGAAGTTAGGTAATGGTGGAAGAGATGGGTTTTTAGCCGAGTCTTAAAGACAGCTACAGTGTCAGCAGATCGTGTCACGACCGGCAGATCATTCCGCATTATATGATCTTCAAGTTACGTTTCTCAGACTTTGGCTATACAAAATGACCTCAAACCTGCCGATTTCCGAGCACGGCCCAGCATCCGCCGCTACCGCTGCTTTGAAGTAACCGTTACCAGACGCCTTGGCCCGCAGACTGAAGAAAACAGCCAAAAACGTGGCAACCGCTGCTAGGAGCAGCATCGCAAGCCCAGCGACAGTAGACTTCTGTACCATTTTCCTGCAATAAATTGATGTTAATTTCTGCATTTGAAAGATTATCTGCACCTATAAAACTTTTAGTTCTGACTGTAGAGTAAGAGTTTGACCAGCTAGCGTCCTTTTCTGAGACTTGATGTAATGAGTTTTTGAGTTTTACCAATCTGGATTGTTTAGGAACAAGAAATTGTTTAAAAACAGAACAAGGACAACTTGAACCATGGAGAAAATATACTGTGCACGTTACTGATAAGATACTGTACATAAAACGCATCCGTTTCCTATCTTGGATGACTTAACCAAAACCCCATCTGCATGTGAAATAAAGGCTAGCATAATCTCAATCATTGATTTCAATGTTTGACATGACCTTAATCTGTCAATATTAAAGATAGCATATTTTCACACTATGTTCTTTACATTATCTAGGATGATTTTATGTAGAAAACCTTATGTAGTTAATCACAAAGACGACTAGCTGGGTTTTTACAGACTGCGTCACATATTAACTCTATACTGATGTTGCAATCAATTATTGTATAATATAAGTTGTGCATTATTCAGGTGCACTTTCACCTTTCATTACATAATGCAACACATCATACGTACACTGTAAAAAAAATCAGTAGAAATTACAATGTTATTGCAGCTGGGTTGCCGGTAATTTACCGTAGATTTACATTTATGTGATTTACTGGCAAGAGTTTGTTCAAAGTTAAATACATTTTAAATATTAACAAGTCTTTATCTTTACAGAATAAAACTATACAATAACAGCCTCATGCAAAGCATTCTGGGAACCAGAAATCATCATCAACCTTTTTCTGTTTTTTACTTCAGATTTTGTTTCCCAGAATGTTTTGCTTGATGCTGTTTTTTACTCTGTAAAGACAAAGACTTGTAAATGTTTAATGTTCATTTAACTTTGAACAAAATGTTGCCAGTAAAAAACATACATTTAAATCTATGGTAAGTTACCGGCAACCCAGCTGCAATTTCTACGGAATTTTTTTACAGTGTAGTGCCATACAGGATACAGATATGAGATTGTATTTAAAAATACAATTATTAACATCATTGCTACATATATCTAGTGAGGGCATATTTGTTATGATAATGCATTCAGAAAGCATATCATCTGTTATGTGCTTGTTATGGTTCCTCTGAGGAAGATTGCGGCTATTCAAATATGTAAAATGTTTTCGTTTGTACAAAACAGTCAGAATTGTGCTATTAAAAAAAAATGCTGAATCCTGAATTCCTTATTGGACTATTGTTGCTTATAGCTTTCCCATTTACATGTAAATCAGCTCGTAATTATGTCTCATTTAAGGTAATAAAACAACGGCATGTAAATATTTAAAATGTACCCCGACTATTTACTGTAATTCTACATTTTATGTATACTTTATGCAAAAAGCAGCAAGACTTCTGCATCTTTGAGAACTTTGAATCAAAAGCCTTGCATAAAGTAAAATCCTTCTCAGAAAAAGGCACCTTATAGCTTCAAAGCCGTGCTACTGTCCACATTAAATCCTGTCAGACTGCTGTGTGTGGGAATGAATCAAGGCGCATCTCTGTACAACCTGCAGTGCCTGCAGCCAACAAAATTAAACCCACCACACAAGAGACTAGAATATTCTCTCTCTCTCTTTCTTTCTTTCTCACACACACATAGAGAGAGAAATTGTGTTATGTCCTCCCACAAAAGAGTTCAGTGTTTGTGTTCCACCATAAAAAAACTGTTTTCTTATACGCTTCACAACACACAAAGGAAGCCGGAAACTATTTCCAACACAATCATTTCTTTCTGTTTCTGTTTGTAGAAATATACTGTATGATGTTTCAATTCATTTCATGGCAGGTCAGTTTAATGTACATTGAGAATTTTGGATTATGTAAGTTTCACCTACCTGTGTATGTTTACAGGCCTCTATATAAGATCTGCTTTCTGTCCGCAGTCTCGTCTGACCGAACCAACGCTGTAACACCTCTAGCTCTCAATGTCTAACTATCAGGTCCATCAAACTTTAACTGCACTCGACAACAAATCACCTCACAATATCCTGCAGAATTGTTTTATTGCCGTTGGTGTGAGGATCAAAGGTTGTGCCATAATTAGTTTTACTAATAGGTAGATTTACAACACAACAAAATGTGGATGTTTTAGTTACGTTATAACTTCTATTATACACATTTTATCCTATAATGGTCAATCCACTGCTCGTGTTGTTCTCCATTACAGTTTGCTTAGTCATCGTGAAAGAATAACAATTAGACATTTGGCTGATCTGACATGCCCTCTCAGTGCATTCACTTAACATAACTCATGAATACCAATGAATGGTTAATGAATTTGAGCCCCAGTGTTGTCTGGGTAATTGAGGTCTGTGTTTGTGTGCTGACCATGATCACATTTGCTGTCACAAACATGTTATAATCATCAGATTCACTATTGAAAATATGTGAGGTTAGGGCTAGGGTGAAAATTTAAATATTCTCATTGCCTCCCATATGAAAATTATGTTGAAAAATGTTTGGTTATTTGTATTTACCACGGTTTTTGGCATTTCTTATTTTTATTATTTATTTATTTAATCAGGGACATTGCACATTACAGGGTTCCCACGGTCCTTGAAATCCTTAAATTTTATGAATCTGGGGGGAAAAAATTCAAGGCCCTGGGAAGTTTTTGAAAATATACATACATAGATACAGGCAGAGGTGTAAAAAGTACTCAAAAATGTTACTCAAGTGAAAGTACAAGTACTTTGTGTAAATTTTACTCAATTAAAAGTAAAAGTATCTGGCAAGAATCATACTTGAGTAAAAGTAAAAAAGTACAACATTAAAATTTTACTTGAGTATTAAAAAAGTAAAAGTATCAGGAAGAATGAAAACTATAGATTCTTGTTTAAGCTTTTAATCTCTAAAAACATGAAGTGAATTAACCACATACAAGGTTTTATGCTGCCTTACAACTGTTTGTATTTAAAAAAAGCACATGAAATCTGTTTTTTTCTTTTCCGTTTCAGGCTATATACAGAGATGGTTTGAAATACTTTTCAAATCACATTTCCAGAAATACATTTAAGTCTGACTGCTTTGATCGCATTTTTGTAGCTTTTAGTTTACGTCATGTTGTCGCATCACGTAAAATGTAAACACGATTGTTGTGCCAGTATGACGTCATTGCCATAGAAACAGTGCAGATAATCAGGAAAATGGCAAAACACTACAGTACGCACAGATTGGATCTAAACAGTTGTGATACACAATGTGGACAGTAAGTCTGTCCAATCAGACATGCACCAAAATCAGATCTGGCTTGACAGTGTGAACAAGGTCTTCATAGAGAGGCTGCAAATAGCAGGGAACGTGAGCAGAGACTTCCTGGTGTCTGAAACTCAGGTCAGATATCCATCCAACCTTTCCCGGGCCAACATATGGCCAACCCATCCCAGATTTTCCCTTGGCCTTAGCTTGGGCGCCTTAAGTCCGGGGCATTTGCCCTTCCCTTACTCTACCCGAGAGGGCCTTTCCAACGGGGCAACCCACGAGTCTCTAGCTGTTTCCCCGGCCGAGACACTGCAGTCCTTTCCTCGATTTTACCTTAAGTCCCCTTGGGTATAAGCATCCCAAAGGCATCCAAGCTACGGCCGTTGGAATGACCGCTGTATTTCAGCCGGAAAGGGTTAGAGAGTCAGGGTTGGCTCGTTGGAAAGGCCCTCTCATGTAGGATAAGCGATGCCAAGGGCGAATGCCTCGGACTTAAGGCGACCGAGCTACGGACGTTTGAAATTCAGAAGATCATCGGCCGCAGAAACGGTTAGAGAGTCGGTGATTGGCTCGTTGGAAAGGCCCTCTCGGGTAGGATAAGGGACCCGAAGGGCGAACGTCCGGACTTAAGGTGCCTGAGCTACAGCCGTATGAATTTCAGGGAGTGGCACGCTGTATCTCGGCCAAGGAAAATATATAACATTTAAATTAAACTGGCCGTCAGCACAATTCAATTGGTTTGGTAAGAGTAAGGGAAAATAGAATAAAGTGATCTCTAAAAAATAAGTACTTTTTGACTGTAAATAAAATTGTAAGGAGAAAAAGTACTTTTTTTTCTTAAAAAATGTAATTAAGTAAAAGTAAAAGTAATGATTTTAAATTGTACTCAAGTAAAGTAAAAATACCCCAAAATAATACTTAAGTACAGTAATCAAGTAAAAATACTCAAGTACTTTACACCTCTGGATACAGGTCATTGAAAGTGCTTGAATCTATTTTATTTAAGAAGTTTTCTGGGGGAAAAAATCAATATTATTCCCTGTGTAGTGTAGGATAATATCATAGAATTTCTAGCCTTTTAAGCACACATGCTAAACTGTTCGCTTTAAATGCTTATATCCTCTGTATGCGAATGATGATTCATACCAAAATGCTTTTTTGCATAGTTGTGTTTGACACATGAAAACGTCTCGGGTTACATCTGTAACTGTTGTTCCCTGAGAAGGGAACGAGACACTGCGTCTCCCTTGCCATACTTCCTGCATCCCTGTAACGCCGTCTTTGGCAATATTTCAGATAGCGAAATACTTCCTGGCTCCCGCATCACCCTGTCTTTGTCATTAAGCCTCACCATTGGTTGAATTTGTTATACACATTCAGATGTACTGGAGGCATCCCCAAAGTGTCACCGCAGTGATGCAGCGCGAGTTCCCTCAAAAGGGAACAGTAACAATGTATCTTAAAAGGTAACAGAATGTAACCTTACTCTTACTTGATATGTGTCCCCACATTAAGTCCTTGAATTTGAGGGTATTGGACCTGGAAAGTCCTTGAAAGGTCCTTGAATTTGAAGTTAACTAAGGTGTGGTAACCCTGACATTAATAATACATAAATATGTAAAATGCGCCAGATTTTGCCAAAATTGGCAAATTTTTAACCTTAGTCCCTTTTGGCAGGTTGATGTTAAGGACAGAAAGAAAATATGAACAAAGAATATTGATAAATCACATATTTATTGGTATTTGGTAAAATCATGCAAGCACGGTTTAACTATGGTTTTTGTTGCAAAATCATGCTTATTTGGTAAAAACAATGGTTTAACTAATAATCATGGGTTTTCGGTTTTAACTGTTAGGTCTGCATGAAATATTAATATTATGCATGTAACATTATCATTGTCTGCATATGCAAAAAGGCAAATATACCATTGTACTAAATGTTTGCCATATTTATGCACCATAGCATGTAAGTTGTATTCAATTCACGTTTGGGTAAAATAACCCAACCGGTGGTTTAAAGTGCACACTTTTTTCTTAAATCTTTATTTAGACTGCATCTTACAACGAAGACAAAAACCAAGGTGCTATGTTCAATAATACCAAAGTAAATTCATGCACTCGTACAATGTCTGGGTTATTTTTGACCCATAATGAGAAAATATTGCACAGAGCACACCGCGGGGATAAAATTGACCCAATGCTGGGTTGTTTTAACCCAAGTGCTGGGTTATTTTACTCCACGGTAGCACAACAACAACCCACCTTTGGGTCATTTTAAACCCAGGATGGGGTCATTTTAACAGAGCTTTGTTCTGTGCAATATTTACTCATTATGGGTCAAAAATATCCCATACAGTTTTAGAGTGTGGATTTCTTAAGTGACAATGTAAAATTGTAAATGGTATGAAAATGGTATTCATTGTGGTACATATCAAATTATCCAGTCACACAATTACGTGCAGTATTTACGTAAGAGCCAGTGAGAGTTTTAATTTAGTTTTTATAAATATATTTATTTGTATAAATATAGATACAATACAATCACAATACACCCAGGATACGTGCCAAACGGGGTTTCTGCGGGTTTCCCATGTTTTCAGTGGGTGGAGCTTTGAGAAGCTGGGTGGAGCTGCAAGGATTGTGTGTTATTAAACACATGTGGGAATCGGGCGCTCTGATTGGACGGGAGATCGTATGTGGGCGTGACCT
This sequence comes from Paramisgurnus dabryanus, assembly GCF_030506205.2. Taxonomy (NCBI): domain Eukaryota; kingdom Metazoa; phylum Chordata; class Actinopteri; order Cypriniformes; family Cobitidae; genus Paramisgurnus; species Paramisgurnus dabryanus. The sequence continues at coordinate 4,795,168 of NC_133346.1, read as the reverse complement.
ATGGAGAATTCTGCAAGAACACAAACACAGCCCACAGGAGCGAGAGAAACACAGAGAAAGTAACCTATACATCTGTATAAGCGCTGCATTTAAATAGCTTTGTTCTGTATCGATCTAGATGACAAATTAAACACGCAAAACCCGATGAGATGCAATTATGCTCGTGCACTCTGTAAATAATAATAATATTGAGATGATATTGCGTCTTGTGTTATTTCTCCTGTGTGCGCGTGCTTGATGCAACAGCGTTACGTTGTTCAGCTTGATACTGATATAGAGACGTAAGAAAAGTGAGACATGGGATCGAAGCTGACCAGGCAGGGTAGTTTGGACAGCCAGTCGACTTTCTTTCGGAGGGGACACCAGCATCACGAGCGCTCCGAAGACGCGGAGAAGATGAGCAGAAGAAGAGGAAGAGGAGAGTTGTTGTTCAGTTCAATGATGCTCAGATCGGACAAGCTGCCCGGGATGCTGCGCAGATCCAGAAGTCCCAGTCCGTATGTGCGGAGAGTGGCTTGGGTTCGGGAGATCCAAACCCAGCTGAAAGAGCAAAAGGTGGAACAAGCCATCGACGTGTTGAAACTGCTTAGAAAGGTACAAAAACATCATTTTGGTTTTTAACAAGTATTGCTGCATTACTCACGTTGTCACAATATACGTTTATGCTTGTTAGCTACTTTTCTATGAATATATAATTAGTGCACGCCTAGTGAAAATTGGGAGTTTTTCTGAACTGATTTTCATTTTGTTTACTGAGAAAAATACTTTTTTGGCAGTCTTTTAATTTTAGGGAGTCTCCACAGATGCCAGCAGTCATAAAGTAATTTGCCAAGATACCAGCCTGCAGTCATAGTATTAAATTTAACATCATATTCTTTATCATCTATTACTGTAAAAAAGCAGCATGAAGTTGAAACAACTTGGCTTTGCAAATGAATTTAACAAACTATTTTAAGTTTTGACCTGTAAATAGTTGACATAAAACAACACTGTATAAAATTAGCTGTAATTTATGCAGCTGGCCACTAATTTACTGTAGATTTAAATTGATGTTATTTACTGGCAACAGTTTATTTAAAGTTACATGAAGATTAAGTAAGGACTAATTGATGAGGGGCCATTGAATTATACGAAAATAATGCACACCCGCGTCGTGCCGTTACATCATGGGTGTGCATTATTTTCAAATAAGTCAATTATTCCTCTTATACATATACACTGTAAAAAAAATCCGTAGAAATTGCAGCTGGGTTGCCGGTAATTTACCGTAGATTTAAATTTATGTTATTTACTGGCAACATTTTGTTCAAAGTTAAATGAACATTCAACATTTACAAGTCTTTGTCTTTACAGAGTAAAACTAAAAAAACAGCATCAAGCAAAACACTCTGGGAAACAAAATCTGAAGCAAAAAACAGAAAAAGGTTGATGATGATTTCTGGTTCCCAGAATGCTTTGCATGAGGCTGTTATTGTATAGTTTTATTCTGTAAAGATAAAGACTTGTTAATATTTAAAATTTATTTAACTTTGGACAAACTCTTGCCAGTAAATAACATAAATGTAAATCTACGGTAAATTACCGGCAACCCAGCTGCAATAACATTGTAATTTCTACTGATTTTTTTTACAGTGTACAACGGTTATGACAAACATTGCTCTGGTGCCTATTTTTAAGACATTTGACAAGTTAGGTGTGCGGTTATCAGAAATGAATGCATACCCACAGAACATTTCTCGGCCAATCAGAACACAGCATTCAACAGACCCGTGGTATAAACATTACCAAGTCTTTGCTTTTACAGAATAAAACTATAAAATAACAGCCTAATGCAACGCATTCGGGGAACCAGAAATCCTCATTAACCTTTTTCTGTTTTTTTGTTTCCCAGAATGCTTTGCACGAGGCTGTTATTGTAGTTTTATTCTGTAAAGATATAAACATTAAACAAAGACTTTGAACAAACTGTTGCCAATAAATAACATTTCAATCTACAGTAAGTTACTGGCAAACAGCTGCCAATAATATTGTAATTTCTACAGAAATTTTTTACAGTCAGGTTGAAATTGTTTAACTAATTTTTTTAAGTTAAAGTAGCATAAAAATATATGTTGATTTGACAAAAATGCTGCATTTTCTTCCAGTGTATTTAAAGTTGATACATAAGGAATAATTAACGTTGAGTCGTTGAATTATTTATAAATAATGCCAACCTACAACATGAAGCGGGGTGTGCATTATTTTCAAATAATTCAAAGGACCGGAGTCAATTACCCTGCTTATACCACAGTTATAACAGACTTTGGTGGTTATTTAATTTTAAGACATTTGACAGGTAATATGGGCGTATATCCAAAAATAATGCATACCCATGAAATATTTCTCAACCAATCAGAATAAAGCATTCAAAGCCCTGTATTACATCAACATTTATTTCTTTATTCATATATCACAAGTGGCCATAATAGAAAAAAGTGATTTATTACTCCAACACCTGTTGTCCGTGGTATCTTCCTTTACTGTTTTAAGTAGACTGACCCAGAAACGTCACAGATTTACAGAAGCAGTTCATAAAGAGCTTATATCAACAGATTATTTAGAGAAAATCTGCCCGGCCCCTTCACTGTATAAAAAATGCTTAAATTATGTAACCGCGGTCTCACTGGGTCAGTACCCTTTAAAAAGGTATGTATAAATATGATATTAATATGTACTTCTGAGGTACTAATATGCACTCTTTATGTCCAAATCTGTAGTTTGTAGAAAACCTTACTTTCCCACCCTGCTGAAAAATCCAGCATCAAACCAGCATGTGAATTATGCTGGTTTAGCTGGTGGTCATCAGCATACCAGCACCAAAAGAACATAATTATGCTGTGTCTTCTATGACCAGCATGGGATGCTGGTACTAATGCTGGTTTAGCTGGTGCGAATGCTGGTTTGGTGCTGGTGCTAATGCTGGTGCTGGATTGGTGCTGGTTTAGCTGGTGTTCACTAGCAAACCAGCACCAAAACACAACATATGCTGGTCTTGCAGGTATGCTGTTTTTTTTCAGCAGGGCGGTGACTGTTTGGGTACATATTTTGATCATTTTTCTGACATTTTTTAAACAGCTTTGTCCCTGAGGTCTTAAGGTGTAATGCTTATTGCATCTGATGACTGACAGTTCCCTCTGTGAGTCCATGTTCATCCTAATGAGGAACCTGATGAACTCAGATTGATGCACATCGTAATTATTCAAATGAAAACATCACAACATGTCTATGTTTACAAAAGAATGAATACTTATCATATACTTTACCAAGGATTTTGCATCGCTGTGTGGTTGCTAGATGTTTGTTTGCTTTACTAACCCAGTATTGTGTCTTAGTAGCAGGGCAATGGTTTTGGGTTTAATCCCAGGAAACACAAACTAGATATTCCCATCCCAAAATGGCTCTTAAAGATAAGATCTGTTGGATTTTTTTATGTTTTATCACCTGCTAGTAATTGGTACAGTAAGTCCACTCATAATAGCTATCCATGATAAACCACAAGATTTGAGGCAACTTATTTATGTCGACATGAAACTGGTGCAGGATGACCCATGCACCCATATATCATTTTAAGAGTTAGGGGTTTTGTTAACTTAGGCAGTAGTAACAATAACACTTGTTGTATGTATGCATGATGAGTTAGGTATCTTATTGAGGAATCGTACTTGTTTTCTATTTAATTAATTCAAAAATAGCTTTAAAAATGTAGTGAGTCTATGCATGACGTATTCGGTTTGATTTTGCAGACTAGTGTATGTCCAGTCCTGTCAGGATATGATACTTCATCACATGAATGCCCAGCCGCTCGAAAAGCTTTTCAAACATGGAGTCGTCTCACCCACACCGACCCTGACAGCTCTTAACACCCAGCTGGAGATGAGAAGGGTCATGGCAGGGCGATTCTCTCGTCTTACACCACAAGATGCTGAAAGAAAATGAATTTCTGTGAATCGCAAAAGCAGCTTTTACGTTTAGGGAAGAAAGGATGTTAATCAACAGGGGTTGAACTGCTTCCTTTAGCCCGAGAGAAAAAGCGAAAAGATTAAACAAAGCAGCATTGCTTATCTCTATTGTAGCTCTTCTATGAAAGTAATTCATTTTCTGCTGTTGATTCGCATTGAGCAAAGGCAACCCGGCTTACAAGCTCTGCTGAGCACACGCTGTGGATGTCAATGCTTTGAAGATTATGGTTGTATAATATCAGTCAATTTAAAATGTTGTCTGTTTGATTGCACTTTTATCTTTATTACCCCAGATATATCTTCTGTTGCCAGAAACAAATTCTAGCTCTGAACCACCCACGAGGAAGGGACAGTATGACTCCTATTTAAAAAACTGTGTTTGATTTGTTTTCAATGTGTACATTAAAAATAATGGTGATTCACGATGACACAGAGAATAACCATTTTTGGCCAAATGGTCCCTAAAAAACCATTAACATCCGAAGAACCTTTCAGTTTTACAAAAGAATCTTTGTAGTGACAAAAGATCAATTAGATTTTATAAAAGTATGCAAGAAATGGTTCTTCTAAGAACCTTTGACCTCCTTCTGTGAGGAACCAATAAAAGTTCTTCTGTTGGAGCCAGTGTATGGGGCAGTGCTCCGAAATATGATGCAGATGTACTTTCGGCGACCCAAGTTCGTATCCTCAAGGTCCTTTGTCGATCCTGTACTCTTCTGTCATACTGACCTTCTGATAAAGGCAAAAATGGCCCAAAAACATAACTTAAAAAATATATATAGTTCTTCTATGAAGAACCTTTTCAAGCACCTTTATGGATTTATCTTTCCACAGCGTTCTGCCATTTTATACTTCAAATGAGTTGTCAGCTTGTTAAGCTTCCAAACTTAGTAGTAAAATCCCTGAGATAAACCCCAGCCCAAAACCAAAAGGAGTGTGGGAAAAACTGATGAGAGGTTTTCCTTGAAATTAGCACAACATTCCTCAGCCTGCATCAGTTTCTACGGAATCTGTTTTAGGATTGACTCATGGGAAGTTGTAAACCCTTAAAAATAAAGGTCCTACGTAAGGCTCTTCACCAAGAACCATCTTCGGTTCCCGAAGAACTTACCTTTTATTAGGGAGCTTGTACACCAAAGCATTTAAACACAGCTGAAAACGGCAGGCAGACGCCGACTGTAGGCGCTTGAAAGCTTTTTTAAGCTGAGCGCTTTGTTTGCTATAATACTTCTGCTTTGTTTATCAGTTGTTGAACGATGCGTCGGTTTGTTGTTGTGATATTTGTCCCACCCCTCCTCCACTGTGATTGAACGGCCAATTAAGAAGTGACATTGACGAGCTGAGCGTTTCACCCAAAGTTGAAAATTTTTTAACTCTTGACCGATCATGGAAAAACCGCCAAGTGCCGGTGCTCAGCGCGGACACAGCCTGCCTGCTGCTGGCTTTTTTAAACGGCGCTGCACTTCCATTTGAAACAATTGAACACATACGCCAGCCATCAGCATAAACGCTTTGGTGTGCACGCTACCTTAAATTCTAAAGAACCTTTAAGGGCGCACTCACATTATCCAAACCAAACCCCCAGAAGCACGCAGTCACACTGTACTTTTATCGATCCGATAATGTGAACGAAGTGAACCGCGCTCCAGCCCACCTCTGCAAGCCAGCCAGGGCGCGATTAACCAAACCGCGCCTGAGTGTGGTACAGAGCGATCACACTAGTCAAACGATCCAGGCTTTGGGGCTTAAACGTGCCCGAGCGCGCTTTGGTTTGGATATGACACAACACTACATCAGAAATGGTCCCTAGCTGTCACTGGGGCAGTACCCTTTCAACAAGTACACCTTTGCACCTAAAAAGTTCATATTAGTTCCTCAGAGAGGTACATAATGGTATCAAAGACTGCATATTGGTACAAAATATATGTATATCTGTTCTTAAATGGTACATATTAGGACCTTTTTATATAGGGTATTTTTTCTGACAGTGTACAAAGAAATAGTAAGGTACTTCAGATATTAAAGGTCTCTTATGGAAGCATAAAGCCAAAAATGTTTTTCTTTTATAGCATCATGAAGCACCTTTATTTTTTAAAGTGTAAGACCTCTTACAATGTTGACATTTGCAACTGAAGCGAAAATATTTCTCTCCAATTCCCTTAGCATTTGCTTTGTTGTACAAATTGTGCAGGCCAGTAGATTATACAGGAACATTATCCCCTGGAAACTTCTCATGATTCAGCGACGTGAGTTTCTTTACTAGTTGTCAGCCACAGCGTTCAGTAGAGGAAAAACAAGGCCCGTATAAGATAAGCCTGGCTAATAAGCTGTCATTGTGTCAGTACACGCTTTCTCTGCCTTACGTAAAGAAGCTGGACTTAAAGGTTACCAGTGCTAGATCAACAACCCACTCGGCTGTTTTAATAGAAGTAAACATGATGTGGAGATTACTTTATCTCTACGGATTCATGTCATTCCATAACAACCTCACGTAATCTCCCGAATGGAGATTAAGGATGAAAGGATTAAGTTGTTGAATACCACGGTGACCTTTAAGGGTCCTACTTGAATTTGTAATCTTACATGCTTAACCATCCCTTTCTCTCTGTATCTTCTTTCTATCTCAACAGGACTTGGGTCTTGAGGGAACATCTCTTAATGAGATCCTCTACAAAAATGCCGCCTTCCTCAACCTGGTGGATCCGATATCCCACGAGCTCCTTCTCAATTTGGCCCGGGACATGCAGTGTCCGAAACGGGTAAGCCATCGCCGCTAATAAACGTAGACGAGTGTACACACAAACCTATGATGCGGGTAGTTAAAGGTCCGAGATGTGTGCTGAAGAGTTTGACTTGATATCAGCCACAGCTGTCAGCATTATCTCCCGGTCTCTGCGAGAGCTTGGCCCAAAACCTGCTCACATGTTCATTACTCAGAATCCAGATATGTAGAGCATTTATTTTTAGCTAGTGGTGAGAAGCTTGGCGGCCAATTGTACAGCCTCTGTAAGACCCCGGGCAGCTGTCACCCCATGGCTGGTTCTGGATGTGAGGAACTCGTACATCAACCGTGGCCTAAATTAGTTTGCAAAGCATAAGGCATGCGGAAAAAAGATAATGACCATTATTTTTATAGAGAGAGCCATCAGTGATGTTTTCATTCGATGTTGACGTTCTGCAGTTCAGTTTGGACTTAATTGGATGGAAAGGCCAGCAAGAGTTTTCATTAATAGAACCACTTGAATGGACAGAAGTTTGTCTATTTCTTCAATAGATGTTTAAACCATTTTTTGTATGTGTGAAGTTCATCCACGTTTCAGAGTATAGATGCAGAGAAAAACATCCATATTCAATAAATATACCAATAAAGGGCCTGATTTACTAACAATATGCGCAAACCATAATTTTGTCGTTAAATAACGACTGTTGGGATTCTGTTAAGCACATGCAGTGGATAATTATCGCTGAAAAAGTGCAGTCCAGTTAGTTTCGCAACTTTCAGACCCAAAATTTATGGGAGGAGAGTATTTAAATGATTCACGCAATGCCATTTACTAATGTTTACGCGTGTGATATTACTAGTATTTGCGCCATTACTTAATGCAAAAAAAACTTTTGTGCTCGAAATGACTACAATTGTTGCTGATAGGAGGAGGCATCACAGAGATCAGAGAGCACATGGTACAAGTTGGAAGATTTTTTCCACACGTTACAGTTTTTTGGAATACCAGAGAAACACATTATTCAAAAATGTCGTTTGCCAAGCCATGTTATTTTTATTTGCTGGATGAAATAAAAAATAAAACAGTACACTGTAAAAAATTCCGTAGAAATTACAATGTTATTGCAGCTGGGTTGCCGGTAATTTCCCGTAGATTTACATTTATGTTATTTACTGGCAAGAGTTTGTTCAAAGTTAAATAAATTTTAAATATTAACAAGTCTTTATCTTTACAGAATAAAACTACACAATAACACCCTCATGCAAAGCATTCTGGGAACCAGAAATCATCATCAACCTTTTTCTGTTTTTTGCTTCAGATTTTGTTTCCCAGAATGTTTTGCTTGATGCTGTTTTTTTAGTTTTACTCTGTAAAGACAAAGACTTGTAAATGTTTAAAGTTCATTTAACTTTGAACAAAATGTTGCCAGTAAAAAACAAAAATTTAAATCTACTAGGGGTGTGCATTGGCACTGCCCTCACAATTCAATTCAATTACGATTCACCAGGTAACGATTCAATTCAATTCGATTCTACGATGCATTGCAATGGTAGACAGGAATTTGGTTCCCCGACAGGAATTCACAATAGAAACGAGACGTCGGGCTAGCGATTTTGCAAGCCCTGCCCGAGATGAGAATTTTACACACAGCGTAAGTCTTGTTCCCCATTAACTTCATAGAATCCGAAATGTGCCCATATGTCCACTTTCCATGGAAAAGGGTGCGTTTTTATTTACCCGTCTATCACGGTCATCTCCAGAAAATAAACAGTGACATAATCGATTATGGCATTTGCTGCATCGATGCTGAATCGTGCATGTGCGCATTGCGATGCATTGCCGAATCGATTATTGTTGACACCCCTAAAATCTACGGTAGGTTACTGGCAACGCAGCTGCAATTTCTACTGAATTTTTTTACAGTGTAGGAGAAGTCACACAATACCAGGTGTTGTAAACCTTCATGTTTTTGTCCTCCGGGTCTTATGGCTTCGTTTGCTGGGATTTCACATCCCGCATTTTCAGCTTGATGTCTGTGGTGCTGAACTCAAGCGAATCAGGCGTTAGTAGATCACCCGCACCTCATCAGCTCTGCTTATTTGCGATCCTGAACTAATTTGTGTGGCTCTTAGAGATTGCATTGTCATTATGGAAATGAGCTGTTGCGCATGTGGTATTTATTTTGCGAATTTGAAGTAAAACCTTCAAATATTACCACTCCCATCTGCGCTTTTTTGGAATTGCGCTCTCACGCTAATTTGCCCCATTTAGTAAATCTGGCCCCTAATCTCTTACAGGTATATAATAAACATGGTACAATACCATCTAATGAACTCGGTGTCCCAGGAGTCTGCTGACGTTAGTTATTCAATTGAGCAGTTTTTTATGATAACCGTCATGGGAAATATGGCGAGGCATTTTAATGAGCTTTTGTTTGTATATTTTTCCATTGACGTTTCCTTTCATTAAATTGTGACAGTTGTGTATTAAACAGATCAATCAGCAATCGGACATTAACCGAAGTCGACAATTGCACTCTGTGCGTATCGAACGGCCAGCGTCTTTATTACAGGAGTTCAATAAAAAATTAAATGTAAGAAGTCCAGTAATTGCTGTCACTCACTGCTACCAGTGGGCAGATTTGTATGCGACAGAGATGAAATAAACGTCTTTGTTTGTCTTAATAACAATCAAGAGACGTCTCAATGAAACCAGTGATGTAACAATAGCTAGTTTGTGTCATTTCATCTGAATAAGGATTATAAACAAGATGAGATGAGCATATAGGCTCGAGTCAATGCCCGTCTTTGTGTATTGCTTCCCTGGTCTAGTTGTTGTGCTTGAGCCCTAATTAGATTTACTCCTCTCCGGCCAATCTGTTTAAAGAGGAAGAGTCGAGCTGAAGCCTTTTTTGATGCAGAAATTGTTAAGGGAAAGCATTGAGATCATATTAAACCAAGCTTTTTAGCCCATAGTCATTAAATCACATTTAATAAAGACACACATTAAGAAAGTATGAATGTTGCTCTGTGAAGCTCAGTTGCATCACTTTAAATGAAGAAATGAAATTATATGATATCAAATGACATTTTAATGTTTTTTCTGCTTGGCCCTCGCCCATGTTTGAGTGATGAATAGAAAGATTATTACGATTATTTAAATGTACCGTAACGTGCCAGTAAATCAAACGTATAAGTGTTTTTTATATCCGGCTTTAAAACATGCATGATTACTGGATGAGCCACATTCAAAGCCATTGTAACGTAGCCAATGCAAACACATTGTTAATGATTTTAATTCTTATTACACTAGCTCAGAGTCGTATAATAACAGAGTTACGAAACGCTTTGATCTCGCCGCCGTGCGGTCACGTGATTCATGTAACGTTCTGCAGTTCCAAACCAAGCAGGGCTGTCAAATCTGTTTGCATAGGTTTTCAGCTATTTTAGATAAATATTAGCTTGTAATGTGAATTGATCACTATACTTACTATGTTTATAACGGTTTTTTACTAGGGAGTGATGTAAATATAGTAAAACAGTTAATAAAGATAAACAGTTAATTGTGGCCCAAAGATAACTGTGGTTATCTATACCAACTACAGCAACACAGTTTATCTTTTATTTTTGTAGCAAAATATGGCTATATAAATGGCTATCAATCTGCTAAAAACATAATTCCTACACTTTTACTATATTAAAATCACAAAAAAGATCGCCAACGCGGTTATTTGTAACAGTGAAGCATAACAGAAACACACTAAATTCATATTTTAAATTCACATTAAATGTTAATATAATCATACATGATTTTCGAGGATACATCACTCGTATTACTTACCAAACACAATGAAACACATAGCAGCATTGTAAGCAGTGTGACTTTCTTATAAGGCATTTAGCTTGTCGCTGTTGCCCCCTAGTGTTACTCGTAATATATAAATAAGATAAGTATAAAGTAGATGGCCACCAGTAATAACATATTAAACCATTAAATCTATATTATTCACACATTATACACAACTCATTAAAATATAAATTTTTTACTAGTTATTATTAACGATAATCATTACCTACAGCAGAGTTCATAAAATATCACTGTTGACTATATTAATGAAATGTCCGAAAATGTAAAGAGAAACGGTAATTTCATCGATTTACCAGCAGGTGCCATTGAAATGAATGGGCTTCAGTGCTGCGTTTGGAACTATGCGTCACTACCGGTCACTACATGAAACGCTGTTACTTCCGCATTCCATTCTTACAACGGACGTCTATGTGAGTGTCGTAACTCTATTATTATACGACTCTGCACTAGCTCATTTCAAGACCATTAAGATTTTTTGTGTTGTGGCATTATATTACAATTAGCACCAAATTCTCATTATTGAAATGCGTGTGTGTAGAGCTGTCATTATTCTCAATAGCGATTCTCATTAGATTCTCATTACTGTAATACAGTCATTTTTTACTTTATTCAGCATATCTTAAAGCCATTATACTGTAAATGTATTTGTTCTGCTTAACAGTAGTCTAAATGAATCAAGAAATGGGCTGTTTAAGTTTCCAACAAATGCAAATAATCTCAAAATGAATTTTGTATCTCTGTATGTTGATCTTAGAAAACTCTGGTTTCCCCAACACTGCTTAACTGTTGTAAATTTACTGTAAGGTCAAGCATCACAGTGCTTTTACAACAGCTAAAGACTTACTGCCAGGTCAATAAAAATTACAGTCACTTACTCTTTAAGGAACTCTTTAAATAGCACCAGACTTTTTACGCATTCTTGGAAGTTCCTTTGGGTTTCCCTGTGAGTGAGCATAAGACCCTTGATTGGCTCTTTATTTAGTCTCCTGTCTCTCACAATAGCACTTCATCAAGCATCTTCTGGCTTTTGCAGGATTCTGATGCTCTCAAGTCCTCTGAGAAGATCTGCAGACAGCTCATCTATCACCTGACCCCACACTCCAAGTGGACCAAACAGAACGTGCCCAGGAGAAAGTCTCAGGCCTGGTAAGGGTTCTCGATCTGTCCACCTCTGCTCCCTTATTAGTACACACCTCCATTGTGAGGATGACAGCTGACATAGGAGCTTGGAAATCTTTGGGTAAAATAAAGTCAAGGATTGGTAATCCTATACATGAATATCGGCTGACGTCACTCTGGTCGAAAAAGAACTAGAAGCTATGCCTTCAATATGTTACTTTGCTCGAAGTATCGCCTGTGTCTCTACACGTGAACTCGAGCATTGAGAACATTATTTGTGAACACAGAGTTTACTTAAAAGAAGGTTTTGAACAACTGACTTTGGTTAATTTGGCGTCCGCTTGCCGCCATCTTCCCAGTCAAGATGTATCGATCTCCAAATGCGACATTTGGAGGGAGGAGAGTAAAGATTGATATCTCCTAAAGCATAGTTCCATATAAATGCACGGATAATTTGTTGTTTTGTCGCAAGTGAAAAACAATTTTGACCTTCTAGTTGAAAAAGGAGCCTCATATGAGATTCATTCATTCGCATTATTTACATCTGGCAGAGATGACTAGCGGACACCATTACAGTCAAAGTCAGTTGTACCAAACCTTTCTTTTTGCTCGCGCTCATGTGTAGAGATCCAGGTGATACTTCGAGCAAAGTTTCATGTTGTGTCGCGCCTTCTTATGTTGTAAAATAGTGGTATTTCAGAGGTAGCAGCGGACAGCGGCTGGAAGAACGCATCAGGGATCGAGTAGGCATCACACCCTAACAAAGATATATTTTTTATTGTAGCGTTTCTTTTCATGACAGTCGAGGTGGGACATGTTGTCTTTTGTAGCTCTTTACTGTATCCGTAAGAATCATAGACAGTAAAAGATAAAAAAATCCGTAAATCGTAGCAAGCTAGCCAATGCTTGTCAGTAGCCTACTGGTACTCGGTAGGTCCTCAAGATGGCGGCATGACGGTAAAGGTCACATGACTGATTTCCATCGATAAGATGTCTTACTTTTTCCCCGCCATTGCCAAGTTAACTCGTCAAATAAGAGAAAAGTTTCTCTGCCAATGACGAGTTTTTCCGGCAATTTGAAATAGCTCTATTATCCACCAGGTGGCGCTCTTTCACAACTTAAAAAACCCGGAAGTATCGCTCTAGGGCAAACAGCTGTATGTCCGTGTAAGTTTTGAGGATCGCTCTGAATCTGATCTCTATCAAAAGTCCTTCACAAAAATGGAATTATCTCAGCTTTTGGCTCAAAATTTGGTGTTTTTGAAGAACCCTACCAATATTTGAGAGGTGATAAAAACTAATGAATGTAGGATGAAACTTTTTTAAAGCAGAGGGTTTGTTCTTTCATTTGATATATTGTATGTTTATATATTTTACAAAGAAAACGGCATTAAACTTTTGTGAAAATCATGGAAAATGCTGGTGCTGGCTGGCAACTTTAAAAAAAAAACGCTGGCAGGGTAAGAGTTAAATTTAGTTTAACTAAGTTCGGAGGAGCATGGTCATGTAATCCAACCAATCAGCTCAAAGAGGTCTCTATATAGACGGTTTCAGCAGTAACAACAAAAACAAGCGGCTATCGTGGTCAACACGTAACTTCCGGTAAACTCCGCTAAGAATAAATAACAACAAAGTACTTTAAACGTAATTTATTTATATAACAAGCAAAATAACCAACACGTAGATTACCTAGGAAACCAAAACATTTGTTATTTTCGACGAGGTATTTGTTCAAGAGTTCAGTTTAGCAACTAGTCAGACCATTAAACAAACAGAAACCGGAAGTAAAGTTCGGACCAGACGTGAATCGTGTCACCGCACGTGCGTCCGATGAAACCATCTATATAGCATTCCTCGTCTCTGTCCCGTGACAGTTTTTGCAGCATGCCTCCTCCACCCCATCGCTTCACTCTCGTATGGTATATCTATCCCAGTTAAGGACGAAGGAGTACTCTTGGTTTGGGCCAATATTCCGAATATTCATTTTTTAAAACAAAAAGTTGTTCTTTATGGAATCATTCAGGCAAAAAAGGATGTAATTGTGAAGCACCTTTATTTTTAAGAGTGCATTGCGTTTTTTTCTCCTTCCACTAAGACTGACATTTCCCATCATGTAAAAGTACGGATGTTGTTGCTGCCCTACAGGCACCTGTCAGAAAATAATAAAATATGCTACAGAATCATATCGCTATAATTCCTGGAACCTTTTTTTCGTGTTTTTGCCTCTGTAGTCTCCATCTGTCAAATCTGGACAGGTAAAACTCAATAAACATTTCTCTTAGATGAATTCCTCCTTCAGATGTCATGACTTTCACCAAAGAGACTGTAAAAAACAGGGAATGTCTTTCTTCGTGGGTGCCGGGCAGGTATACAGAGAAAGTCATTATCACGGGGAAAGTCTTTGTAATGATATCCATGTTGGCTCCCCATCCCTGAGCAATTAACCCAGTTTGAGAGATTTCGACAGCTGCAATTTAGTTCCTCCGCTCCTGGTTTCATCACAAGCGTATCTCCAAACAAGCCCAAACAATAACAAGGCGCCATGTTATTTGTGAACCTCTACACTTTAAATCTTTGTTATGAAAGCCTAATGTGGCAAAATACCCTTCAGCGCTTCTCTTGACACCTTCAGCGGTGATCCTGGGGAAAAGATTGAATGCTTTACTTTAGCAGAACATAACGCCTGAAAGAATAGACTATTATGGAGTGTAAATATATTGTCAGCCTGACTGTTGTTCCATTATAGGGAGCAAGAGAAAAGATGGATTTACTGTGGTGCTGATGCTGTGAGCTTCTAAAGATGTCTCGCTATCAGGGTCCTTTTAACCACATTGATTTTCTCTCTTCGCACCTCTGCCAGAAAAAAATGCTTTGTTTTATAAATGGAGGCTCGGTGGCTGGAGGGAAAGTAAGAAAGACAAAGAGCATATGAGAGAAAGCAAGAAAAAGCACATTGTATTGAATATTCTGTTTGTAACAGTTAAAGTAAACTTAGCCTTCTTTGACAAAACCACACATATGGGGTCACATTTTATCAAAAAAAGGAAATTACATTTTTGATGATGAAAATTAAGCTATTAGAAAAAAAGAGTTTGCTTGTTTCTAGCTCAATAGAGCACTGAGTTAGCAACACAAAGGTCATGGGTTTGAACCCAGGACACATACAGGCTAAATGTTAATATTGTATAAATTAAATGCACTGTACAAATAAAGCTTTTGCAAAATGCATTAATCTAAAAGTCATGACAATTAACAAATTTTTTAAGTATTTTTGTGCCAACTTTTTGTTAATGCAATTGCCATGATTAAATTCAGTGGTGATTCTCATTAAATTATTTTACTATAAAGTTTTTTAGGATGATAATTGAGAATAAGGGTGGGCTCCTCCAAAACTTTTTAAATTCCGTATATATTTTTTAAAATGTATTACATGTTATAAATATTAATTAAATGTGTTTTATTTAATAAAATATTAAAATATAATTTTAAATGTATGTTTCAATTTAAAAAATATACACTCACCTAAAGGATTATTAGGAACACCTGTTCAATTTCACATTAATGCAATTATCTAATCAAACAATCACATGGCAGTTGCTTCAATGCACTTAGGGGTGTGGTCCTGGTCAAGACAATCTCCTGAACTCCAAACTGAATGTCAGAATGGGAAAGAAAGGTGATTTAGGCAATTTTGAGCGTGGCATGGTTGTGGGTGCCAGACAGGCCGATCTGAGTATTTCACAATCTGCTCAGTTACTGGGATTTTCACACACAACCATTTCTAGGGTTTACAAAGAATGGTGTAAAAAGAAAAAAACATCCAGTATGCGGCAGTCCAAAAAATGCCTTGTTGTTGCTAGAGGTCAGAGGAGAAAGGGCCGACTGATTCAAGCTGATAGAAGAGCAACTTTGACTGAAATAGCCACTCGTTACAACCGAGGTATGCAGCAAAGCATTTGTGAAGCCACAACACGCACAACCTTGAGGCGGATGGGCTACAACAGCAGAAGACCCCAGCGGGTACCACTCATCTTCACTACAAATAGGAAAAAGAGGTTACAATTTGCACGAGCTCACCAAAATTGGACAGTTGAAGACTGTAAAAATGTTGCCTGGTCTGATGAGTCTCGATTTCTGTTGAGACATTCAGATGGTAGAGTCAGAATCTTGTCGTAAACAGAATCAGAACATGGATCCATCATGCCTTGTTACCACTGTGCAGCCTGGTGGTGGTGGTGTAATGGTGTGGGGATGTTTTCTTGGCACACTTTAGGCCCCTTAGTGCCAATTGGGCATATTTTAAATGCCACAGCCTACCTGAGCATTGTTTCTGACCATGTCCATCCCTTTATGACCACCATGTACCCATCCTCTGATGGCTACTTCCAGCAGGATAATGCACCATGTCACAAAGCTCGAATCATTTCAAATTGGTTTCTTGAACATGACAATGAGTTCACTGTACTAAAATGGCCCCCACAGTCACCAGATCTCTACCCAATAGAGCATCTTTGGGATGTGGTGGAACGGGAGCTTCGTGCCCTGGATGTGCATCCCACAAATCTCCATTAACTGCAAGATGCTATCCTATCAATATGGGCCAACATTTCTAAAGAATGCTTTCAGCACCTTGTTGAATCAATGCCACCTAGAATTAAGGCAGTTCTGAAGGCGAAAGGCGGTCAAACACAGTAAAAGTATGGTGTTCCTAATAATCGTTTAGGTGAGTGTATATTAAAGTATTTTAATATTTATTTATTTTCATTTTGGGTTAAAATATGACGATTTGTTGATGACAAATCATAGCCCTGTTTTTCCAAAGGCAAGCACCACTAACATTTTCGTCTCAATGCAAAATTCAGAAATGAGTTTTGGAGGTCTGCATGTTGCGCACATCTCCACGTGAGAAGCCTGCGCTCTTTGACAGTTTTTAAATCTCGTTTCTAGGCTAATCACTCACACATTTAAAAAAAAATAAACGCTTCTAAAAGCCCCTCATGCGATAACACGAGACGGTGCAACAGCAGTTGTTATTTCATCAAGCGGATCTCCTGCGAGGCAACCGATAGCATCTCGCCCATACTGCCTCCGTAACGAAATCAAATGATGAATCTGTTTAATAAAGTAGTCAGCAGGGCTGCAGATGAAACAGCGACAACTCTCTGTGTAATTATCCCCTTTTGTATCGAGGTCTCGGTTTTGGGGGTCGCCTGCGATGCGTTTCCTGTGAAACGTTCGAGGTTGTGCTGAGAGCGGCGAGGAGTTGATATTTGTCACATAACATCTTCCTCATACTGCTGAGCGTGTTTGGCTCCCCGCATGGCTGTTAAATATACATCGGCTATCATTGCCCAAAACATGATGGCATGATGAGAGTCTGACCCACATGTGGTCCTGTGGATGTTTTCAGTGGCTTGTAAAAAACGAGTTTTCGAAGGATCTTTATTTGTAGTAAGCACATGTTAATTTGAGACTGTGTAGCCCATATTTTAGGAAATATGAACCTTCTGCAACTATAGGCACAATGCCCCTCTTACATCTGTTATTTTAGTCCAGGCAAACTAACTCATTTTGGAGCAAAAAATAGAAGTAATTGTAAAAGAATTTTTTTCAGCATAGATCATTTCTATGAGGTGTCCAGAACAACATACTAAAAGTCCTAAGAAATCCTAGTTGAGGAAATATGTTAATTTCTCATCAATCCGAAATGTGTGCCAATAAGGCCAGACTACAATACACCCCATTGGGGCTATTTTTTTCCTTTACTCCTATCAAAATGAAACTTTACACAATGAAAGTACCCATGAAAAGTAAATTTTTTTGTATTACAAGTTGCTTTGAAAATTAAATTTAATATGCATATGAGCTATACACTAATCGAATATGCCCAAAATACACCCAAAAGTAACTTTTTGGTATTACAAGTTTCTTTTGAAATGAATTTGAATATCCACATGAGCTTTACACTTATTTAATATGTCCTAATTTGCATAGGCAGAAACATCATTCATATGTTTGATAAATATATCAGCCCAATGTTCATCCAATCATCCTGCTGCTTTTAGACTGGCCTCTAACCTGAAAACTGCCTGGCTTGGTAAGTCCTGCCAGCTGTATAACCCCCACCGGTATAATCTTCAGGGTCACGGAGTAACACAAGCCTGAACAGAAGGGGAGAGTTGTGTTTTTTGTGTGTGTTTTTGTTATTACATTTTTTTATGTTTTTTATCCAGCCTG
Organism: Paramisgurnus dabryanus; assembly: GCF_030506205.2. Lineage (NCBI taxonomy): Eukaryota > Metazoa > Chordata > Actinopteri > Cypriniformes > Cobitidae > Paramisgurnus > Paramisgurnus dabryanus. The sequence continues at coordinate 4,777,224 of NC_133346.1, read as the reverse complement.
GATCCTCAACCCCTTCTCTGTGGCTTTTGGTTCGGGCACCCCCATATCATTTCCTGGTTTGTTCTTTACTTGGTTCTTCCACTCTGGGTTATATTCATCTGATAAAATTGCCTCACTAAAGCAATCTGAATTGCAGCACTAGCAAAATCTTTACAATTTAAATGCATGTTAAGCTAAAAAATAGATCAATACAGTAAATTTATTAACAAAACACAAGAAAGACTGATTCCTTTTTTCTTAAGGTCACTAGTATAACAGCATAAATGTACCTGAGGTTTCCTTGCAGCATTGATATGGGTAAAAAAAATTGCATTACAAAATACATTCATTACAATGCAGTGCAATTGGCCATTTATTTTGTTGGGGCACTATTATGAGTCAGTGCTGAAACAATTTATATAAAATCCTCTTATGTTTCAGAATTTAAATGACATTTTTATTAAGAATGTGTAATTGATTGTTTTCCATACTTACATTTTAATTAGGGAACGAAAACCTATACCATATTATAGATTTTTATTTAAAAGCAACTAAATGATTTCAGACTTTTTCCATTCAAGATGACACATCGAGCTCTTCAAACAATCCAACCACAATCATTTTGAGGCTGTAATTCTACATCTCGTCTATTTGGCATAGGAAAGGGATGGCACTGAAAAAAGTAAAGAATGACACGAGCTTTCTCAAACAAGCTAAGGTGTTTAGCCAGTCACAGGAAAATGTGGGAAAAGGCATCATCATTGCAGGTGAAAAAGCTCTAGTATCACTGTATGGGGGCAAAAGGATGATTCACTGGACATGCTGAGATAACAGGCAATTCTTTATTAAAGTAACTCAGAACTCATCTCCAGTGGAAGCTCAATCTCTTCCTCCAACGTCAGCAGCTGCAAAGTTCCATAGTCGTTGGGTCTTTTACCAAATGATGAAGTGGAAAGGGGGAAGTGAACCTATGGACCCAAAACCTTGGGGGTGCCATGTTTTGGATGGGAGATTAATGCCAATAATGACTGATCAGCCAAGCAGCGTAACGAGCCAACACCATGTCAATTTTTTCCCAGGCTGGGAGGACCAGCTTAAACCAGCTACTGCCACCTTAAATCAGCAAAAACCAGTTACCAGCTTATGCTGGTCTTAGCCGAATTTTTGTTAATCACTGCTGTGACTAAACCAATACGCATAGGTCTAAAAGGTACCAAATTGTGAAAAGCGCTATATAAATAAAATTGAATCGAAAAAAATTAAATACATAAATAAGATGCTCACTTACATTTTAGGCTATAGCGTTACATTATAACCACATTATACTTTATAGCGGCATTTTCCGGGCTTCAGATCTGGATGGCATGATGCACACAGCAGCTCTAAACTTCAGCTCAATCATTACATTTGCAGAAAAATTGATCCATACCATTTAAAATCATGTTTACTTACTGCTGCACTTTTGGAGTTGATAGTTACGTCCACTGTAGTTGCAAGAAAGACTGCAGCACAAAGAGATGCACATGCAAAAAACATGGACCCCCTTGCACTAACATTTGTGGAAAATGTTGTGGTAATAGCTGTACAAACTCACAGTTGCCTGATTTATCAGATGAATATGACCCAGAGGGGAAGAACTAAGCAAAGAACAAACCAGGAACTGATATAGGAGGTGCCAGAACCATGAGCCACAGAGAAGGGGTCGAGGATCCAGGCTGGATTTAAAAAAAGATGTAAAAACAAAATCACCAAAAAACAAAAACACGAAAAAGGCCTCCCCTTCTGTTGCTACTTTGTTGTGGTGGGGAGGCTTGTGTTCCTCCGTGACCCTGAAGATTATACCGGTGGGGGTTATACAGCTGGCAGGAACTACCAAGCCAGGCAGTTTTCAGGTTAGAGGCCAGTCTAAAAGCAGCAGGATGATTGGATGAACATTGGGCCGATATATTTATCATATGAATGATGTTTCTGCCTATGCAAATTAGGACATATTAAATAAGTGTAAAGCTCATGTGGATATTCAAATTCATTTCAAAAGAAACTTGTAATACCAAAAAGTTACTTTTGGGTGTATTTTGGGCATATTCGATTAGTGTATAGCTCATTTGCATATTAAATTTAATTTTCAAAGCAACTTGTAATACAAAAAAATTTACTTTTCATGGGTACTTTCATTGTGTAAAGTTTCATTTTGATAGGAGTAAAGGAAAAAATAGCCCCATTGGGTTGTACTGTAGTATGGCCTTATTGACACACATTTCGGATTGATGAGAAATTAACATATTTCCTCAACTAGGATTTCTTAGGACTTTTAGTATGTTGTTCTGGACACCTCATAGAAATGATCTATGGTGAAAAAAATTCTTTTACAATTAGTCTGTCGTAAAACGCTATTTTGCCTGGACTATTTAGTTTCACTTATATGATTTGTGATCAAGTTGAGTTTTAGTCAAAACCAGGAATTGCATGAGGTAGAGTACATGCTAAGTGAAGAAATCATTTTCATTTTTAGGGTGAACTGTCCCTTTGGACCCCTCTCTCATGTATCTGGTCTTTAATCTACCCTCTTATGTTTTTCATTCCTACTTCTTGACCTCCTTGCAGGCTGTGTTTAAATGTGTCTGACCTACATATCGTGTGAACGGGCGGCCTCCCGGAGGGCTGACAGCAGAAGGGTCATCCACAAGTCTCACTCCTTTTTTAGATGCTACACATCGATGCACACAAACATTTTGGTTCCCTAAAGAACCTTACAATCAAAAAAAATTTCCACTAAAGTGCTAAAAGTTCTTTATGGAACCATACAGCCAAAACCGATTCTTCTATGGCATAGCACCTTTATTTGGAGTGTTGTTCCTCCAAACCGGACCTTGCGTAACGTTCAATCTTAAATTATCTTTCATAAATCTGATGTTTTTTTTTACTTTGCCTCGATGTGGTAAAGAGCTGCGCGTCATGCCTCAATGCTTGACTTAATCCCATCAGATAAGCAGTTCTGTGAACTGGTGTTAGATAAGCATCTCTAAAGCTTATCTGCGTATAATCACCAGTATCACATGGGGAAATCACGGTACAGTACATGTCGCTAGCTGTAAACAACAGGTGTAAGATTATATCTAACCATTGTTTTTAAGAGAAGTTATATTCTGTAGATGCTTTTATCCAAAGTGTTTCACAAAAGCTATATAGTTTATCAGTACCTGCGTTCTTTGAATCCAGAACCTTTTGCACTGCTAATGTATCATGTATTACCATCATAAGGGTAATTTTTTTGAAATTGAGATTTATATATCATCTGAAAGCTGAGTAAATAAGTTATCCATTGATGTGGTTTGTTATGATAGGACAATATTTGAAGAGTTTGGTTCCAAAACGCAATAAACCCTAATTTGGATAAAAATGTATTTTCGAAATCAAGAAAGTGACAAGATGAAAACCACTATTTTCTGTTACAAACTTTCACGTAGCATCTTTAGGTTATAATTACATAAAAAATTTAAATCCATAATTTGATTTTCAAAGATTTTTTATAAAAACTGATCAGATTATTTTTTCCGCAAAATGCAATAAAGCAATTAAGCATAAGTTTTTTTTTAAATGCTATAAATCTATTGAATTAATATAAAAATGTACATTCATCTTTGCCATGTTATATTCATTTAGTTAACTAGTTAAAAAAATAAACATTAACGGCATTAACCTAAACACTTACTTTGTCATATTAAGAACACTGTCATTGCTGCTGTCATCCTTGGGATGTCATCGCTGAAATTTTTTGGTCCTGCTTGATTTTCATTGACTAAGAGTAAAATAATGGAAAGTTTTTCATAAGATCCCCTGGGTCAATGTGTTAGCATGACAGAAGCTTGATGCTGTCGTAGGGGAAAACGAGCAACAGCTGGCATTTTTCCTTCGCCCAAGTGCCTCTCATGTAAATTATTTGAATTTGATGACTTACGTTTCTTCCCCGCCACAGTCTTATTAATGCCATCAAAATTACTATTTTGTTTTTGTTTGTTTGTTGATCACAAAGTACAAAATAGATGAGGAAAACTAGGATTCTGTGTGTATTTAAAGCGCCGCCATTGTTGTTTACAATGCGTGGAATGGTGCGCTGTGATTGGTTGAGCGGATGTATTGCATTTTGCAGAGAAGGAGGACTGGCGTTTGTCGCGCTTTGGAAAAAGGTAGAAAAGATGACAGAATAACACAACAGATATCAGATTTTGCGTTAAATTAAGAATTTACTTTTTAATACTGACCTGATACAATACTGATTTTGGCGGTAACTATTTTTTTTTAATGCCATTTATCGCGTTTGGGAACCAAAATCTTAATTTGGCCGAAAAACAACTATTTGAAAATCTGGAATCTGAGGGTGCAAAAAATCTAAATATTGAAAAAAATGCCTTTAAACTTGTCCAAATGAAGTCCTTAGCAACACATATTACTAATAATATATAATTTTTTTATAAATTTTCAGTAGAATCTAAGTTCACAAAATATCTTTACTTAATATCCTAATGATTTTTGGAATAACAAATTTGTAATTTTTGTAGCCTATGGCTACAAATATATCTGTCCATGATCAAATATATTCTTATACTGAAATGCAAAAGTTTTTAATATTTAATGCAAAAAGTGTATTTTTACATCATTGCAATATTTGTTGGACTACCTTAAATGTATGTTGATTTATTTTTTTAATTTATCAGATTTTTCACATACTGAAAAAAAATGCGTACAATAAATCTCTTTAGGTTAAAGCGTCACCAAATGCATAATTGTCAGTTAATTTTGCTCCACTAGAACCACTATTTAAAAAAAGTAGCATAGTACAGTCCTAAAACAAACCTTGCATCATCATATTTTATGGTAAGGCATGGATAGGGGGCAATCGTGGCTTAGTTTGTTTTTCATGTACATGAACGTACATGCACAGTCGAATGCATAACAGACGTTCAACTCATGCGAATTTTCGTAAGGATAGCTTAATGGTTAGAGAGTCAGGTTTGTAACCCTAGAGTTGCCAGTGGATACTAACACCAGGCATACAATTCCTGTGTCCTTCTTTAAAGATGCATTTTCCCTCCATAACCTTGATTGGCATTACATCACATCTCTTATTTGTCTGCGAGCAAGCAACTTGGCAAAACAACTGCTAAATATGCAGACACATAAATTCCCAGAGTGCTGAGGTATTAGGGTCGAGCAGACAGTCGGCACCAATCGACTATACAGTAGATCTTACACCAGCTATCAGCCGTGGGGTAGACCTTTCGAAAGCAATACATTTTATTGCCATTTTTGCAGCTGTAACTCTGCTGGCAGGGATCCTGCTATGCTACTGTTGTAATCCATCATTTCTTTGGGGGCGACCCTCTCCAATAATTCAAGTCAAAACCATATATAGACAGAAAGTAGAGACAGACATTGGACTCATACTAACAAACACGTACGCATAGCTAGAATGTTGCATTAGCACTGAACTGGTTTTGGTTTATGGAAAACACTGCGCTGAAATGCCAGGAGAGCTTTGAAGTCTTTTTTAAAGCGTATTCACAGATACGAGAAAACAGGGCTCCCAATCAGCAGGAGTATCACACTGTCACACACATCATGTGCTGTTATTGTCATTATAATTACTGCTTTTATCAAAGGTAACTCTGTCAATGGCTGTGAATATAACAGCACTACAATGTTGTGAGCTTCTACAAAAGGGTAACGCATATGCTTTATGATCTGAATTAAATTGCTTGTTTTGAAAGCTGTTTTTTATTTGGCCATAATTAGATGAATCTTAAATTTTGCTTACTACGTTTTTAAAGATGTTTAGGCCACGTTTACATGACAGAGATGTAGTACAAAACAGAAAAGTGTTTTCTTTTGCGTTTTTGAAAAAAATTCAACATTTTGCCGTCAAAAAGATCCGCGAAGACGACTAATAGTGCTGCATTATGCGTGCCAGTAGATGGCGATGTTACTTTGTAAAGAAACACTAAACGCTTGCCGTCATACACATTCTTCTACAGAGCGGTAAATACAATCAATCAAGATGGCAAAAGCATCAAGCAGTTTTGTTTAGATGGACATTGAGGTAGTAAACTTTGTTGGAAAAGCGTTAATAAACTCAGTATCTTGAGCATCACAAACACAGTCCTGTAGGCCACCATTGATATTTTGGTTATACTCGTGCATGCCTATAGACTCAATGAACGCCATCACATGATGTCACAGTTTTCACAGATTCACATTTACGTAGTTTGCACAGAGGCGGCGGCGTTATCAAAACTTAAACTTTTAAACCGTTTTTTAAAAGTTTGCGTTTTTAGGACCCAGAAACACTGTTGTCAAGTAAACTTCATGAAAACTTTCCCATTTACGGTTGAAATCAAGTGGTGTAATTGGTCCCTAACATTGCTGGGTAAAACATCGTTTTACAAACATTATCTCAAGGGTCAGTCGGAACATGAGAAACAAAAATTTGACTTAGATGTCCAATCAGAAGAGACATGTTACACTGCATCTTAAATTCATCTAAAAACATGTTGCACTGCCATTATTTCCTATAGAGCACATGTCAGACTGTCAGTATAGGACTGTACAGGCCTTCGAAACTGCCATGTTGTTAGGGCTTAGTGAAAACTTACACAGAAATCAGCTGAAGAGACAAAGTTAAGTTTCATGGAGAGTCGTGGCGGGGGAGCAAAGCCGCCTGGCCTTTGTAAGTATGCGGATTTGCATTGACAAGTTTTTGAAAGGTTTTACCCATAAGTCAGTGTATGTGAAGATAGAGGAAAGCATACACTTTGGTTGAGCACAAATTCTGTTGAAGCTTAGCACGTAAATGCCAGATTTGCTTAGTCAACCGATGTTACAGATCTTAAGCAGATGAAACCATGTGTCTGGTGGTACTGGAGACATGAAATGTGTAATAAAGAACATGGCATAGGCCTGGCAACTTCCTTTGTTTGTTTTTGTGGCTTTTTCATTGTAGCCTCTCACTGATCTTGCGGTTGCTCTTAATAGGTCATGAAAGCTCTTGGTAAAAACATGTCAATATCCCAAAGGGCAGCGTGGATGTATGAGGCAATTAGAGCCGGTAGATCTCTCATTAAGTGTGGTCTTCAGCTCCTCCGTGGATTTTAGAAAATTCCTCACCTAATTTAATCATTCGATGCATTGATCGCCTTTGTCAGCTGACCTTATATTTGACTCCAGAAACCACTTTCTTTGTCTGCGATATGACGTACATCTGAATCTTTGTTATGTGGGTCTGAAATGATACATAGCAGGAATGAAAAATAACAAGGTTCAAAACTAATGGATACTCACAAAAATTGAGCAGAATTCAAGGCAACTTTTTATATAATTAGAATATCATCAAAAAGTTGATTAATTTCACTAATTCCATTCAAAAAGTGAAACTTGAATATTATATTCATTCATAACACACAGACTGATATATTTCAAATGTTTATTTCTTTTAATTTTGATGATTATAACTGACAACTAAGGAAAATCCCAAATTCGGTATCTCAGAAAATTACTAAAGACCAATACAAAGAAAGGATTTTTATAAATCATGGCCAATTGAAAAGTATGAACATGAAAAGTATGAGGATGTACAGCACTCAATACTTAGTTGGGGCTCCTTTTGCTTGAATTACTGCAGAAATGTGGCCTGGCATGGAGTCGATGAGTCTCTTGCACTGCTCAGGTGTTATGAGAGACAAGGTTGCATGGATAGTGACCTTCAGCTCTTAGGCATTGTTGGGTCTGGCATAGGCTTTCACATCTTTCTCTTTACAATACCCTATAGATTTTCTATTGGGTTAAGGTCAGGCGAGTTTGCTGGCCAATTAAGAACAGGGATACTATTGTCCTTAAACCAGGTACTGGTAGCTTTGGCACTGTGTGCCGGTGCCAAGTCCTGTTGGAAAATAAATTCTGCATCTTCATAAAGTTGGTCAGCAGCAGGAAGCATGAAGTGCTCTAAAACTTCCTGGTATATGGCAGCGTTGACTTTGGACCTCTGAAAACACTGTGGACCAACACCAGCAGATGACATGGCACCCCAAACCATCACTGACTGTGAAAACTTTACACTGGACCTCAAGCAACGGATTGTGTGCCTCTCCTCTCTTTCTTTAGACTCTGGGACCCTGATTTCCAAAGGAAATGCAAAATTTACTTTCATCAGAGAACATAGCAGGAGTCCAGTATTTTTTTGTCTTTAGCTCAGGCGAGACGCTGTCTGTTGTTCAAGAGTGGCTTGACAAAAGAAATGCGACAGCTAAAACCCGTGTCTTGCATATGTCTGTGCATAGTGGTTTTTGAAATACTGACTCCAGCTGCAGTCCACTCTTTGTGATGTCCCCCACATTTTTGAATAGGTTTTGTTTCACAATCCTCTCCAGGGTGCAGTTTTCCCCATTGCTTGTACACTTTTTTCTACCACTTCTTTTCCTTCCTTTTGCCTCTCTATTAATGTGCTTGGACACAGAGATCTGTGAACAGTCAGCCTCTTTTGCAATTACCTTTTGTGTCTTGACCTCCTTGTGCAAGGCATCAATGGTCGTCTTTTGGACAACTGTCAGGTCAGCAGTCTTCCCCATGATTGTGTAGCCTACAGAATAAGACTGAGAGACAATTATCTGATTAGAGTGTGGCACCAGGGGTCTTCAATATTGAACCTTTTCACAATATTCCAATTTTCTGAGATACTGAATTTGGTATTTTTTTCTTTTTGTCAGTTATAATCATCAAAAATAAACATTTGAAACATATGTAATGAATTAATATAATATACCAGTTTCACTTTTTGAATGGAATTAGTGAAATAAATCAACTTTTTGATGATATTCTAATTATATGACCAGCACCTGAATAGTTGTGTTGTTATAGTACCACCAATAGGGGTCACTAAAGCCTACCAATGTTGTTAACACACTGAAGGAATGTTGACCCCCATGCTGTTAAATTTTTCATTGGTTATCAACATGGTAATCACTTAGTGATAGTCCCCTGCCATTGAAAGAGTCCCCTTTGTTACTTTCAATGGCAGGGGACAAACCCACTCGGTTTGTTTAAATTAAACATATTTGACCCTACTATGGGTTAAAACCAACCCAGAATTTGTTTCAGTGTATTAGTGCCTGAACCATAGTACATGTTTTCTTTGTGAAGTAGTCTAATTTGTTTCTGATCCGAGTATGTGTCATCATCCATAACAGACAACCTAAAAGAACAGACAATGTTTCTTAGTTAAAGGGTATTCAGATCTCCAGTCTAAACCTGGCCCGCCAGACTGGCGCTGATGCTTTACTTCGCAGATAGGCAAGTGATTCTGAGCTGCAGTCCGTTAAGCCCCCACCCCACCAGCTCACAACACTCCTTCCCATAACTACGACACTGACACACAGCAAGTGTTTTGGAAAAGGGCTGATCTGTGGGGTTTGTGTGGCTGGACCTCTGCTCCCATGCAAAAAAGTGGGTGCAGTGCCAGGGAGCTCCTGTAGGAAACCCTTAATCCAATCAGTCGAGCGCAGACTCAGAACAATACTGCACATGGCAAAGGAAGTCCAAATCTTGCAGTCACAGCACATGCTCCTCTGAATGTAATCCTATCGTGCCAAGCAGAGAAACAGATGGACTTTCCCCACTGCAGAGGGGCAGGGTGCTACAAGGTGATTGAAGGAGGGAGCTGCATTGCTGTTCAGTAGCAATAGCAAGTGCCCTGGAGGCATTTGTCATCCATAAGAGCCTTTTAAATAATACCCATATAGAATATATTACACACATTCTTTTAAAACGAATACATTCTGAATCGCTTTGAATTAAAACGTTTGCTAAATGTGTAAATGTCAGTGTAATGTAAAGGATTGGTCTGTGAGCAGGCTGTAAAAATGCTTGTGATTATTTATTTGGAGATTAATTTTCTGGTTTGAGCCTATCACGGTGTCCTATTTAAAGAGATAGAGAGATGTAAGTATGAAGTAATACATTCTTAGTGTGACGGCTAACTGCCGAGATTCAAGGAACTGAATCTATTCGAAGTGACTCCATAGTCCCAATCACTAATTTTAGGAACTGAGTCTTGACTGTGTGTGCCTGTAAAAGCCAATACCCACCTAGTATTACTATCTCATAGCAAATCATGCACTTCCAGGAATCGAACCCCACGTGGCAGGCGAGAATTCTACCACTGAACCACCAATGCTTGGAATGCATGCTTTTTAAGGCTGCGTCAGTGGAGAGGCGTATAAACGGAGGTCGGAGCCAGCTGCAAATGGGTGGGTTAGCAGCAAGTGGGTGGAGCTTTAGCAGCAAGTGGGCTGTACAAACTTCCAGAGGATTCACCACCGTCCCATTTAAAGTGTAACTCCTCCTACTTGCACATTTCTGAAATCCCTCCTACTTGCGGCATAATCTCCTCCCACTTGCGGCATAAGATCCTCCCACCTGCAGTCTCCGGGCTGCAGTGATATATACTTGCATCAGTGGGTTTTGATGTTACCTTATAGCAATCTTATAGCCTTAAGAGAAGTGTAGATGCATTGCGCATGGCAGGCGAGAATTCTACCACTGAACCACCAATGCTTGGGATGCATGTTTTTTACCACTGCGTCAGTGGGTTTTGATTTTTCCTTATAGCGATCTTGAAATTTGTGGCTTTAAAAAAGTGTAGATGCATTAGCCGGGAATCGAACCCGGGCCTCCCGCGTGGCAGGCGAGAATTCTACCACTGAACCACCAATGCTTGGGATGCATGTTCTTTAAGGCTGCGTCAGCGGTTTTTGATTTTTCCTTATAGCGATCTTGAAATTTGTGGCTTTAAAAAAGTGTAGATGCATTGGCCGGGAATCGAACCCGGGCCTCCCGCGTGGCAGGCGAGAATTCTACCACTGAACCACCAATGCTTGGGATGCATGTTCTTTAAGGCTGCGTCAGCGGTTTTTGATTTTTCCTTATAGCGATCTTGAAATTTGTGGCTTTAAAAAAGTGTAGATGCATTGGCCGGGAATCGAACCCGGGCCTCCCGCGTGGCAGGCGAGAATTCTACCACTGAACCACCAATGCTTGGGATGCATGTTTTTTAAGGCTGCGTCAGCGGTTTTTGATTTTTCCTTATAGCGATCTTGAAATTTGTGGCTTTAAAAAAAGTGCAGATGCATTGGCCGGGAATCGAACCCGGGCCTCCCGCGTGGCAGGCGAGAATTCTACCACTGAACCACCAATGCTTGGGATGCATGATTTTTAAGGCTGCGTCAGTGGTTTTTGAATTTTCCTTATAGCGATCTTGAAATATGTAGCTTTAAAATAGTGTAGATGCATTGGCCGGGAATCGAACCCGGGCCTCCCGCGTGGTAGGCAAGAATTCTACCACTTTTTGATTTTTCCTTATAGCAATCTTGAAATTTGTAGCTTTAAAAAAGTGTAGATGCATTGGCCGGGAATCGAACCCGGGCCTCCCGCGTGGCAGGCAAGAATTCTACCACTTTTTGATTTTTCCTTATAGCAATCTTGAAATTTGTAGCTTTAAAAAAGTGTAGATGCATTGGCCGGGAATCGAACCCGGGTCTCCCGCGTGGCAGGCGAGAATTCTACCACTGAACCACCAATGCTTGGGATGCATGTTTTTCAAGGCTGCGTCAGTGGTTTTTGATATTTCCTCATAGCAATCTTGAAATATGTAGCCTTTATAAAAGTGTAGATGCATTGGCTGGGAATCAAACCCAGGCCTCCCGCGTGGCAGGCGAGAATTCTACCACTTTTTGATTTTTCCATATAGCAATCTTGAAATTTGTAGCTTTAAAAAAGTGTAGATGCATTGGCCGGGAATCGAACCTGGGCCTCCCGCGTGGCAGGCGAGAATTCTACCACTGAACCACCAATGCTTGGGATGCATGCTTTTTGAGGCTGCGTCAGCGGTTTTTGATTTTTCCATATAGCAATCTTGAAATTTGTGGCTTTAAAAAAGTGTAGATGCATTGGCCGGGAATCGAACTCGGGCCTCCCGCGTGGCAGGCGAGAATTCTACCACTGAACCACCAATGCTTGGGATGCATGTTTTTTAAGGCTGCGTCAGTGGTTTTTGATTTTTCCTTATAGCAATCTTGAAATATGTAGCCTTTATAAAAGTGTAGATGCATTGGCCGGGAATCAAACCCGGGCCTCCCGCGTGGCAGGCGAGAATTCTACCACTTTTTGATTTTTTCTTATAGCAATCTTGAAATTTGTAGCTTTAAAAAAGTGTAGATGCATTGGCCGGGAATCGAACCCGGGCCTCCCGCGTGGCAGGCGAGAATTCTACCACTGAACCACCAATGCTTGGGATGCATGTTTTTTAAGGCTGCGTCAGCGGTTTTTGATTTTTCCTTATAGCGATCTTGAAATTTGTGGCTTTAAAAAAAGTGCAGATGCATTGGCCGGGAATCGAACCCGGGCCTCCCGCGTGGCAGGCGAGAATTCTACCACTGAACCACCAATGCTTGGGATGCATGTTTTTTAAGGCTGCGTCAGCGGTTTTTGATTTTTCCTTATAGCAATCTTGAAATATGTAGCCTTTATAAAGTGTAGATGCATTGGCCGGGAATCGAACCCGGGCCTCCCGCGTGGCAGGCGAGAATTCTACCACTGAACCACCAATGCTTGGGATGCATGTTTTTTAAGGCTGCATCAGTGGTTTTTGATTTTTCCTTATAGCAATCTTGAAATATGTAGCCTTTATAAAAGTGTAGATGCATTGGCCGGGAATCGAACCCGGGCCTCCCGCGTGGCAGGCGAGAATTCTACCACTGAACCACCAATGCTTGGGATGCATGTTTTATAAGGCTGCGTCAGTGGTTTTTGATGCTTCCTTATAACAATCTTGAGATTTGTAGCCTTAAAAAAAGTGTAGACGCATTGGCCGGGAATCGAATCCGGGCCTCCCGCTTGGCAGGCGAGAATTCTACCACTGAACCACCAATGCTTGCAATGCACAATTTTGTCGCTGCGTACATTGCTTGCATAGCTCCAATGCATGCATAATCTTTTTTCTGCTTGGTCTGTTTTTTGGGGGGGTTTTGTGTGCTTTCTTATAGCAATCTTAAAGTATAGGGATATAGGGGTGGTGTCCCTGACAGGTATTAGCTTAAGCCAGGATAAGGTCTTAGTTTATTTAGGATATATAGCTAATTTTAACCAATATGCCTTACTAAAAACATTACTGGCTTGCATTTTTAGGAAAAACAAAGGGCACTGATATATTTAAAGATATGTCAGTGCAAGTTGTTTTCAGTTCGGACAGCTCTTATATTTATTTTAGTGTAGGATTAGTCTAATCCCGGTCCGGGAAACTGCCCCCATAAACAGGTCATTTAATGTTGAATTCAAATAATGTTTTTTTGTTTCTTTTCACAGCCTTAAAACTACACTGACAAAGAAATTAGCCAATGATACAGTGGATTTGTCTGGTATCGCTCTCTCTGGCCGTGATTTGCATCGTGTGGCATATTACCTTCAGAACAACGGTTCATCAGTGACAGCAGTGGACCTCAGCTTCACAGAGCTCTTGGACGAAAGCCTGCGACTTCTTTTACCATTTTTAGGGGTGCTACCCAAACTCTCCACACTTGCCGTCAACGGTAACCGATTGACTGTAGCTATTCTTAAAGATCTGATAGAGATGGTCAAGGACCCCAAGAGGTTTCCCAGTTTGGCCTGGGTGGACCTAGGCAACAATGTGGACATCTTTACTGTGCCCCAGCCATTGTTGGTCGCTCTACGCCGACGATTTGGATTGAGGAGCAGCCTGCCTACCATTTATGAGTACAGTGAAGGCCACAGCAGTAGCTACTACCTAGAGACATCTACTGAAGAAATAAGTGTGTTTGAGGAGAAAGAACAGGATGAAGACGACGCAATGGATGATCATTTGGTTCAGGAGACCTGGAATGTAGAGGAGAAGAATGAGACCATTACGTTGCATTTCTGTGAAAGATGATGGGACGTAGTTCCTAACTCTTCTTATCATCCTAGTTTTCACAAACTAAACCACTCCAATTTCACAAATCCTTGAAGGAGCAATGTGCTAATAAACAGAATGACCTTGTAAAATCAAGAGTCAAGAGGAGAATGGTAGACGAGAATGGATGAAATAAAACTCTTTCACTCCAATGTCTCAAACACACAATTCACATGCCTGACTTTGTTCTTAATCTTAATGCTATAACAAGCAGAGTCTGTCCCATTTTCCTCCAATGTTGCAATCCAACCATGAAGAGAGTCAAACAGGACAAAAACTTTCAAATGTTTAGCCCTTGGAACATTTCACATATAAGGCGTTAACTACGACCCGTGAACCCGAACCATTTTTGCCCCCCACATCGGCAGCTCCTGGGCCTCTGATGTAAAACTTTAAAGTTGACAGATATGGCCAAATGATTGCCTCTAGGACGGCTTTCATCCAGGGTCGATTTGCCTCAATTAGAGAGGAGCTGAGAGCAGATAGAGGTGAGAGATGAGAATTAAAGGGCTGAAATGTGTGTGCGTGTATGATCGTATGTATGTGTGTGTATGTTGTTATATAGAAGCTTATGAGCTCATTAGATAGCAGACACATGGACAGCCAAGAGACTAGCAACGCTAGACATCCAATGTGATTATTTTTTTAATAAATCTCACACAGTTTGCAATGAGAAATGACATTCTTGATAAAATAAAGACACCTGGCACTATTCAGTGCACACGTACCATGTATCATATGTGTTCAAATTTTTACAGAGATGTTTATGTCACAAACAACAGAATCTAATGTTTCACAATGCTGTGTGTATATGTGTGTGCGAATACATGAGTGCTTTACAGTACATGTGACCTTTTTATGCTGCCCTTTGCTCCACAGGTGGTACCTACGTGGTTTCCTTTACAGACAGTCTGTCTGGGTTGCACTTTACATGGTAGGCTTTTCCTGTGGCTGGTCATCTCCAGTATTTGACCTTTCAGGCTTAGTAGATTCCTGTTTATGACTCCAGCATCCAGCATGTGTGACTTTTGGCTTAAAGCACCTATAGAGGATTTCTTCGGCATTAACTATTTTATATATACATATATCAACTACATGATTGTTCTTCTATGTAAAATAAACTTTATTTGTTAAACAAAACCTGAGCACTGTCTGTGTATTTGAAAATTACATTTTTATGGGACTGCTGTTAGAAGACAGAAGATGAAGACAGAAAAATGTGGAATCTGATGGTAAGAAGAGAATGAGTGTTGCGTTTTGTTTCAATATTTTTGTGAAATCAATATTAAATGAGTCCTGGATTTCAGGTCTGGTGTCTCTTACGCTTTCCATTTCTCTGTGCTCAATGTTTCTCTGTGTCTCTGTTTAATGTTAGCAGACAGCACTTTCATAATGAGACTCTCTGTAAGTCATTTCAACAGCTGACAGATTTCACGGCCAACCCCTGATGTACTGCACCATCTATGGAGCTTTAATTCACTAATGTTGTTTTTTTAATTTATTCTTTTATATAATATATGCATATCTTATATTGCATTAAGATTGCTGTTAGTTGTATTTATAGCTCTGTTATACTATAAAATAAAAAACAAAATAATAAGTAGCTCATTTTGCTTTTCAAAAACACAAAACAACTCAAATACAGACAGAATTAAGTAATTGTTAAAGGTATCATTGCGCCATCTAGTGGTGATAACTGCAATGTGTCGTAATTTGAATCACCAAGTTGGTTTGGTTAACCTTAAAAAGCCAACCCTCTCTACAGCTCCCCCAAACTTCAAATAGTGACCGAAAGCAGCAGTGATGTTTTCTCAGACAGATCGAGTTTTATCGTCATCTTTAAAGTACACACGGAAGGATTTGAAGACTTTGTGTTTGTGTATGCGTGAGAGAGTTTGATTTGTTCCATGTGTTTGACTGTTCCATAACCTGTGAGGGGTATTGCTTAATGTTTTCTGTGTGCTCTGACTCTGAGATATGGTTTATGTTTCTGTGCTGGTTGTGTGGTCCTTTGAAGAGGTAAAACATCAATAGGATACACAAAATACTCAAAGGACCACAACATTCGCCGTTTATCAATTTGAAGGCTGCAGCCTTTGGAGGTCGCATTTTCAGGCTGCATACGACTTCAAGACTGTCTTATTTCAGAATATTAACAGTTATAAAGTTGACTATTATTCTTGGTTAATCGTAAATTGTTGTAATATGCTAATGACTTGCGAATGTAATGCTCAGTGAACTTAAATAAACCAGGTTTTTGATGACGTATACAGCCTGCATATGCGACCTCCGCAGGCTGCAGCCTTTGGATTCATACTGCAAAAATATAGGCTATAGTGTATGAAGAGTTTGGTTCCAAAATTTTTGCCAAAAAATATTTATTATTATTTTGACATGTTTTCATTGTGTTTTATTGTGCTACTTAGCTGTATTTTTAAGTTATGAAGGCTTAAAAACAAACCAGCAGTTTAATTTATATTAATTGGAATGCACAAAAAAACAAGTTTAACTGAGTTATCTTTTCATATTTTTAATGATTTATTTTTGGCTATTTTTGTATATTTTGAAGCATTAAAAATGTAGTTTGCCCTCCATATATTTCATGAAAATATATTCAGGTCGCATTTGAAGAAAAACTTTGTAACCTTACGTTTTTAAAAAGTAAACAAAAAGTTACATTTAACTTTATTTTTTAACTTTTTTAACAAACATATACTTTATAAAATTAACTTATAAATAGCATGTATTTTTAAATTTTTTGCCATATGTGATATAAAATTAGAAATATATTCACTTGGGCATTACTTTTTATTTAGCATATATTTAAAATATATTTTTGGCCAGAGAAATGTATTTTTTGCCATATGGGGATTGAAAAACTGCCTTGAATGACACCATGGGAATTCATCTGCATGCAGTCATAGTGTTCCTGGAAGACCAGAAAAGTTCTTGCAGATGTGTAATTTCCTGTAAAGTCTACACAATCTGTCATCATACTGCATTTGTGACCCTGTCTGTAAAATCCAGGAAAACGCTCATAACATATTTGTGGGATTAGGAGCATCAATGTTTGATTCAGTCATTGATTTCTCATACGGCAAAAATAAATTTCTTTGGCCAAAATATGTTTTAAATATATGCTAAAAAAACATTTTGTAGAAAGGAAAGCATAATTAGATCTATTTTTGAATTTGAAAATACATTTAATTTTAGTTTTAATATCATATATTAACATATAACGTTAATTCAAAATCTATTTCAGGGGCAACAAATACATTTCTAATATTACAACCTATATAGTAAAAATGTATTTTCCTTTTCAATATATAATTTTTTATGTATACAGTATAAGGAAGAAATATAAAAGTATGTATAAAATATAGCTTCAAGAAAGTTGAGATGCATTTGCCGGGAATCGAACCCGGACACCGAGAATCAGCTAAACGGCTAAACGCTTATCCATTCATTTCCAATAGTAGTGCTAAACCACTACGGATGCAATATACTTTTGGCCGCTACGCATTCTGGCGCTGTTGCGCAGTTTTATTTGGCGGAAGTTTCCAAAAAGTTTATTCTAGGTGAACTCCAGCGGAGGAGACAACAGCTTACCGTCGATTCTTCATTTATTTAAGGTAAGATATTGTTCTTTATTTTCATTCTACAACTACTGGATAAAGATATAGCCATATCGCCAGTTGTTAGCTTTGAAATGGTAATGTTATTTATCGCTGCTCCTTTTTTCTGTTCTCTCTCACACACACACACACACCTGCGAACGTGGACCTAAGGACCCATGCACACACACAAGACAGACAGCAGGTCTGCCCCCTCCCCAGGTTCACAGAGAAGATAAGGATCAAAAGATGTGTGAAAACCAATTGACCTTTTGAACTGTGAACTTCACAGGTCAGCAAAGTGAAACAGCAGCACATTTTCTTTATCAGGTCAGATCTTTTTTAGTCAGGTTATCAAATGTGATGTGATTACAGTTTTACGCACATTTTCTGAAAGCATGCCTCGTACTCTCAGAACTCTACACACAAATCAAAAAACACTCACACAATGGGCAAAACCCTTAATTCTCCTGCAAAATGAAACTTTACATTCAAAACAATGTTATTTCTTCTCAAAATGGTATTGTGTTTTCAAATGACACACACAAACCATCATATGAATATGAATAGACATTTATAAAAACCAGTTAAACACTGATCTGCTCTATGTAAAACACTATGATGAATGGAAAACACTTCTTCACCATTCATCATTAACGACTTAGGCCTTTTTTGGTTCAGTGTTACACTTACTACAGACAGATTTGTAAAATATTTGAGAATATTTTTTTATACTCCGTCAGAACACACACATACATGGTAACAAATATATTTTATTTTTCCCACAAAAACAATTTACACAGTCTACATCCCAACCGGGTATGCCTCATAAGTCTTGAAAAGTGAAGCCTCTGGCTCTTTGATCGCCCCCTGGTGGCTGGCTGCAGTCATAACCCCGCCCTCTCCATTCAAACAAATGGGACTCTGCTCTAAATAAAAAAAATATTTACACTTCCAATAAAAGTTTCTGAAAAAGAGTTTTAGTCCTTTTAAGCAGTTGTTATCACATTGATATATGTTCAAGTGTTAATTTTTGTGATAACTTTCATTTTAGCTAGTTATTTGATGCTATAGAAACGGGGCGTGTCGTTAAGATTGGTGTGGTTGAATTGGTCGCGCGAGCGTTTGGCCGGAAGTTTGATACCGCAGCTCCGCCTCTGGCTCCACGGACGATTCCTTCTGCGCGTGCCCTGGCTCCAAACTGATGTTTTTACGTAACATGGCGGCGACCATGGTCGGACATTTTTGGCTTCAATTCATTACAATGGAGGGAGGCGACGTCGTGTCGTCCATCTTTTTTTACAGTCTATGATCCCAACCAGCACCAAGTTGCACATACAGTGGTCCACATACAAAACAAAAGAAGAATGAACTGTATACAGTTACAGTAAAAAAAAAAACTTTCCTCTCTTCTGTTTCGGTCTCTGTTTGTGATCATTGTGTAATATCTGAAATTTAAAAATAAGCCTACAGTTATTTTTCTCTTTTATGGTACAGGTCAGGATGCACAAGAACGTGGTGTTCTTCCCAGGGAGAATCTGTGTCGTGTTCCGCAAGGGACCGCACAGATTTTTTCCTCCAGGAGCAGTCCGATGAAGCCAGGCGGATAAAGAACAACCCGACTCTTCAGGAGAAGTCTGTGCAACTGAAGGAGGAGCTTGTGTGGCAGAACGCTCTTGCTGTGGTGCGTCAGAGAGGAGGAGATGCCTCAGACAGGACGGAGGTGCTGGGAGACAACATCCTTCAATTTGGAAAGTACCAAGGGAAATCCTTTAGGTGGCTTTTGAAGAATGATGTAGGATACACAATGTATCAAATTCGGAACCTCCAGAAGGAGCAGGCCTCAGGTGTTTGTATGGCTGAAGGGGCATAAGAAGGACAGCCTACTATCACTATCACTCGGTAGGCATTATGTACAGGTACGGTGGGACTGAACCATGTACCTGGTGAATGCACCAAAGTCCCCATCTAGATCCCTGTCAGAGGTACCTCACAGCAAGAGAGATATCATTTCCACCAGGCCCAGTGGATCATCGGGACCCACGGCTCCTCTGAATTATTCCAGGTTCAGGGCTGGAGAGATGTTCGGCATGGAGTACACCAGGCTGCCGTCCAGTTCCTCTCGACTGGGACAAGCACAGAACCCAGAAGAGCGAGGAATCACCTGCCTCTGTGCGTCCAACCCCTGTGCACACACCGGCTCCAGATGCAGCATCCTCCTCCAGCTGGACTCCACCCCCTGGCATGGCATCCCCTGGACCAGCACCATCTCCTGGCCCGTCAGAGGACAACCAGGAGCCTCCAGCAGCGATTGGTGAGTTTACATACTGTTTTGGACAGATTTTTTTACAATAATGTCATTATGTACTGTTGCTCATGAACTGTTGTTTTATTGTTTTTCAGGTATCTCATATGCCCTGCCAGTGGGATCATTGCAGAGGATTGCCCGCACTGGACCCATTAAGAGGGGTGGACTGGTATTTGTGTTGGACCACACGCTGGACACCTCCCATGAAAGATGCCATCGACAGCTTGCTAAAGAAGCACCATGGCGAGAAGGATATGATGAAGGTTGTGGACCAAGAATATGCAGACATGGTCCATTGGTCTACTGCAGATCCAAACAGCCTACAGAACTGGTGTTCAAAGCCGTACTGGTGTTAAGAAGCTTTGCCAGTGCTTCACATAGAAGGATATGTGCAACCTGGTTGTGGGCACCCCAACACCAGTACGGCTTTGAACACCAGCCAGGAAAGGCTTCCGGAGACACAGCAGCTTTTGCATTCTATGACAGAGGACGGTGACACGGCTAGCGTCCCTTCTATGGACAGCCTAAGTCTCATTATGAGACTGATAACTCTTCCGTCCACCTTTTCTTTCAACGAGGTCCTGTGCGCTATTTCTACTGCTCGAAGAAGGTGCATCAGTGTTATGCTTCAGAGGGACTCTCTAACCCCAAAATGCCCTTTAAAGAATTCGCAGGGACAGAATTCTTTCAGAGGGAGCTGGACGCCACCAAGAAACGGGTGTCGGAGAAGATGGAGAAGAAGAAGAAAAGGCCAGACACCCTCTGCCAATTCTGCCACCTGGAGCAAAAATAAATTGGTGAAAATAAATATTTGAAAATATATTTATAAATAAATGTAAATATATAAATTTGCCGTATGGGTTTTTATTGATTTCAATCGTTGACATGGCCTTACTCATTTAATATTAAAGATATCATGGTTATATTTTCACACAAAGTTCTTAACATTATGTAGGATGATTGTATGCAGAAAACTGTAAAAATCACAAATTTGGCTACTTGAGCTGGGTTTTTCTTTTCAGCTGTTGATATCATGGAAAATGTCGCCGCCGTCTGGATAACCGTTGGAATTACTTCAAAAAATGTTGCTTGATAGTAAACAAACAAAAAATATGTGACAAAACCTGTTTTTTTTTTTTCGAGAAAATTATAAAATTATCTCTCAACAGCAAAAGTTGTAAAGTGTAATCTGATACATTTCCACAGGCTGGTTTATCACTCAGGTTACTTCAAATCTGTACTTGATTGCGAGATAAGCAAGTTTGGACAAACTAAACTGAGGAATTTATGCAATAATTCATAAGATAGCATCAGATTTCATTAGCTTCCCACTCATTTCTCATGTTTTTTTACTTTGGCAAGGAAGTCATGTATTTATTATTCACGCTGACTGATATACTTAGTTTTGGTTTATTTTACTGGGATCACATGCAATTATGTTGGTAATCAGATGTTTGAAATGAATAGCGACTTTGTGTGTTTTTATGTGAAAGTTCTTTTTATCATTTTTATGCATTCTTTAAGTGTATTATATATGCCTATTTGCCCTAGGGATTGGGGGTTTTACAGTGTGTTGAAGTCACTTAATTTTCTTTTCCTTTCCAGTGATTGCTCATTTGCATATCAAATCACATGTGCTCACATGTCATATGCTCTTCGATTACATATGGAAGTTCCTGATGCAGGTGAAATGCATCATTCCTCTGTAGCCCTGCCCACCTAGTATACATTTTATTATATCCAATATATCTAAAACTTTAAAAATACAGTAACTGAAGACAAATCTCCAGTGGGCATCTGGTGTTGAAAAGACATTAAATGGACATCAAACGTTGATGACAAAAACAGGTCAAATATGCAAATCAAACTGACATCAAAACAATTTGATGTAAATTAAACGTCATTACACACGTAGCCTTTATATACATTAGACCAGGGCGGCATTACACCAAAACTCTTAAACAGCTATAAAAGTTGTTCATTACTATTATTATATCTTGAATTAAAGTTTATGTATACTATATGCATAGTCAAAGTTTACTGAATACTAACAATTTAAATGAAAACAGGCTGTACTCTTCGTTATACATTATAAATCAGTTTTACTTTCCAGATGTATCATGCATGTATAGCCAGATTCATAAACTTACTAACAACAACCTGCAGTGATTCTAAATATGACTGTAATAAATCATACATGACCCCTTTATTTCCTGATCGGAAAATTAAAAGGTGATATTTTTTAAAACAAGGTAAGGATGAGTAAATAATGGAATGATTTTTACTTTAGGGCCTTATAACCTTTATCGTGACTATGAAACTGCTTCAATCACTTTATTCATCTCTTACCTGCCTCTGACACCTTCAGTCTTTCTAGCTTTCTCCACCGGTTTGCTCTCCTTTCCAGCATTTAAAAAATGTTATATATCCATCTATAAAAGCAAACAAGTCACTGAAGGTGGTTAATATTCTATCTGATATGTGTTTCATACACAAAATTTAAGTGCACTGGGTCTGTTACATGCGCCAGGTGTGTTTGTTTGTTTAAACTTAAAATGACAAATTTCTCAATGGCACATTCGACACAATCATATCATTCACAGCCAGTATTACTAGAAAAAGGCAAAAATATAGACATTGTATTGCAAAATGTGTCATTTATGACGGTAAACTAAAAACGCCACTGCTTCAGGCTGCAGCGCCATTTTGAATTATTAACGGGGGGGATAACTAATTAGCTCATTTAAGGCGGGAAATATTCTTATATTTTGCAGACATGGCTGCACTCACACAGGCTAGCAAACAAATTACAACATTAGCAAAAAAAATACCTTCTATGGGGTTCCACCCTGCATTTTTATGAAACAGTAATTTTGAGTTTGCAGCTGCTTCCGAGTGACCTGTAGCACAGGCGCTCGCGCTCTCCTCTTTAATCCACTGGTACGACGCATGCGCAGAACAGCACAACTAATTAAATGTCTCATAAACTCGTTATTCTTTTTCATCGGAATGTTCTGCATTTTGCGTTATTTTCATTATTATTTTCGAATAAATTGCTTTTACAAATAAATAAAACTTCAGAAAATTATATTTGATAGTTTGGTAGAAATATATTTTTAAAAGGTTCTAGAACCGCCCCTGCATAAATCCTAAAAAGGAGCATCGGTGTGGATTTATTTGGCCACTAGATGGCCTCGTTTCCCTATTTATTCGAATCTAATGCCAGAATTTAGTAATGCAAGTGAACTTGAAATTAAATCCTAAAATTGTTTAACCCTCATAAACTCCTATATACAAATATTTTAAATATAAGTATTTAAAGAAAATAACATATTAAACTATAGTTTTTATTGTTCCACCTAATTAAAAGATGAATTAGAAATAATATCTTCTGTATTTACAGCGTTTATTTAT
Organism: Paramisgurnus dabryanus; assembly: GCF_030506205.2. Taxonomy (NCBI): domain Eukaryota; kingdom Metazoa; phylum Chordata; class Actinopteri; order Cypriniformes; family Cobitidae; genus Paramisgurnus; species Paramisgurnus dabryanus. The sequence continues at coordinate 4,753,898 of NC_133346.1, read as the reverse complement.
CAATCTTTAATAATCTATTAAATATATTTGGCTATACAAATACATTGTCTGTTTGAATTTAAATTGTGTGTTTTATGCGTTCCTATTTAAATTTTTATTGTATAATTTTAACAAGGAATACAATTATAGGACCGCTAAACATTGTGGTAAGTTAAGAAACAGTGGCAGAAAAATTAATCACTTTCCAGTTACTACAGACTGAACAGCAGCCAGCTCGGATTAAATAAATTATCAGTGTCATACAGCCGCTGCATCAAACTGAGGCCTGCGCACATGCTAAGACACACCCACTCACCGGGGAGAGGCAATCTGATTGGTTGCTATACATACCGTGGCTCTTGCTCTTCCATGATTGGTGAATTCTTGCTTTGCCATTACGTTATGCTCTTTCCACAAATACACAGGGATGACCGAAAGAGAAGACGTAATGGAGCGTTCACGAGCGTCTTTGCAATGAGCATCGTATTATCCAACAGTTTTTACCGACGGGAGTTGCAATGAAGGTATTGTTAAAATGTTGGCTGAAGAAATAATCGTCATGTGATTCCAGCGGGATTAATGCCAATTGCCGGCGACGCGATTCTGTTGCGTTTTAACTTTAATATTTGAAATCAGGAATATATTTTGATGTAACGTTATTTGATGTCTGATATGCAAAAAACAGAGTTCTTAAAAGTTGCAGCAGTTTGTTTTGGGTGAGTGTGCATCGTATGATGATGTCTGCAAATAGCAATAATGCTTGTCATGCTTTTCGTACGTTGCATTTGCAGTGTTTGCGCATGACTGATCGTTGTTTATGTAGTTTTTATGTTGATTGTAATTAGATACTATCCGTAAACTGTGTGGAATGAAATTGTCTAGTGGACGTTTGCTCATCATAACCCAGTTTATCGCAGCACTTCTCTAATGAGATTGGAGGATGTGGTCTGTCTGTGCCAGCAGCTGATATGAATGGACAAACAGCTCAGACACTCACGAGGAGCAGAAGTGATTTCCTCACAAAAACGTCATTTTATTACATGTTTTTGTGCGTTTATGATTGCGATGACGTCAGAATAGTGATGAAACGTATCGTAATGATTGGGTGAGCTCGTGTAAAAACACAGCTCAGAGATTCTCACTGTGTCAAAAGGGGTTCCCCCCATCAAAATGATCACAATTGAAGTAAATAACAGCATTTGTGACTATGACGTCAGAGTAGTGAATGAGTGGATATGGTTATGAAAATAATTGTGATTCTGGTTGTGAAAAATTGAGAATAGTCACGGACAGAAGTGATTTCCTCACGAAAACGACACAATTTAATTACATAAAATTGCGATGACGACAGAACATGGATAAAACCGATTGTGATAAATGTGTAGGCTAGTGTAAAAACACAACTCGAAGATAATTGTCAAAAGTCTTTTCCCCCCACAAATTTGCATCACAATTGACAGAATTATGACTGTGATTATGACGTCAGAGCAGTGGAAAATGACGTGAGAAGAATGGTTATAAAAATGATTGTGATTATTGGCCTAGGGTGATATAAATGCAAAAACAGCTCAGACGTCATTATGCAGGGACATAAGCACTACTTTTCACAGTGACACAAATAAATATGGCGTAGTGTTTAGAATGGCAGATTTGTGATTATGATCACTGTGTTTATCTAAGCTCTTGTGAATGCAAAAGCTGCTTAAAGAACATACAGGATTTCCCCCACTGAAACGTCACAATGTAATATGGGTATAACATCAGAGCTATTGTGATTCTGATTGTGATGATCGGCTAAGCTGATATAATTGGACAGGCTGCTCACAAGGGCATTGTTTTCCCTGACTATGACATTAGAACAGTGTATTACAAATATTGATTGTTACTTCTTATGATTATAATTTTCGTGAACACAAAATTGAGGTTAACTGGGTGAATTTGTCCCTGGATGAGAAATTATAATTTTTTTAATAATGTCAACTGGCTCACTTCAGGCAGTTTTCACCTTAATTCTTAATAGATCAGCATTGAGCGTCTGTGAATGAATGAGTGTAATTAGATGATGCTTATCTGCATATCTGTTCATTTAGGTTTATGAATAAGAGCTCTTCTGTCTGCCTTACCTGTGTTTTATGTAATGATGGGGTAGTGACACTTTTTATTTCCCCTGGGTAAAAAAAGCTCAAAGTAGATTTAGAAAGAAATGGCTGTTGTGGCTTTGCCGTTTTTGTGATATACCTGTATTCTACTATCCTTAAAGCAATACTCCAGCCAAATATCAAAATTACCCCATGATTTAGGTACGTCCAAGATGGCGTCATAATCGGAAGCTAGTTATTAATATTGAAATATGTTTTTACAAAATCGCATTGATTAACCACAGACAGCCTTTGTTAACCCCTTGGGGCCATGTAGATTACCTTTGTTAAGAATGGATGCACTTTTTGTGGGTGTTAAGTCAGAAGTTGTTCCCTGAACCCTGTTTTCTAGCATTATAAAGCTTGAAAGTTTGGAGTTCAGGGAGACTTTGCAAAGTAATCATTATAATGTAAACACAGGACTTCATAAATCTTATCTGAGTAAGTTTCAGATCTGTGGAGATGATTAGACATATGCTGTTTAATAATAAACCGGTGGGAAGATGAAGTGCTGTACCAGAAGATCATTATTAAAATGCCAGTCATTTTCTACTAAGAAGTCTGTCTGAAAAATCACAATACGGAAGATTACTAACATAAGATTTTTTACCATTTCAGCTAATAAAGGCATCAATCTTGTTACTTTACCTTTGTCTGAATAATAGTTTAAAAGCCATCTTGGTTTAGTTTCCAATGAGTTATACTAGTTTAAACCCATCTTGTTAGATTCCAGTGAGGTTCCTGTACCACTTCAAAAGTACAGTACTGTAAATCTTAAACTGAAAACTCTGTCATTATTGACTTACCCTTATGCTTTTACTTTTTCTGTGAAAAATACAAGAGGAGATTTTGAAAAATAGTCACACATGTCACAATTGCAGCCCATAAGTGACCACAAGCATCAACCTCCACAAAGCTCCATAAAGTAAACATATACAATAAAATTTTATTTGAAGTATCCCAACATGGTGAGTAAACAATGACAGAATTTTAAGTAGTGCAATCTTTCCTTTGAAGGTCTAGTGTGTAGATTTTTGCAGCATCTAGTGCTAAAGCTGTGAATTGCAACCAACAACTCAGTTCACACCAGGCTTGTTTGAAGCATCAAATTCGCGTCTACCACTTCTAGTTTGCCACTTAAAACATTTTGAGTTTACTCGCTTCATTAGCACGAGAAAGCCGCGCGTGAAATTCCAGTCATCGAGACATTCACGCGAAATTCGCGTCATGGGAGGGGCTTCTGCGACTCGTTTCCTGTCATCACATCACTACTAGAGCAAGCTCCTGATTGGTTAATGCGGTGCGTTTTTCCGCCAAAGTTCAAAATTTTCAACTCGCGCGTTTCCCCTGGCAACACTCAATTCGCACAAACTAGATGCGTGAATCAGGCGGAATCGCGGCTACCGCGCTGCGCTAAACGCCTCATTCACGCCGAGAGACCTCCATACGCGCTTCAATGCGTCTTCACATTAACATAACATTGAACTCAATCACACTTGACGCCTCTACCGCGGCTGGTGTGAACACAGCATTAGCCCTTCTTTTCGAAACGCATAGTGGTGCTACGGTAGCCACCACAGGACAAATAGGTCATCGTCTGAGAAAACTTAGTGACAAAACACACTTTAAAAATCATTTTGTCTATTTATGGCTATTGTAGAAATATGACAGCGACTTACATGTAAGGGGACCCGCGATGTATGTAGATAAAAACGGCTCATTCTAAGGTAAGAAAAACAATAGTTAATTTTCTAAGGTCTTCATATGCACTGATAATATAGACAGTTTCAGCAGTAAGAACATAAACAAACGCCTTTCGTGGAACAAACGTAACTTCCGGTAAACTCCGCAAAGAATCAATAACAACAAAGTCCTTTAAGAGTAGTTTATTTCTGATAACAAGCTAAATAAACAACACGTAGATTACCTTCATTCAAATCATAGCTAAAGTGTATCAAAAACTACAGTGAGCTAATGTTATTGTGTAAAATATATACTATACATGTATACAATGTCCTCTTCACATGCGGTGATCCATGATCGCCATCTCCCCTCGTCTTTAGGAAACTAAAACATTTGTTATTTTCAACAAGGTATTTGTTCCAGAGTTCAGTTTAGCAACTAGTCAGACCATTAAATGAACAAAGACCGGAAGTAAAGCTCAGCTTAAACAGGTAACACCGTCAACGCACGTGTGTCCAATGAAACCGTGTATAGTTTTGTATATTATATTGCATTTCTGTCAAGAGATCCTTCTAAAAGTTACACTATGCACCTTTTTTAGTTAAAAAAAATATGTTCATGCAACAACATTTTCAGTCCTGCTGGATTAACAACATCTGCTTGCGTATTTTGTTATGCACTCACATGTGAAGGCTCATTAGTCAGAATAATTATGCAACTCTGTCAATGGGGTGAGGGAAGAGAAGTCGGCAGTTCTGTTTTAACTTTATATTTGCAGGTGAATCTACAATAAATATGTTTTCCTGTAACTCAATGGGTGCGACATTGCGTTAGCTACAAGGTCATAGCTTTGATTCCCAGGGAACAAACATACTTATAAAAATATGTGTGCACTTTGGATAAAATGCAAAAATGTACTGAAATGTACATTTGCTTGTCTTGTAAATGAATTCAATTAATTGATACATAACGTTTGAGAAATGCAAACTCAAGTTGAACACGCTCCATAAAGTTATCATCTAATTCAGTTATCAGTCTCTGTATGTATTTTATTGTGAGCGCTAGACACATTTGTTTTAATTTAGCTGATGCCGGCACACAGACGCTCATCTCTCAGGTCTCTCCGGAGTACATCGGGCTTTAAAGAGAAGAGTTTACCGTAGTTATTCTCTTTCAAATGAGTCTCAGTGAATTAGATCGTGACTGAGCGAAGCTGTTATGCTTTGTTTGTCTTGATGCACACAACGCAACAGAGCTTTCTGAAAAAGCAAGAGTCAGAAACTACTACTGACTGAGACATCCATACTTCCAGACAGGCCAGATGTATGCACATACGTGATATATGACCCTGTCTGTCAAATTCAGGTTGAAGTCTCATAATCTATTTATGAGGAGCATCAAAGTTTGATTGATTTTAACCTTTGACATGACCTTACCGTCAATATTAAAGATTTTAAGGTATGCTGGTAAATAACTGCAATAATGTAAATTTGAGTGGAGGATGTCCTACAGATCTAATCCACTTCCTGTATCATTTAATCTCCTATATTTTTAATTCCTTTATCATTTGTTAACTATTAAATCTTAGCTGCTATTGGTACATTGAACATAAGCAAAAAAGGACATTCAACTGTGATTTGTTTGATTGATGTGCCTTCTCCATTGCTTGCGGGGCTTTAATTGAAGAGACAGGGGAAATCTGCGATACCGGCGCTCTGCCAAACTGAGACACGAGGAGCGACTTCACGCCCCGACCTTATGTTACACAACACGGCACTCACATTAATGAACTTGCATACTGTTCAAACATCCCGTATGCTGCCAGAGGGGCTTGATTTCAACCCAGGGTTGCTTATTAACAGCCAACATTGGTTATCATCTGATAAACATAGAAAATATGACTGACCCACCAAATAGATTTCAGTATGAAGGGTTGTTGATTTCAAACTGGCTTTCTTAAATACAGAATGATGAGACTGCTTTATTTTATTTGCTTTACCGGTATATTGCTGCCTTTATTGCTTTACCATTTTTTTTAAGGGACATATCATGCAAATCTGACTTTATCCACGTTTAAATGCTATAATTGGGTCCCCAGTGCTTCGATCAATCTAGAAAATGTGAAAAAGATCAACCCAGTAACTTAGTTTTGGTAAACCATTCTCTGCAAGCATGTGACAAAATAGGTCATTGAAATTTTTCTCCCCTTGTGATGTCAGAAGGGGATCTTATTATAATAATAGAGCCACTTAATCTGCACTAACCAACCACAGCACTGCTATTTAGTAAAGAGACAGAGAGAAAGAGAGCAAATTTTTTGCTCACACCTACAAAGAGGCAATTAAACATGCTATGATAAATTATCTATATGGTATTTTGAGCAAAACTTCACATATTTACTCTGGGGACACTGAAGATTTTTTTTACATCTTAAAAAATGTTGTGAAATGTACCCTTTAAAATATATAATTTACATAGAAATCAAGAGCCCTGCAAAAAATTATGGCATAGCCACTTCAGAGTCTTGATCTCAACATCATCAACTTAGTCTGGAATGGTCTGGGCGGAATATCATTATTTTTGAAAACCCCATGCTTAAAACCTTTGCACAGCATTGCTTATAATGCAGCATTCTTTCTTAAGTGTTATTGCTTTAAAGGTGCAGTGTGTAAAGTAGGGCTGGACCAGAAAATTTGAATATTCGAATATTCGTTCCGTGGGTTGACATTCGATTTTCAGTTTTGAGATTCGAATATATATATATAAATATTTTTCAGCGTTAAAGGACAAGTTCGGTATTTTAGACTTAAAGCCCTGTTTTCAGATTGTTTATGGTCAAATAGAATGGTTTTGACTGAAATTTCGACATTTTCGGCTGCCCTGAGAATTTTCGCTTGTTTGTGTTTCAGCTCAGACCTCTACAATGGCTTTATAGGTGCACTGGAACAATCCTTCCTAAAATGCATTAAACTTTCGTTTACAAAGACGAGAAACTCACCGAGTGGTCAGGGGTGTTCACTGATATGCTCACACAAAAATCGCGTTAAAAGATGCTTTCCAACAGCTGTTTTAGCATTCGTTGTTAACTTGTGGACCTATTTCCCCAAACGCCTCACACCCGTACATTCTTCCGCTTAGAGCTTGAATAATAAACACTCCAGCCCAGGAGGTGGCGCTAATCCGCCTTTGCCAATTGCAAGAATAGAAACAAAGTTCCCGGCGCGGAGTAATACCGTACCTCACAGGACGTCTAATACAGTCAATGGAGTTGGTAAAAACTACGATAAAACCTGTTGGAATGCGTCTTTTGGAGCGATTTTTGTGTGAGCATACCAGTGAACACCCCTGACCACTCGGTGAGTTTCACGTCTTTGTAAACGAAAGTTTAATGCATTTTAGGAAGGATTGTTCCAGTGCACCTATAAAGCCATTGTAGAGGTCTGAGCTGAAACACAAACAAGCGAAAATTCTCAGGGCAGCCGAAAATGTCGAAATTTCAGTCAAAACCATTCTATTTGACCATAAACAATCTGAAAACAGGGCTTTAAGTCTAAAATACCGAACTTGTCCTTTAATGCAGAGCTTTTGCCAAGCAGGAAGTGCGCTTCACGCTCCCGCTCTGTAGGTGGCGCAGAGAGACCAACATCCATAGTCAACAGCCATCAAACAGCACCAGTGGAAGAGATCGCCTCGAACGGAAAGCGCGCTTCCTGCTTTGGCATTCACACTATTAGTGTTGTAAATAACGTTCAGTTTCTTGCAAAAACTGATTGATTTGCTTCACAAGACGTCAATATGTCACACAGAGTTATGGGGGATTACTTTTGTATTGGATATATATGCTTTAGCTCTTAAAGTGTGCGGATCGGTTGACTTGCATGACGGAGCACTGGGGTTTCTGCAAAATATCTTCTTTATTGTTCTGCTGATGAAAAAAACATATTGATGGTGTAAGTGTTATAAATAAACTTGATTTTGAAAGTATGCTACCGTTTTATTACAGTTTGTTGAACTTCGTTCATTTATTTTCGTTGTTTTATTTAAATAGCCTACCCTACGTTGTCAGTAATTACTGTGCTGCTAATTTCTGATACGGGAATGTTTATTTGTTAGAAAAATGTTAGGCTACCTTATTAAAAGTATTGCTCTTGTGTTTTGTTTCACTAATGCTGTTCTCGCAGGACGCGTGACAGGCACGCCGCTTCCAGCTTGCGCTGTTCTGTAGTATTTTTAAAGTTTATTTCTTAAAGTTTATTCTAAACGTGTCACATGTCCATATTGCACGAAAAAAAGGCACTACACTCCCTTGAGTCCGCAGCAACACATCCGCCACATAATAAAACTGTAGATAAACAGACACACACACACACAGATTCCTGCCTTTATTAAAGAGAAAAATATGTTCAGCCCCTCCTTCCGAAGCTTCGAATATTCGATTTTATTTCTACTAGAGCTTCGAAGCTCAAAAAATGGTATTCGGAACAGCCCTAGTGTAAAGTTTAGCAGCATCTAGTGGTGAGGTTGCGAATTGCAACCAACGGCTCAGTCCACTGCTCACCCCTTGCTTTTAAAATGCATAGAGAAGCTACGGTAGCCGCCACCGAAAAAACATGTCATCGTCGGAGACAACTTAGTAAAAAAAGTTTGGCTTCTGTAGAAACATGGCAGTACAAAATGGCGACTTCCATGTAAGGGGACCCTCGATGTATGTAGATAAAAATGTTTTATTCTAAGGAAATAAAAACATAACGGTTCATTAAAAAAGGTCTTTATACACCCCTGATAATATAGTTTTGTATATCATTCTGCATTTCTGTTAAGAGATCCTTTTAAAAATTACACACTGCAACTTTAATGTATACACGCACATATGATTCGAAACACTAATATTTAAATGTATGTAGGTTCATGTGTTGATTTTATACAGCCATGCATACTACTGCTGCTTCTGTATTATGTAAGTGTCTTATACAGTAAAGCCTTAGGGTAAACCAAATGGCCTGCATGGCTGAACATGCTCTGTGCCAGCGTAAAGACAACAACAGATTTCAGCTAAAACTACAACACTGCAACACTCATACGGCCACATTATGCCGGTCCACATTCACCTCTATATCTCTCTCAGCCAGTCTTTCTCAGTTTTGCATCACAGGATGGATGTGTGATCTTTGCGGGCCATTGATTTTCTTGGTTTTAAACAGAAGATGCATTCTGTTACTCACACAACACCCCCCCCCCCCCCACACACACACACACACATACTCATGCAGTCTTCTGAGACAATACGCCATGTTGGGTCACAGGATGGTCTGCAGACAGTAGCCATGTTTAGTGTCAATAAATAATGTTTGTGTGCACTTATGGGGGTTTATTGATTGAAGCTTTTCTGCAAGGAAACAGTGACTGTTGTTTACAGTTGAGGTTTTAATATTTGCCCTACAACAACTGAACAGTTTTTCATTCTGGGGGAGGTAATGTCATTCAATATTCATGAGTGATCCTATGCATGTTTGGCTAGACATAAAAAATCTGATGTACAGACTGAAACATACAATTTCAATCCACCCACAGCTGTTTATGGTTTCCAATTAAAATTCTCAAATTCGTATGTTATCCATACCCTTTGCCTCTTAATCACCATCTGTGTTTACATTCGTTGAAGTCAAATGACGTCAGATTAAATTAATCAATAATTGTCATAATGATACGGAGCCCCTAAGGGGACATGGAGCAAAAATTAAGTAAAGTTTAGTTTCGCGTGCTCACGTGAAACTTTCGCGTGCTCACGTGAAACTTTCGCGTGCGCACGCAATAGTTTCACTTTATTTAATTTTTGCTCCATGTCCCCTTCGGGGCTCCGTAAGATTATGACAATAATCGATTAATTTTATTATCAATTAACTAATTTCCCGCCAACCTTTTTTTTTGTTGCCCGCCAGCTTTTCACAAAATGCTTTTAACTCTTTCCCCGCCATTGATGAGATATCTCGTCAATTAAGAGAAAACGCTTCCCCGCCAATGACGAGATTTTCTTCCGCAACTTTTTAAACCCGGAAGTATTGCCCTATGGCAAGCTGCTGCATGTCCGTGTCTGTTTTAAAGATCGCTCTGAATGGGATGAAAAGTCCTTCACAAAAATTGAATTATCTCTGCTTTTTGCTCAAAATGTGGTGTTTTTGCAGAAACCTACCCATATTCAAAAGCTGATTGCAAAAGAACCACTGAAGGTAGGTTGAAACGGTTTTTTTTTTGTTTGAAAGCAGAGGGTCTGTTCTTTCATTTGGTATATTGTATGTTTATATATTTAAAGAAAAACATTTTCTGGAAGGCATTAAACTTTGGTGAAAATCATGAAAAACGCTGACGCTGGCTGGCAACTTTTTTTTAAAACGCTGGCGGTAAAAGAGTTAAGGAAACTTTTATGCTATGAATATATAAACATACAATATATTTTAAATGAAAGAACAAACCCTCTGCTTTTAAACAAACAAACAAATAAACAAACAAAATGGAAAAAGTTTCATCCTATATTCATTTGTTATCTTTTTATCACCTCTCAAATATGGGTAGGTTTCTTAAAAAATACCAAATATTGAGAAAAAAGCTGAAATACTTGCATTTTTGTAAAGGAATTTTATTAGAGATCAGATTCAGAACGATGATCAAAACATTCACTGAGTTTAAATGTTTTATAACTTTACGTGAAGCAGCTGCATGGTAAATTTTAAACATTCAAAACTAAATAATATAATGCAAATCACAAATAATTATGGGATTTATATTTTTAGTAAAAAATCCAAAACGAATGGCTAAAGGACACCTTAACTTAGTGCTGTGTGAAAATTTGATAATTATAATTTTCTCGCTATAATACAAAAATTGTGCACATACATATGAATACAAATGGGATCATGGTCTGGCGGCAGTGTTATGGCACAGCCACCATAGTGAATGAAAAATTACTTAACCAGCATCTAAATTTACACCGTAAGTAAACGAAAGCTCTCAGAAATCTCACACCATTAGACCGTTGGAGAGTAAGAATACTCCGGCTAATGTAGGATCCCTCGTTGCATCCCTTTAGATTTTATGAGAGCATTGTTTGGTTTGAACATCCATTTAGCTGAAACCCAAGACCATCTGTTTAGCTCTCGCAGTCTGACGTCATTTCAAAACTGAGATGTGTGAAGGACATCATTTTGCCCTAACAACCATTTCTACTGTATCATATTCCTCACGCTGTCAAGGATTCACTTAGCCCGCCTAACTGCTTGATTTATTGCCGAACGCAGACAGAGTTCAAAAACATTAAACTCTGATTTAATATTCTGTGTTATAAGAACATGTTGAGTGGAGTTGTTTGCCTTCCTGTTTGGATGCAGAACAGTTGGGAGTTACATAAGCATATGTGCATGATTGCGTATGTGGATGAATAAATCTGCCCTTGGTGGGGAAAATGAATACTGGGCTTTTTGCTCCGTGTTATATTGAAAAATAAAATATAAACACTGGGAAAGGACTAATTGTTTGTCCAAATAATGTTAAATATGTAAAGTCGATGGTTGAACAAATCATAAAAACATTTATTTTTTCAATTGTTTTTATTTTCCATTACGTCACACCTTTGAAGTGACTTAAGATACACATATATAAATATATTTTCCCGTATACATGCTTTATATCCAAAAAATGTCATTTTTTCCAGGCAGGGGCCTCCTCCATGTGGGCATCATGTTGTGGGCTGTTAAATGAGGTGATGGGCACAGGGGCGGTCCGTACCCAACCTCCAGGCTTTGGAGCTGGAGCCGGTCCGTTCCGCTTCGCTCCCAGTGCTGGATATTCTACTTATCCCCCCACCAGCGCCACCTCAGGAAGCACAGGCTTGGTGTGCAAAGCTTGTGGACTCGCCTTCTCTGTGTTTCGACGAAAGGTAAGACCACTGACGTACTATCGAGTCAATGCCAAGTCTTTGCCCACTGTTAAAGGGGCCATGGCACAAGACTTTTTTAAGATGTCAAATAAATCTTTTGTGTCCCCAGAGCACATATGTGAAGTTTTAGCTCAAAATACCATATAAATAATTTATTATAGCATGTTTAAATTGCCGTTTTGGGTGTGTCCTTTAAAATGCAAATGAGCTGATGAAATTCAAACACTGATCACAATGATGGTGGTTTGTTGCAATTAAAACTCAATTGTGCTTTTCTCTGCACTAAATGGCAGTGCTGTGGTTGGATAGTGCAGATTAAAAGGTGGTATTATTATAATAAGAGCTCCTTATGACATCATAAGGAGAGCCACATTTCAACACCCTATTTTTTCATGTGCTTGTAGAGAATGGTTTACCAAAACTAAGTTGCTGGGTTGATCTTTTTCACATTTTCTAGGTTGATAGAAGCATTGGGAACCCAGTCACAGCACTTAAACATGGAAAAAGTCAGATTTTCATGCCATGGCCCCTTTAACGCAATGCTCCACCAATAGAGCTAAAGGACTTTTGTGAATCTTCATGCAGTTCAGTTGCTTAGAAAAGGACAGATGTGATGAAAGATCTCAGCGGTAACTTTTCCACAAAGTATCATGCTTTTGATATCATATCAGCGGTTTCACAGCTGTTTGCAGATGCTTGGACAGCGTGACAGACATGCACAGATATTTTGGTTTGAACTTTAGTAGAACGGATTTATTGTACAGTGGATTTATATACATGGTGGCATTTGATAGCAATCACTGGACCTACAGAGACGCCAAGTGTTTATCAGTGAGTTTCGAAAGAAATGATGCTTTATGGTAATGGCTTATGCAGCATGGATGGGAAGTTATTCTGCATCACTTCAAAAAAAGTCTTTGTGTCAGTAAAGCATTGCATTAGCAGCACAAAGGCCATGGATTTATGGGCATTTGTAAACCTAAGCATTTGGTTTTGTCACGGGTATCATTTTGGCATTATCATCGTCCTTACGTTTCCCATCTCTCTCTTTTTGCCCCTTCAGCACGTTTGCTTGGATTGTAAGAAGAGCTACTGCTCGCTGTGCTCCGTTCTGCAGGAGAACCTGCGGCGCTGTGCCACCTGCCACTTGCTGTGGGGCACGGCCTTCCAGCGGCCGCGGTTAATGCGACTCCGCGTCAAAGACCTGCGACAGTACCTCATGCTGCGAAACATCAACACGGACACATGCAGGGAGAAACAGGACCTGGTGGATCTCGTGCTTTGCCATTTGGGGGCCGAGCTGGAGATGGGTGAAGATGAGGAAGAGGAGGAAGAGGCAGAAGCGGACGTGGACAGTCTGAACTCTCTCCCGCGCTCCCTCTCCACCACGCCCGCCCCTGCGGTGCGATCCGCCTCCCAGCAGTCGGTACTTTCTGGAATCGCCTCTCAGGGAGATGCTCTTAGTCACAGCGATAGCTCAGGGACAACCAGCCAGGTGAGACTGTTGGGTCTGATTTCTTACACATTTACACTAGTGACGTTTCCCATGTTTCTGAAATAACTACAATCCCAGGCAGTGATAATTATTTGTTGCACTCGAGTAAAGAAAAATGCTTTTAAAATCATTGAAATGTGTTTATGCTACACTGTGAACCATGGTTGTGGCTAGAAGGGATACAGCAAATGCTGAAATATCTGTTTTTATACTAATCCTACACCCAAACCTAAACTCTACATCTCACTAGATTAAGGGGACATGCACACTAAGGTGGTTACACCGGTGTATGTTTTCAATTACTTCCAACGGAAGTGCCGCGCTTTTCAAAAATGCCAGCAGCTGGCAGGTTTTTCAGCGCTGAGCACCCAGAGTTGAAAAAGCTCGTCAATGTCACTTATCACTCCACCTTCCAATCACAGTTGAGGAGGGGCGGGACAGATTTCACAATCTGCCGGGCGTTTTTAGCCACGTTTAAATGCTTTGGCTGGCGTATGTTTTCAATTGTATTTATTTTTTCATTTAACCTTTATTTTACCAGATAGGCACGTTGAGAACAATTTCTCATTTAAAACGGCGACCTGGCCAAGATAAAGTGCAGAGTGCAAACAACAAATAGTTACACATAAATAACAAGACAAATTTACAAAAAAACAATACAATTTATAAACATTCATAAAACGACACCATTGCTTCCATTCGAAGCACCGCGCTTTTAAAAAACGCCAACAGCTGTTCTTTTTTTTTCGCGCTCAGCGATGAGTTCCCAAAATTGAAAAATTTTCAACTTTGGGTGAAACGCTTAGCTCTTCAATGTCACTTCTCACTCGGTCATCCAATCACAGTGAAGGAGGGGTGGGACAAATATCACAACACCAACTGGCGCATTGTTTAACGACTGATAAACAAAGCATAAGTATTATAGTAACCAAAGCGTGCTCAGCACCGAGTACCCAAAGTTGAACAATTTTCAACTTTGGGTGAAACGCTTAGCACGTCAATGTCACTTCTCACTCAGTCATCCAATCACAGTGAAGGAGGGGTGGGACAAATATCACAACACCAACTGGCGCATTGTTTAACGACTGATAAACAAAGCAGAAGTATCATATATTAACCAAAGCGTGCTCAGCACTGAGTTCCCAAAATTGAAAAATGTTCAACTTTGGGTGAAACGCTCAGCTCGTCAATGTCACTTCTCACTCGGCCATCCAATCACAGTGAAGGAGGGGTGGGATAAATATCACAAGACCAACTGGCGCATTGTTTAACGACTGATAAACAAAGCAGAAGTATCATAGTAACCAAAGCATCTGCTTGGCGTTTAAATGCTTTGGTGTACACGCCCCTTAGGTGTTTGCTGTATCCATTCTAGCCAAAACCTTCTTTGAACTGTTGACATGACAGGTGGAGAACTCTGGGTATACAGACCATTTGCTTTTAAGAACGTATGCTTTCAGAGCATCATGGTTTTGGTAATCTATAACACTTTATACCCTGATCTATAGATTGCTTTCTCTGGACAGCCATTAAGCTGCTTCTAGCCCTCAGTTACTGAACATTGAGCGACGCAGACGTGCTTTGACTCGATGTTACCTTGCGAATGCTGGAAACTGCTGTATCCCACGAGGCCGGCCGTGACGTTTAAGCTTTGCTTTATCTTACGTGCTGAGCGGGTTACGTAATGGTGGACCAGGTTGTTGGATAATTCCTTCAGGCACGACACAACAAAGTCTGTTGATGGAGATTAATCACATGGACATTTAAACAAAGCACATCACGAAGCGGTAGTATTAACCGTGTGAGCAGTTAGGTAACTTCACCCTGACATTTTTTATAGGACAAATGTGTGTGTGTGTTAGCCTAGCTTTCCTCAAGAGAACCTGGGTAAGCAGATTGACCCATTCATTATTGATAAACAGCCTTTACACGTCTGTATGTGGCCACGTGTGAGAATTCAGTTTGTGTGCGGAGTCTTCACATATCATTTATTCTTCAGGAAGAATGCAGGGCCATTAGCTAATTGTTTTGAATGCGGCATTAAAGAAAGAGATAGCATAGAGCATCGACTTATCCAGGAACGGGAACACTGTCTTCTTTTATGACGGTATCCGAGTAAAGAGAATAGTTTGAGATATCAATTGAAAGAAATCTGGATTGTCTTGATATTTCATGTACAGTTTGCAGAATTGAGAGAGTCTCATTGACAGAAACTGTAATAGGTGAACCCTTACAAAAATTAACGGTGTTTTTTGTGATAAAAGTGTAGCAACCATGGTATTTTGGTGTATTGATTACTATAAAAAAAACATGGTTTTACTACAGTAACCATGTTTTTTGGTTCTAACTGTAGTAAGACCATGGTTAATTTTCATAGGGGGAATGAATGTGATTGCATTAGATATAAAAAAATACAAAATATGATGTAATGTGGGACTTTTTTATTTTTATAAAGATATTGCAAGCACATTTTTAGGTAAATCATATTAAAAAGTTTGAAATTATAAAATCATTGTAATACTATTTAAATTAAGGCAATGAAGTCAGATACAGACTCAGAGTCTGGTAAGATGTTTTTAATGTATGTAATGAAGATAATGTAGACATTTATGGGGTGGTTTACCAGACAGGGATAAGACTAGTCCTAAATTTAAAAAAAAATGTAAGAGCTGTCCAAACTGAAAACAACTGGCACTGAAATATCTTAAAATACATCAGTGCCCTTATGTAATGTTTTTAGTGAGGCATGTTTGTTAAAACTAGTTATATTTCGTAATTAAACTAAGGGCTAATACTGACTTAAGCTAATCCCTGTCTGGGGAACCACCCCATAAGGTTGTATCTTTGGGGGCCATTTACACAACAACCAAAAACGGGACACTTTTATACATTTTTGGCTGTTTGTTTAGACAATGGCGTTTTAGGGTCCTGAAATCGCAACTTTTCGAAAACTTGTTTCAGTTTTTGAAAAAGTTTTTTCTGGCGTGATCTGTAAACTGTGACATCATGCACATGCGTATTACCTGTTAAGTCTACAGGTATGCATAACAACAATGGTGGACTACAACACTTGTGCTACACAAGATACTGAGTTTATTAACGCTTCAAAAAGTTAACAAAATATCACCGGCATCTTGATTGCTTATATTTATCGCTCTGTAAAACAATGCCTACAGTATGTGCACAGGTGCGTATTGTTTTTTTGCAAAGTAACATCACCAACTACTGGCCTGGCACTCTTAATACAGCGTTTGTAGTAATTTTCGTGTAAACGCTGATTGTTATAACAACTTTGTAAAATTATGCAAAGAAAAAGTTTTTTACTCAAACCTTGTTGTGTAAACATAGCCTTGGATATATTTATACTTGCTTTTTATCAAGTAGTACATGATAGTTTAGTACATAGCTTTAGAACAGCATTAACAAACTGTTTTCTGTGTGTTATTTGTAGGACCATGGAGATGCTGCGTCAGTTGCCCTTCTTAACCTGGAACCTCATGAAGAGATACTGGAGGTGTGTGAAGCTATAGCTGTATCCGAAATGATCCACTATTTGTCTCAAGTGTACACATTTTATCATATTTTACTGTAATGTTCTTCATAGTGCAACGCTTAACATGCTTTCACTAAATTTAAGAATGAAAGACAAATATTTTTGACATATATTCAAGTTTGTGTTGTGGACTGCAGTTGAGTGTTTTAACCCATCCATCCGCCTTGAACAGGAAAGTCCTGCGACGCAGAGACGGGCGCGTGCCTCTCTCTCAGATCTGGTCCACGAAACCGACATCGAAAGTCTGACGGTACGGCAACTGAAGGAGATCCTCGCACGAAACTTTGTCAATTATTCCGGCTGCTGCGAGAAATGGGAACTGATCGAGCGCGTCCATCGACTCTACAGAGAAAACGAACACAACAGAAGATCGAGTAAGAATCTGAAAATAATGATTACATCATTGTAACTTTTGGATATAAATTGAAGGATATACAGTATGGCTTTAAAGGGTACCCTGACTATAGACACATGTATGGTTTAATAAAATAAGAGTGGGATTGGATAAATGAATGTGAAATTGTAACAAATATTACACACGTTTTAATAAGTTTTGGAAAAAAATTTACTCAGAGGCTTCTATTTTGTTTACATCACAATGCATAATGCTCTTTTAACGCTACAACGATGTAAACATGATAAACTAGTCTTCAATCAGTAATTTTTTTAATTATGTAAAACAAAAGATGAGAGTTATAAATGCATTCAGACAGTAGGTGGCAGTATGTGGTCTTGACATCTGCGTGCCATTAAAAATACAAGAACATCAACGTCTTTTGTTCAGCACTTTCAGTATGAACCAGAGAGCAGGGTTCCCACGGGTCCTTGAAAGGTTAAGAATCTGCTAAAAAAATTCAAGAAATTCAAGAATTCAAAAAATTCAAGTCCTTGGGAAGTTTTTGAAAATATACATTCATAGATACAGGTAATTGAAAGTGTCTTGAATCTATTTTATGCAAGAAGTTTTCTGGAAAAAAAGGAACTGTAGTGTAGGATAATATAATTAAAGACTGTTTAAGCGCACGTGCTAAACTTTTCGCTTTAAATGCTTATATCTTCTGTATGCGAATGTTGATTCATACCAAAATGCTTTTTTGCATAGTTGTGTTTGACACATGAAAACGTCTCGGGTTACGTATGTAACTGTTGTTCCCTGAGAAGGGAACGAAACAATGTGTCTCCCTTTCCATACTTCCTGCGTCCCTGTAACTCCATCTTTGGCAATATTTCAGATAGCTATATTCTTCCTTGCTCCCGCATCACCCTGTCTTTGTCGTTAAGCCTCACCATTGGTTGAATTTGATATAGACATTCAGACGCACTTACCCTTGGAGGCGTCCCCAAAGTGTCACCGCAGTGACGCAGCACGAGTTCCCTCGAAAGGGAACTGTAACAATGTATATTTAAATTTGAACTCTGCCATTATTAAAACTATGTGTTCTCCCACATTAACATTTTGCATAATTAAAAAAGTAATAGGATACCGCAGAAGGCTGGCTAAGAAAAGATGAATAAATCTGGGATCTAACTGATATCAAAATGGCCACATATAAAATAATAGTATTTCTTATGTACTGTAGAATGGTTCATAAATCTTCTTTATTTACTGCATAAGATCACAGATATCTTTTGTTACTGTATAATTGGCACAGTAATGGGAAGGAAACTGTGTTCAGCTTTTATAGATGTTCAGTCTGAAAATAGCACAGCTGTCTGTCGTATAATCGGAAGAGTATACATCACCGTCTTAATTCCCAAAAAAGACAAAGAGCCTAAACATGCAAAACTTAAATCGAATAAAATCTGCTGTTGCTAATATGATTTACAAAGCATCTCTTGCTTCCCATAAAATTGTGTTTTTTTATTTTCTCTTTTTGTAGTGGAAAATGTTAGCAACAACCAAGCTGCAGGTAAGCAATACATATTTTATTATATAACATTTGAGAAATTAAAATCAACATTAACATTTGAGTTTAGTATGAAGTGTTAACTAGTAACACAGGCAGGGGTAAATATATAACCTTTCAATATTATGGATTACCATACCACATGAGCTATTTCACATTAGTAATTTTAAATAAATCCTGGATTATGGAACTCGTATAAAACAATTAACAATGAACATTACATTAACCCAGATTATGACTTTAAATAAATTCTCTTCATGGTAATAGCACTAACATACTGTTACTGTGTTTGCTAACCAAAGTCGTAGCCTATGCTCCTCCTATATGCAATGGAGGGATTGGAGGTAAGATTCAGTCTTTGTGTAATAGTGCTCCAATACCATTTCATTGCCATCATCTCATTACCATGAATGAAGGTGAAATGTGACTTTTCCCAATGCATGCTGGGAGTGATCGGTGTTTGATGCACTACGTGGTCCATGCGTGCATGATTACATTTTTGTCATGAAATATGCTCCTGTCATTATATATTTCATCACATTACTATAATTGCACCCTGCCAATATGAATTATATTAAAGATTAACACTTGGAAAAATCCCAAACTGATATGGAGGATTCATGATTAGAGCTGCTCATTCCTGCACAATATTTAAGTGCCTATTTGGAAAAGTACCAGATGTCTTTGTGGTTTGTTAGACAGTGTAAATGTGCACCGTTGACGATTTTGCTATTTTAGTAGCGCTTAGATGAAGCAGATCTCGGTGAAGACTGAATTAGTAAAGCTGAAAGCAAAGATGTTTCATTAAAAGGTTTGACCACTGATATTGACTTGTAAGAAAGACAATTTGTGTTAAAGAATGTTCAGGTACAAAAAGTTACAAAAGCTGTCACTGGGATGCTACCCATTAAAAAGGTCCTAATATGTACAATTTAGTTACAGATGTATACATTCGGTACCAATATGGACTCTTTAGTGTACAACCCCAGTGACAGCTTTTGTATATTTTTTCTGAGAGTGTAAGTAGACAAAAGAAGGCAACACTGTGTATGTTATAATATTTATTTAAAAAAAGTAGCTGCAAGCAGCACAGTCAAACAGGATATAATGCAGCTGTTGTGTATTGACTTGCAGATGGTGTTCAAGTGACCCAGTTGGGCGGCGTTGATGAGAATCTGTGTCGTATTTGTATGGATGCAGTAATAGACTGTGTCCTGCTGGAGTGCGGTCACATGGTCACCTGCACCAAGTGCGGCAAAAGGATGAACGAGTGCCCCATCTGCAGGCAGTACGTGGTGCGAGCGGTGCACGTCTTCAAATCTTAACACTGGCCTCGCTTCTACTCACTTTCAACACAATGATGGACGTACCAGTATGAGGCCATGACGGGACCGTGTGACTGCCCCTTAAGCTTCAAACTGAGTTAAAAGTCGTGGTAGCCGTTACTGCGCACATCTTTGCTATTTAGAGTGTGACCGTTATCTGCTGCCCACTTTTTTATTTGTTGACCCTTTTATGCTTATTTACATATTTACTAACCCAGGGAAAATGGATTTTAGAGGAATAAAGTATATATATGTTTAAAAAGCTTAAATGGTTTACATTCCTGTAAACGCAGAGAAATGTTTTATAGTATGTGCAATATTAGAAATCTTTACTTGTGCGTGTAGAGAAACCGATTGCCGTTAAGATGCATGTCGTCGTAACAATGAAGACCAATGCCGTGAAGGGGGAACATAGGTGCCAAAGTAGAAATGTGCAGAATGGCTTCTGGATTACGTTATGTGCTTTTACTAATAATTGTGTGATTTTTATTTGTTAAATCAGCTATTATCACAACACAATTTAGCATATGTGAAACAAATGACCAGCCAGCAGGGTAGTTATATAAAGCAATGGTGACTGTAAGTTTAAGAGAAACTGTATCGTATGTTTTTCCAGTCACTGAAATCCAGCATCTGCAGTTATGTAGCTTATTGAATAACCTTGGTTATTTTAATCTTGAATCAAACTTGTACCTGTAAAACATTAGGTGTGTGATTTAGTCTGCCTCCGTTATATTTTTTTAGCTAAAGGTGCACCATTTATGTTTGATTAACACTTATTTGTCCTTTTAGTATCCTAGACTTATATAGTAATATAAGTCTCAGGTGTGCCTAAAATTTTCAGCTTAAAATACGCCACAGATCATTTATTATAGCATTTCCAAAGTGTCCCTATTTGGGTGGGGGCAAAAATGGGATTTTCGTGTCTGTACCTTTAAATGCAAATGAGCTACTACTACTTATTTCCTTACCACAAGAAGCAGTGAGCGATTAAAGTGAAAGCAGATTTGATTCCTGTGAATACAGTCAATAGTATATTTCACTATTGAGATATGGCAAACAGCGTACTCGCTGAGGGCAGAAACTACGGTAATGCATGACTGTCAGTGAGTGGCTGTGGGCGGGGCTTTGTTTGTGTGACATCACATTAACAAGAGAATCAAAACAGCATGTCTATGAGACTGCTGTGGTTTAATGGGGATTAAAAAGGAGTGAGAGGATTTTTTTCATTGTAGGGTGGTTGTGTTCGCACATTTATTTTGCATAATAGGTGCCCTTTATATACCCATACTACAAAGAAAAAATTATTTATCAATGCCGTTAACAGAAATGTGCATATTTGTCATTGTCACCCATGATTGATTTATTTAGCAACCGAAGATATTTCATAACAAGGTGGTTACCACCTTAAACAGATTTTTAAACAGATTTGTCAAAGCGATTTTGTGCTCCGAAACATTTAAGTTAAGTGCACCTTTAATTGGTCATACAGCATTAAATAAACAAATTTTTACTGTTGATCAAGAAAACAAACCTGCTTTATTGTTCTTCATCTCAAGCAATACCATCAAAATCATCCTTTGGTGTGTTGTTAGAACAAAAAACGTGGACATTATTCAATTTCCACAAGCGGTGCTACATGGATTTACTTGTCACAGTCCTCCAATGTGTTTAGACCATTAGTGAAAACAGATTTTACTTAAGTTTTACTTAATTTTATCCCCCTCCTTTGTGAATATTCAAGTCTAGATATTTTTAAAATGATGAGAGGAAATGTGTTATATAATTAGTCTAGATGCATTTATGCTGTGAATTATGTAATCAAATGTATGTCTGTGGTATTTCCTAGACAAACAAATATAGTGTAATTATATGATTTTTATACAATATACAAAATATACATTCAATCTATGGATATATTTAACTTTTTTTACATTTGCTCCGCCCAGTTTTTCTAGAATGTAAACAGCATTGATTAAGTAGTTGGTTTAGTCTTGAAAAGACTTCAGTAGAATTGATTGCTTTTGTCACACCCATTCATTTAAATAATGATCAGATTTTTGTTAACCTTGTCCACATTTGTGTACCCAACACTGACACTGTGCATACATGTGTGTTTCTAATGCTGCTATCTCTAAAAGATGTCACTTACAGTAGGCAACTACTCTAGCTGAGCAGACAACATTACACTCTAAATTACATAAACTGAACGCTGCAGGATGTTTTGGGGTCTGGTCTTTGTATTTTGGAATGTTGAACTTTTTATTTTGGTAATTCAAAGATGATTTATGAACTTTAATAAAATATGGTACCTTGAATTAACAATTTTCTGTCCTATAATATTTTCGATGTTGTAAATACGTGTTCGACTACGCAGATCGACCTCCGTATGACATTAAAACACCGCGGGAGATATTTCAATAGCACAGCTCTCGCGGTACCTTGACGTCATATGACGAACCGTCTGCGCAGTGCTGCATGCTTCGAATGCGCCTTCTGGCTATTTAGTGAATAAGCGGGACGTGAGGTGATGACAGAACACCAGAGAGAGTTAATCATTAATATTACAGATAAATGGGAGTATAAACCTAATCATTTACATGATTGGTGTTCATTCTGGAGCACTTGTTCACAGAGGTAAGTTGTATGTAACGAGTATTTAGTTAAACGTTTTGACATGAGGTAAAGTGATAGGGCGGGAAAACGTTATTTCGACTTGGCTGATATGGATTTAAATGGTCTTATACATCTTACATTTTCCACTTACTTGTTTCTGTTTTGCTAATAGTTGCCATATGTATATCCTAAAAATGCTCAAATATGAACATTTATATTAAAGTTATAAATATACATATTTTAGTACCCAACCGTGGGTTAAAACAGCACACATCGCAGTGGGAATATAAGTTGTTTACAAAACACAAAGCAAATCTTAAACACTGGAAAAAATATCTGTATTTTTTAAGGTAAAACAGTGCAAATAAGTTTTTTTACCCCAGATATATACAAATGAAAGAAGCCAAGGTAAGTAAGAGTTGTATGAAAAGAGAATGTACCTGCAAGACAATTAGAAGACAACATATCTTAAATTAACATTACAAAATCATCTGAACAATTACCAACTAGAATAGATATGAACCTTAATTTCCTACTGCGTAGAAAAAAAATAAACTTTGTACTGACTGAATACTGTCAATAGTCTATACATATACACAAGTGCATGTAATACTGCACATAAGGGTGAAATCCATTCTGATACAAAAATTAATACTGCATGACGCTTAACGTTTGCATGGTAACAAAAAAACACATGCATCATAGATTTTTCTTTTTGGATAAAGAAAATAACAGTCCGTTTCGTCATTGCGACAATGAACAGTGTGACTATTAAAGTTTTTTTCTTTTTTTTATATAAAATGTTTGCAAAATGAGTAAATATTACTTTAAAGTCGGCACACTCTTCTCGCTGTGCCTTGTAAACTTAAAAACTGAACAAACCTCTGCCATAGTGGCACAACATAAACAAAAGGCTGAAATGGCCACATAAAACGAATACAGTTCTGTATCTGTAAGGTCAGGCATCTGCGAGTTCAGATATTTGCTTGGAGTGAGTTTCCATTATCACTTGCTGGTTTTCTTATAAGTGTCTGTAGGCTTCACACATCCTGTGTTGAAGAAAAGTGTAGAAAAGTAGGGGTTAAATTGTTAGTTCCCTGGGTTCCAAGACAGTGTGTACTGTCAGTGTCTTTGTTGACTAGCTCAGTTTGCTCAGTAGTTTCTCTTCGATCAGTCCAAACTGCACAATGACGGACATCTCCGCAATGAACTGTTCGCAACCCTCTTTGGTCACCTGTTTGCAGTAACGCAAGTCAATGTGACAAATGTTTCCGCAGCGTTTGAAGTAGGTCAGTGATTGGTCTGTAACTCTGTTACAAACTGTGGAAAAAAGAAAGAGAGAATTAAAGTTCATAACGGTAACTACTGAATTAGATTTGCCAGCTTTACCTGATTTAAAAGTTATTTCCTGACCCGTAGAAGTATAGTTAAAGCCATCGACTGTTTTCGCAAGATGCAATGCATCAAATTATGCAATAACAATACACAGATGGGTTGTTTTTCAGCTCAGTAACCTGTACCTCAAAAGGACTTATTCCAGGAATGTTACTAGGTCCAATCCCGATATTAATCCTGGGACGTGTTTGCCTTCATACAAAAGTCACTTTAGCTATTCTATTAACGTTTTTTGGGATCAACACACTGTGTGACACCCTCTTTTGCATTAGTATGGTTTGTATACCTGACAGTTTGACGTGTGTGAGAGAGTCTCTGGTTGTGGTGCCAGCTGCCGTAAGGATGTTGACGCTCTGGTCAGTGATGTGGTTACAGTAACTTAAATCCAGTCGAGACAGAGAGGGCATGTGTTTTATGATTAACTTCAGGGACGTGTCTGTGATATCCAGACCAACTAGACAAAGATCCTCAACGTTCCTCAATTTACTCCTACTGTCCACGTGACCTGAGAGACACACACATGCTCCTAAGTTTGTTTTTAAACAACATTACAAAAAGGCTATAAATTGACAAATGCACAAATCAGGGTCATACTCTAATGAAACAGGAGTTAAAATTACTAATTAATACCTGGTCTGTTGTCTGTTGGAGAGGAAAGTAAGTCTCTTATTTGGTTGTCCTTCAGTCCCTCAACCCACTGAACATCCAGAGTTCGTAGCAAAGGACAGCTGGACGTGCATAAAGCTGAAACAGCTGCCCATGAGCACCCTGCCAGTAAAAGAACCCTCAGACCTGCCAGAATCCAGCACAAAGGTGTCATGTAAGTAATGTACTTAGCATAAAAAGCGATTATCACATCACATAAACAACTACAGGAAGGGATTCAAGTTAAATATAGACAGACGATATAAACTGAGCATTGAGCAATAAATCCACCATTAGGCAGATCAGACGTATGTAAAAGTTTAGACGTACCAGGTAACCTGTTGATTAGCCAACTAAGCTGTTTTTTGGATATGTTGGTCCAGCTCAGGTCTAGAGAAATGGGCTGTCTGCGGATAATGCCACTCAGCATGAGGGGTGTGATGGACTTGCAGCGGTTTAGATCGATCTTGGTCCAGAGTCTTTTATCACAACACCTAAGAGATGAGGACAAATAATTAACCCTACTAAGGGTGGTACCAAGATAAGATTGTCACTACATTGAACTTGCTTAGCTGGTAGAGCATGGTGGCAGGAGGTGTAATAATATTACACACTGCCGAAAATAGTCCCCTTGGTAACTTTCAATAGACTTTGAAAGTTGGGTAACTTAATAAACTTTCGCCAGAATGAGAGTAAAGTTCCTAGCCATATCTGCCGAGAAAATGCAACTTTAAATTTTCCGTCGGTCTTAGTACACAATGTAACTACAGAAGAGTCAAGTTTTAAATAGGAAAAATATCAAAACTCTTTGGTTATTTTTAAGTGCGATGCTAATGGTCTAATCAGATTCAATGGATTGAATGGACTGAAGCCAGGCTAAAAGTGGTACCGCCAGACCCGGAGTTAAACCCAGACCTGGAGATCAGCTGAATGGATTCCAAAACGGTAAAAATAAAATCTTTAACTCTAGGTGAGCTGGAAAATTAGCTTATTTTCAAAAAAAATGGAGTGTCCCTTTAAATCCAGCTTTAAGTCTCATATTCTAATTATGAGATCAGAAGTTTGTTTTTATTCATTGATTTCAATCTTTGACATGTCTTACTCAGTTGATATCAAAGTTACATATTCACAGAAAGTTAATTTTTATTACGTAGAAAATCAGTAAATCGCAAAAAATGACGTCAGCTAGGTTTTCATAGGCAGGGTCGCAAACATCTTGCACAGAAAGCCTAACCTCTAAAAAGGATATTAGCTACTAAAAATGCCTAATTTAGTTGAAATTTAGATTTTTTGCCAATACACTGGAGTCAGTAGATGGAGCCAAATCCAGTCTAGTGGTTATATTTGTCAGGATAAGGATTTGGGTGTGGTTACGATCAAAAGCACAATACTAGACCAATAGAAACACAGCAGCCGGATCTAGAAACATCTACACTTTGTTTCGCTCTTGTTGCACAACCAATTAGTTGTACCAATCAGAATTAGTACAAATGTATCGGGTTCAGTTTATTATTTGCAGATTTAGCAGATGCTTTAAATCCAGAGCAACTTATTACAGTGGATTCAAGCTGTGCATTTTTTCCTTAGTATGTGTGTTCCCTGTGAATCGAACCCCATGACTTTTGCACTACTGATTAAATGCTCCACCCTAGAACGACATGCACGGTGTATTCACAAAAGCAATGCTCTCTTGCCCAATTCCAGAAAGACCTACCATCTATTCCAGGTCTTGCAGACCTGCATGCAGATGCACAGGTCTTGGTGCCTGAGGTGGGTGAATACTGCCATCCACACCTCTCTCCGCATTACGTGGTTGTTTCCATCATCCAGAGGCAGCCGGTCAGGCGGAGGACTAATTGGAGGGGGTCGAATCACATGACGCTCCATTTGAACACATTTCGGTGGAGAGCAACAAGGTGTCGGACGAATGAGAGGTGTTGGCGCGGTTCTAATCCAGTTCATTGGAGACTGCTCTCGCGGGGATCCGTTCAGTTCTCGTTTAGGCCTCAGCCAGTCTCTTAGATGGCTACTGCCATTATTCAATGGCTTTCTGTCCTCTCCATCACTACCCAGTTCCATCTTCACTGTGTGACCATTCTGATGGGCCAGCCGATCCTCTGTTTTTTGGATCTCCTGGTTAAGCTGTTTACTAAGTTCCTTACTCAGTTCTTTGTTGGGCAAGCGAGGTTTACGCTTTGCTTTCCGTTGACCCTTCACCTGCACGTCTCCACCCAAGTTGCTGCTGGGCCCTGCCCGTGGAGAACCACCGTGTGATTGGTCACTCTCTCGTACAGCAGAGGTCATGTGCAGATGGCTGGCCAAGGGTTTCACATTTTCTTCTTCGCTTTTCTTCTCCTTCTTTATCTCCTCTTCCTCCTCCCTTTCATCATCTCCATCCTCCTCCTCTGAGTGCACAAAACTGAAGGGTCTTCTTGCCATTGCTTGTGTGTTATCTTCATCATAGTCCACATCATCCTCTTTCTCTGTCTTGATCTGTCGCTGGACTTTAGAGGTTGACAGATCACCAGGCCTTGATCTCTTCTGTGGATTTAAAAGAGGGTCAAAATACATGCTTTGCAAAAATATTATTTGATCTCTTATCTGCTTTCATCTATTCAGTGTCTCGCTACCTTTTTCTTGATATTGGTTTCTGAATCTGAGTCCTTGTCAAAGAGTTTCCTCTTCTTGCGGAGTGGATTGTCCTCTAATTTGGGTTTCAATAGACTTTCTGAAGAGACGTCTAAGGAACGTTTCTTAAATATTTCCTCGGATTTGCAGGTAGCACTGTCCTCTCGTTCGGTCTTTGTGACAGGAGAAACAGTAGAGGTGTTGGATTCTGTCGACATGTTTGAGTCTAGCTCTTCCTTTATGTCCCGGTTCGTTCGCTGTTCTTTGAGCAGAGAGCCAGGAAGATTGGATGCGTACTTAAAACCCGGTCCTCTTTTTTGCTTTGTCACCAAAAGGTGGAAAGGAAAACAAATAGTAATTTAATATACAAATTAATAACAGTTAAAAAATTTTTGTGTGTGTGGTTAGGTAAGAATATGATGCTTACTTTCCCTGTCTTTCCGGCCTGATTGCATTTTGGACACTCCCAGCAGTTTGGCAACTCATCATTCACAACACCTTCGGCATCTTTCTCCTAGAAAAAATAAACAGGATTAGTTTCTTCCAAACACAAATAAACTGTATATCTAAAATTATAAAAAGAAATAATAGTAAGCAATAATATTGGCCCAACATCACACAAAATATATTGATACATGTGCATATCACAGTTTTCTGTTTGCCAATACTAAATCGATTCTCAACAATGCAATATCGATATATTTGTTTGAATCATACAAAATTCATGGCAGCTGTTTCATTTAGAGTTTACATCCCCACTACTGGATTACATTCTTCTTGGCTGTTTCTCAATATGCGTTTTTCAGAGTCCTTGTGTTCTCGCTCTACATCATCATTAGCCGTCTAAGTTTAATTCCAATTCTCAAGAACGCAAGTACAAAGGACGCATGAAAATACCCGGATGTGTTCTTGATATCAAGCATGCATTGAGTGCGCTGAAATAGCTTTACGCCCCAGAAGTCATTGCGGCAAAACACTGGCGGAGGTCAGGTGATCAACAGAAAGATCGCAAACATCTTAATTCTCACAAGTGCGTTCTGTGTTCTCGCGACCTTCTGAGTTCGTTCTTCCAAGGTCGCCTGATCTCCACGAGAACGCAAGTCCGTTCTTTGGTTCTTAGGATTGAGAAACAGCCCTTATCTCTGAACTTAAACACTGACAGGAAGTACTAGCATATGGGTGCGCCATATGGTGGTGTGTTCTCAATGACAGCTTTCCTAAAATTATATCCTATTATATTCGTAAATTAGAAAATATCCCAATATAATGACCCGTTGCACATCATCGCACCGTATTGCATCATATTGTGGTGTGCACCCCTGTATTGTGATACGCATCATATTGTTAGATTCTTGCCAATACACAGCCCAACTACAGATGTCATTATCATTGAGACATTACACTTTCATTTTACTTATTAGATCAGTTGGGAAACCAACCTTCAAACATGCTGGATGCAGGATCTCATTGCAGATGGAGCACTCCATGAGCATCATGTTGGCCTTCTCTTCCTCATTCTCTACTGTGTCTTCTTTCCCGGCCTCACCGCACACAGAACACACTGCGGTGTGAGGAAGAACGGGCTGCAAAACACATACAGGCCAGTGATGACAATGCCCAGAGATACAGTTTGGCAAAAAAGCTCAACATACAGACTGACCGCTATGCACTGTCTCATGATGCAGGACTGCTTCATGCGGCCTGGTCCTCCGAACTTCTTCATATCTTTGCAGAAATGGCACTCCCCACATTCTTTGCGTGTGCAGGCCTCACATCTCCGGCAGCGTGTACGTCTACGCCGGGCACTTGATGAACTGCGACTAACCGAGAGCTTTACTCCTCCAGCTGTCGGTCCGGATGGAGACGAGACCATCTTGGATTTTGGCCGATTCGGCGGCCGTGGCTGAAATGCACAGAAGACCGGAATGCTTTCAATGGCATGGCCTTAATTTACAGGAGTCATGACCAAATTTAACAAAATTGTTTAATAGATTTACACAGTTATGCAATTGGCATATGCTTTTATCAAAAGTGACGTACAGTGCATTACAAGGTATACATATATATGAACCTGTGTGTTCCCTGTGTTCGAACCCATGACCTTTTGCACTGCTGTAAAACTGAGCTATAAAAACTAAACATGGATATAATAAACACATCTGTGTTTTTTGGACTTGATGCAAAACAAAGACACAGTAAGTGAATGCAAAAAGTAATGAATATTTATCATGACTATCGACTTTTGGGTCCAATGTAGGACAGGCTATTCTGAGGGTGGGTTTATATGGCTAAGTGTTCGCTTATGCAAATTGTTTATATTCCCCTAGAGGCACTTTAGAGACAATAAAATGGAAGAATAACAGCACTGAACCTGAGAAAATATTTCTACAAGTCTGTAAAAACTGATAAAATCTGCCAACAATGTCAGTCAAGTAAAGCTAGGGGAAAAATCCCCACCATTATTCACTCTTGTGTCAATAAGAAAACAATAAGTCAGGATACAGATGCAGGAACATGCATTAAATAAGTATATGCGTTTCATTCCTGTGTATTTCTGATAAATGTGAACCGTTTCCTTAAAACTTAACTAAACACTTAATTTAACTTGTGTTATGTAATAGAGGAGGGACGAGGCTACGAAAAGGGATGTCAGAATAAGTTGAAGCACTTGTGTATTTGCCATTAAATCTCCCTGATTTGAAGCACCTTCCATTTTTGACTATTTTCGCCTTTTTGTTATTTTTGGCCATCAGACCAAAATGGCAACAGCAGATTTTTTTTTATGAATCATCAGCAAGCTCAAGGCTTTCACAGACACAATGACTCAATAAACAAACTCAATAAATAGTCAAGGGGAATGCCTCTTCATACAGTAATGTTGCAAATGTTCCCATTATATTAAGCACAAGGCTGATGATGATTAGGATTTGGTGTACACCATTATACTGATCACGCTTTCCTACCCTTTATGGGGCATCATGGGACGGTGGTCATTAATGCGAATGGATCCAGCCTCCGCCCTCTTTTTGTACCTCAAGTAATGGAGAGGGAAACGTATACAAATCTATTAGCCAGAGGGGGGAAAATGCAACCTGACCTCCTCAATTTGTATGCTCCTAAATGGATTTCTCAGCCCTTGAGAGTTAAGATTAGCCGTGATATTGAGTCAAAAGTCTTGTTTGCACTGAGCTTTGGAGATTATTCTTGCAGTAGAATTGATTTTTCCCTCTCGCTTATGTCCTGCAAGCACAGACGAATTGGAGCTGTAATGAAGAAAATGTCATGTTGCTGAAATTTTCCACATGTATCAGAAAGCAGAAACTGCCGTTTCACAACATGTGATTCATTATGAAACCCAAGTTTGGAGAAAAACAGAAGCGTAAACTTGAGCATGTGGTCAGCTGAGCGGGGATGTGGCCATCAGTGAGAAATATTTGCGACCCTCCCTGTGAGATCATAATCTGATTTTGAGATAAGGGACATCAAAGTTTGATTCAATCATTGAGTTCAATCTTTGACATGGTCTTACTCAGTCAATATTGAAGATATAAAGGTTATTTTTCACAAAAATCACAAAAAATTACTTTAGCTGGGTTTTCACAGGCAGGGTCGCATTTCAGCACTCTACTTTTTATTAATGCAAATATTTATTTATTTTTATATAAATAATATTTAATATTAAAGGAATAGTCTACCCTTTTGCCATATTAAACTATGTTATTAAATTATATTTCAATGCGTGCACTGTACAGCGCGTTGTGAATATGTTAGCATTTAGCCTAGCCCCATTCATTGCTATGGTACCAAAAAAAAAACTTTTATTTTGTGGCACCATACTTACTGGTATAACTCCTCATGTAACAGTCTTTAAATAGGGAAAACATGGAAGTGTTTGGTGGCTTCTAGGGCTGTCACTTTTCGTTCGAAAAACGATTGCACAATCGATCGGACCAACCAAAAAAAGTTTCGAAAACGAAAATAGGCAATCGATTTTAACCAAATATGTACACTATTAATTTTAAAAGAATTAAACAGTTAAAAATATAGATGTAACAAAACTCACAAACAAGCAGAAAAAGAAAATAAAGAATTCCGAAAGTGCAGTAGGTGTGCGAAAGCTAGACAGAAAATACCCAGCAATTTTACGCACCTATAGTTTCACGCTTTCAATCGCTGCAAAGAAAATGGAGGACAACGTCAATAAACCTGTGCAACACGAGAGAGCGTCGAAATTGTGACCTTACAGGAGATGATGAGTTATGACAAGGAGCCACCCTTGCGAGCTGACAGCGACCCGCTTTTGTGATGGAAGATTGGCACGGTCGGAGTGCGTCTTCTCAACAGATGGACATATAGTGAATGAAAAACGCTCTGCTCTTGACCCCTAAAATGTTGATCGACTTGTTTTCCTGACCAATAATTTGTAATGGCCCTAGCCTTTTTGCGCATTTCATTATGCCTGCCTAGTGCCGCCTAAGTGTCGGTTACGTTTAATAAAAAAATACACAGCATGTTCTCAACTTCAAGTAAGTCTATTTAAAGTTTCATTTTTGAACAGTTGTTTGAAATGGATCGAATCATTATTTAAAATAATTTTTGAATTGCCTAAATCATAAAAGCAGCCGGTTGAAGCCTGCAGTAATGTTTTTCATTTATGGCAGCAGTCCACTCTGCATATATTTTTAGAGAATGTTGCACTACTGTTGCTGTTTTTTATTCTGCACGAAACTTAATGACAATGAATAAGAAATATTGCTGACTTGTGCGTTTCAGGCGCTCTCTTTACATTTGTCTGTTATTTGGCGTTGAAAATGGAAACGTCTTTTTAGACATGGACAATCGATTTTACAATCGATTCAATAAACACTTATATATAAAAAAATCGAAAATGATTTTTTTCACAAAAGTGACAGCCCTAGTGGCTTCCCTGATTGGTACCATAGGAATGAATGGGTCTAGGCTAAATGCTAACACATTCACGACGCGCTGTACAGTGCAAGCATTGAAAATAGATAGATATGTATTAATTCGTCTAAGTTGAGGTAATAACATAGTTTAATATGCCAAAAGGGTAGACTATTCCTTTAATATTTTTATATTGTAAATACTAGTTCTTTAGGGAAAGAGACATTTTAAATACTCATCGTTGAACCAGATTATATGTGAGAGCATGAAATTCCAGAATATCTGGAACTACGGGGTTATTACAGAAGAACCCACAGCCAAAAGGCCCATGATAAACACAACATCTAACATAAATACCAGCTCAATATTTAACCTTATTCAACAAATTTAGAACAGGACACATCTACAAAAAAAGAGGAAATAACAAAATGCACTTAAGGTATTTTTATTTCTTTTTGTATTCAGCAGAAAGGGGAAGCTCATTGACATCCTACAACACAATCTTCACGCAACTGATTTAATCATTAGTGTAAAACCACTGATGATAACTATCCATATCAACAGATAGGATTACTGAGACATTTTAAGAGAAGTTATGGGATTTCATGTTTGTGGTCTGGTTTGGTATGTGTGAAAGCGTTAAACATACCCAAACATAATAACTGTGACACTTTTTAGCGCTACCATCATTAAATCAAATCACGCTTTGACCAAACGGTCTGAATTACTATGAATATTCTGCATGTTTCTACAAAACAACAGCTCAATCTCACACCCAGTGACACAGACAATAGCACAACAACCTTAAATTGGCAGGGTGTGAAGATAAACTTGCTATTTAGGCCTAACACTTAACTCACAAAACTGGATCAGGCAGATTTCAGCAAAATCAATCCTTTTCACCAATGTTAAGAATATAACACACAAACAAAAACACATCCAAAGGTTGCAGGGCCAGTCCCAAACAGAGGTGACTAAACAAATGGAGATTATTTGATAAGATATCACAGTCCTGCTCAATTGCAACTCCAAAAAGTGTCTTATCTAAACAGCACTGTACAGAATATAACGTAATTCAAGGTGATTTGAGATGACCTCTGTATAGGTGAGCACCTCAAAACTATTCAAGACCAGGTATGCTAATATCAGACATTCATTTAGCCTTAAGAGTTTAACAGTAAATCCAATCTGATCCAGGATCAATAAACAACTACATTTTAATGCATAGTATAGGTCCAAGATTAAATATGTTGACAACAGAAACATGTCTGGACTGTTTGTACTCAGGTTAGTTTTTTAGTCCCGCTCCTCCCCCTTTCGCTCATCTTGTAGGACTGGCTCAAAAGAGGCCCTTGTTGGGCTGTGGCCAAAAAGTTAAAAATATCCTGGAAATTGAGATTGAGTCAAATAACACAATGATCTATACAAATCTTTGGATCGGTAAACAAGCTATGAAACTAAAAATATGTAAATAAAGTGTATGTACTAGGTTACAAAAACAGCTGGGATGCATTTTGGATTAATTAACAGTAGCATCCTTTCAGCGTTTGGCTGAAATTAATCTGAATGTTTTGAATAAAAAAACAACACTTCCATGGAAGAGTCACACAGGCGCATCCGTGGAAACCGACATATGCAAAGTACTCCGAGATCTGTCACGCCTTTCAAACACTCAAGTAGTATCACTTAAGAAACAGCTTGTTATAAAATGCATCTGTAGCAGTACATTACGTATAAACAAGCACTATTTCTTCTGCCGTCACTGGATTTCACTTTCATCTGTAGCTGTAACGTCTGAAAGTCCCTAAAACATTGTCAACATCACGTCATGCTACTTTAGCTTCGGTTTCAAAAACCTGTTGTGACAGTAATGACAAGTTCAGTGAGAACAAACCACATGTGAGGTTTGACTTCTCTACTATAACCAGGAAATGTCAAGCTAAACTAAACACACGCCAAACTGAGTAAAGTTAAAATGAAATGATCACTCGAAAGTTAGCCAAACATTTCTGACAGCTCTGACTCATCACGTGGACTTACTCCAGTTACACATGCAAATACACACAGTTCGGTTTCACAGTTTGTGATGCCCTGTGGTCCAGAACAATTTGCTAACCTGTTCAGCCTCCGAGCTCTCATAATCCTCCTCGTCTGTAAACGGCGACATGGTCATGGCTTTTAGAGTCCGCTCAACGCTGGGCTAACTGACATGGCTGCAGCTCCAGTTTGCTACTGGCTGCGAGACGGCACAGCCCTCCCTCTGTTTCAAAGCCTTCCGAGCACAAAGCCTAGAGCAAGAAACGCTCATGAATATGAAACGGGGGCGGGTCGAAAAGCTTTAGAGCCAATGGCTGTATAAGAATCATTAATATGCACTGAGTCGACCAATGAGGAAAGAGCATGTAGAATAGGAGTGCTGCATGTTCAAACAGGGTCATGAGACAAGGAAGAGAGGCCAGTTGGGGCAGTATAGGGCCAGATGGTATTTGATCACAAAGGACACACACAATGGAGCAGAAAATTCAGCAGCTGGGCTTTTAACAGTGGAGAGAGTTTTAATGCTTTGAAGAGGGGGTGTACAAAAGCCGACATCGAATGATGTGTCCCGGTGATTAGAAAAATAAACTAAGTCCATAAGCCTACATCAGTGTGTGATTGGTTTGGTCTAATTTTCATGCACTTTCCTTCCTTCATTCGTCATGCCACTTCATGCTATATTATTTCTATTTCCTTTCACTACTAGAAATGCATCATATGTTCTCAGAATACACCTTTTATTATATTGGTAGCACAACAGCACAATTGTCCTCGGTACTTAACACTTTGTTCAAACTTGAAATCAACGATTAATAAGAAGAGAAAGAAAAGAATAGAGACAAGTCTGGACAGAAACAAACCGTGCAAGAAGCCAAACATTTTGCTTCATTTTTGCATTGGATTTGAGCATATACAACCTGTGAGTTTGCAATATGCAAATCATAATTACGAAAAACAATCTTAAAGAAGCCGGTTCTTCCACATACTTAATCTAATTGCTTTTTTCAAGAATAAGCATTCTTACCTTGCCCGTCTTTTTTGGCCAGCATACAATAGGAGAACCAGTGATGGCCAGCTTCGGATTGTCATCTGCATGTTCCTTCAAGACAACCTGTTTAAAACATAAGGATTTCATTTTTAACCTCCTAAGACCTGGTGTTTCCACATATGTGGACCTCACATTTTTTGTTGTTTGCACCATAATACTTAATTCTGTGTAACTGGAACCTGTTGTACACAAACGTGGAGAACTACACTGCTTTATTTTCTAAGAAAAATATTTGGTAATTATATTTATTGGTTCTTCCTAACCCCAAGTAGCTGGAAGAAATCTAAAATGCAAGCCAAACCAAAGCTCGGGTCTTAGGAGATTAAAGGTGCATTGTGTAACTTTAAGGAAGAATCTCTTGACAAAAATGCAATATAATATGCATAACTATATGCATACAAAATAGTGATGTAAGATCGATTTCTGGTTTCTCTGACTCGTCTCGAACTTGTTCCTTCAAATACTCGTTCTTGACTCGGACCACAGTGGGAGGAGAAGGACTAGTAATTTCAGACCGAGTCCTCGAGACTAATGCATTTTTAATGCATTTTAATGTTAATTTATGACATCTCATGGTGCAATGCAAAGATACTGCCATCAGAGTCGTTTATTTATCTCTAGAAAAATAGGCAGATGATGATGCATGTGGTAGTGATTTTTTTTAATGATAGTAAAAGCATAGTCCATATTAAGACGTTAAGACTGCTCCTCTAAACAATTCCCAATCTAGCTTAGTCTGTAGACCTAACTGTTGATTATTAACTGGGGTGATATTAAATCATGAATATGAAAACTGGCATGTTTTATGGTCTTGGTCTCAACTCGGTCACGACTCAGACTTGCTTCCTCAAAGACTCGGTCTTGACTCGGACTAGACTGTATTTGAAAACCAACGGACTCGGTCTCGACCCTTCAAAGACTCAGTCTAGACTCGGACTCCGCAAAGGCGGTCTCGTTCCTATCACAAAATGAACTGTAATGTTTTTATTACCTTAGAATGAGCAGTTTCATCTACATACACCCAGGTCCCCTTGCACAGAAGTGGCCATTTTGCGCCACCATTTTTCTACAGTAGCCCTAAATGGCCAAACTTTTCTACAAAGCGCATTCTGTCACTAAGTTGTCTCAGACTGTGACATTTTTGTCCTGTGGCAGCTACTGTAGCTTCGCTATGCATTTTAAAAAAGAGAGGGGTGAGCTCTGGACTGACCCGTTGGTTGCAATTCATAGACTTACCACTAGATGCTGCTAAAAATCTACACGCTGGCCCTTTAAATGGAAAACAACGTACAAACATTGTTCTCAGAAGAAGGAGATAACTGAATGGATGGTAAAATATGCAAAAAACTATTATGTGGCCATAGAATAATAGTATGATACGTTAAGGCTAAAAAACTTTTTTTTAAGCGTACGCAGGTGTACCAGCCTAGTCGAACACAGAGCAAGGTATACTAAATGTACTTCCACACAGGTCTTTGACGCATGTGCATTACGACAAATTGCATTACCTCTCCTGTCCTACACACTACATGCGCAACCTGTTACAAAAATCGGACGGTGTGCATTCAGTACACAGGTACTATTCTAATGACGAAATTTTCGTCATGCTCACTGTATGCTAACATTCCTGTATCCGTGTACATGTAGTACACCCAGGTGAATGAAGTATACCCAGGTCTTTACAAGGAGAAATGGCAAAGTGGCATAAACTGGTGATACCTTGTCGGATCTGAACCTACAACCTTTCAGCTACAGGCCTATTCCCTTAACCATTTCACTCAGAAGGTAATGGAATCAGATACATTCATTGTTAGTTTATTACTAAAGGATTCCTGGACTACTGGATGAAAAGATAAAAAGAAGTGTAAAGTAAATGAGGACCTTAACATCATCCAGCAGGGCTTGTGGGTCATCAATGCCCTCTGGAACACAACGCTTCGTCTCTGGCAGGGATTCCAGCTTCTCCACCAGGGCTTTGAGTCCGGTCAGCTCAAACTCTGTTAAGTGGGTCCATTTGCCAGAGTGCTCAATCCCGGGTGAGCCAGATGGAGTTTTGGGACACTCTGAAAGGAGGGACTTTAAGCTGTCTTCAGAATCATTGGCCTGAGTGGGTTTGAAGGTCTGACAGGGAAGAGATGCAGATGGCCGAGTTGTCCCCTCTGTCTTCTCTAACTGTGTCTCACATGAGTCCTGACCCATATCCAGCCTGGGGGTTGAGACCGGTTCCTCCATTACAAGCTTAGGTTCCGCTGTTATAGGATATAAGGAAAACAAACAACAATGCGTTATTTCTACTGCATATATCTTATGAAACAAGTGCAATGTGATTATCCTAACCAGAGGCAAACA
The DNA here is from genome assembly GCF_030506205.2 of Paramisgurnus dabryanus. NCBI lineage: Eukaryota > Metazoa > Chordata > Actinopteri > Cypriniformes > Cobitidae > Paramisgurnus > Paramisgurnus dabryanus. Next base: position 4,716,265 of record NC_133346.1, on the reverse strand, counting down.
AGAGCTCACCAGTTTGAACAGACTCCCGTCGGAAGTCCGAGCTAAGGTGCGAACGTCTGGTCAAACAGTGCACGTACCTCTCCAGCACATACCAGCACATCTCATAAAAGAAAGGGTAGCGGAATTTGGAGTGCACCTGAAATACATTTACAAAGTATTCCTCATGTTAATACACAAATATTACCCACAGGCCTATATAAAAACCTAATATAATATAAACTCAGTTAAAACTGCACAAGAAAGAGCTCTCACGGTATGAGAAAACGACAACATGATTAAGATGCTTCTCATGCTCATAGCTTTCCATTCTGGTTCTTCTCCCGGGAGGAAACTCACATTCTCAGAGTTATGGAGGGCTTCTGCTCTCATTCCCTCATACTTTCTTCAGCCAGGGCTAAATTTAGAGCGCTGCAATAATGTGCCCCCAAAAAAACACAGTTGATGCCACAATCTGTCTTTTCTCTGACTGCTCTGTCTAGCAAATATAAAAATAGCCCAGACCACCATTTCTAAGCTCTGCAGCAGATGTGGAAGTGTCTTGGCTTGAGAAAGACGGTTACTAGCTTGTTGCTTTGAAGCATCATCACAAAGTAGAAGTGTCCTGTGCCGTACCCAACACTGCCTATTACCTGTCTGTAATTATCCAGTCAGAGGCGAGATGACAGATCCCTTTTTCTGCAAATCTTAGTTTGGTTTAGACCGAGCCTTTGAAGGCAAATTTTGTCATCTGAATAGTCAGCACTATCTCATGGAAATTCGTACGTATTTCACGAGGTGGCTTTTTCGTACGACCACATTCGTACATTTTTTATGACTTTGTTTTTGCCCCTGTGATGTTGGGGTTAGAGGTGGGGTTTTGTTATTGATTTTTTTTTACAATAATTGTATGTTTTTGTGCGATTCACTTCATACGAATTAGCCAACAGAAAAAATACGCACAAATGTTTGTGGGATTAGGTTAGAATAGTATGCGTATCTTGTCAGTAAAGCCGGCTGGGCCATATTGCATACATATCACAGGTGATACGTCCGTGATAATTATTGCAAAATTGTCTCGATTGTCAGTGAACAGTAAATGCTGCTCCATCTGAAAGCAGGTGATGGCGATTTACTACTTATGTAAGGAACGGACTTTACTGACGAGATGCACATGACAATCACATGCGATTTATTGTGCAGCCCTAGCGCATACTGTATGCGCACCGGCAGATTTTTTTAACCGGATTTTCGATCGTGCATGCGAGTTCAGGATTATGTAGTACGTTGGCCAGGAGAGGCAATGTGCATGCATTAGGGTTGTGCCGATAGACGATAGTATTGTGTATCGATGATCGCCAGACATATCGGCAATAGCAGGCTTTTATGATGATAGTTGGCGATGGTTATTAGTATTATCATCATCGTTTCACATTAACATGCGCATTTTGTGCTTTTCCTCGCATGAGAGGGTTTGTGGGCTTCACTTTGCACGAAAGAGTTTGTTGAGACGCGCAATCAGCGGAGGCTTGCGTTGCGGACCAAAGCGTGACTATGCAGGTTTGCTCGAACCTGAATGCGCGCGGCGTGGACTCCTTCTAGCACCTGAACTTGTAATGCACATGATTCTGACTCTTCCTTGCACAGGAGCTTGTAATTCGCGCGGCTCTGACATTTTGGCACGAGAGGTTGACACGCAGGGGTTTAAAACCAGGGAGTGTGTTGTCCCCGCTCCCTGGCACACATAAAATTTCAGAGCGCCTGTGCTTTAATGACGCGCTCGGATTAATGGCATCAGTTTTAAGAAGGTTGCGGTCATGACAGTGTTGCCCTTGCTTCATTTTTGTCCACCAATCAAGTGACGTGTCATAAATGAGTAAAATAAGGAACAAATAAATAAATGAGTAAACTACTGCCCCACCCTCCAATACTATCGTGTATCGGCGATCTCACAGGCTGACGATAGGACGATCTCAATATGGGACATATCGCCCAACACTAGCATGCATCGAACACTTGTGTATGTGTACGAGTCAAATGAAGTATACTTTTGACTGTGCCGGTATGGGGAAAAAAACGAAGTATACTTAGTCCTTGAGATATGCTACTGAAACTTTGCTGGATGTTAGAGGTGTAATAAACATTGTCTTTACTATATGAGCCTTTAAACTGATATATTAAGCAACAAGCCATTAGAGGCTGTGTAATACGGAGTCTTGATAAAAACATAAAACAAGTTTTCAAGTTTATCTATGCTCAAAATTCCCAGCAGCTTCAGCACTTCTTCACTTTTTATCAAATAAGTGCTTTACCTTTGTCCTGTTCTCAATTTCATAGACAGTGAGTTGCATGGGAATGTTAAAACTGTGCAGAATATTCCCGCCGAACACCAGCGTATCCTCTGGCGTGTAGACAGCATGGATCCAACCTGCATGCACACAAACACATACAAATGTTTGAATGCCTAATTTAAAGACAGGAAGACGTGGACAAAGATTTCTGTCGGCAACTCTACTTCCTTAAGGTGCCCTTGGGGAAAAACTAACCCTTTTGCAAAAAATACAGTTAAACCCAAACAAAAAGAATGGATTGCCAAAAACTCATCAGGATCTCTCAAGGATCCTCTCAGTGCTTACCTGAAGGGATGAAGAACGTGTAGCCCTGTTCCAGCTCTATTCGCTGACAGCCATCAGCACGGTCACCCAGGAAAATATCGCTCTGTTTACCAGAAACCACCCAATCCTCATAAAGAGACAGATTGTGTAGATTTGGAGGAATCAGCCAGAAAACCTGAACATGAGAAAGGGGGACGCAGGTGTGATTCTAAATTGGGATATGATTTTTCTTCTTTAAAATTAATAATTCACAACCTCGTCACTATTAATATTTCCAATGTGATTTATTTATCGCCCTCGTTCAGGGGTAGCCAAATATAGTAAGGTGTTAACTAGTAAGAAAATATTTGAAGACTCTAAATGGAGATGATATTGGAGATGTTATACAATGTAAACATAAAAAATACAGCCAATTTGTGATATTTAGGAAAACAAAACCATTTTCACTAGTGATTATTGTATGTTTAAAATTTTGTTAATACAAGTTCAAACCCTTATTTTCGTGTTAAATTAAACAGGCAAAACTGGTTTATTTTGCTTTCACTAGTAAACAGATTACGTAACTCCTACAACCGTTCCTGCAAATTCCTGTATCATCCTTCGTTCTTGCAAATGCCAGTGCACTTGTTTAAACTTTCAGTGCAGATATTATCTGATACCCTCCAGCAAACACTCGCATCCACAAACACAAGCAGCATTATAGCTGACAAGGCAACCCCAGCTGCGATACAACTATGCAAACAGAGAAAGGATCATTTTCAGGTCCTCTGGACACCTGATCTCAAAAAACAATCCTGCCGCCTTCTGCACCCTTCAAACCTACAGTACAACCACCAGCTTTAATGCACGGCTAATGTCAAAAAAATAAGAGCAGGTCTTCTTTATTCAGTCAAACTCTTAAACCGTATTTTAATGAAAAAGCATGTGGTGCATGCAAAGCAAAACTTATCACATTATGCTATAATTGGCAAGGTATTGTGCAGTTGATAGTCTGCTCCTTTACCGTATGAGATTTTCTGATATGCCTTAGGTCCAGTGCAAGTCTGTGCAATTTTTCTTACTGTATCATTCACCAGGTGAAAACCCTCTATGACCATGATGGCTGGCTTCCCATAGCTCTCCAGCTCCCCAAAGTTATTGCAAGTAAATTTACTTTTTATACCATATCCAAATACTTTTAGAGACCCCACATATGAACAATATATGACATTAAATATAAATTATAATTGCATGACATTAAAGGGGACATTTCACAAGACTTTTTTTAAGATGTCTAATAAATCTTTGGTGTCCCCAGAGTACATATGTGAAGTTTTAGCTCAAAACACCATATAGATAATTTATTATAACAAGTTAAAATTTTCACTTTGTGGGTGTGAGCAAAAATGTGCGTTTTGGGAGTGTCATTTAACATGCAAATGAGCTGATCTCTGTACTAAATGGCAGTGGCGTGGTTGGATAGTGACATCACAAGGGGAACCAAATTTCAATTACCTATGTTTGTGGAGAATAGTTTACCAAAACTAAGTTACTGGGTTGATTCACATTTTCTAGGTTGATAAAAGCACTGAGGACCCAATTATAGCACTTAAACATGCAAAAGTCAGATTTAAATGTATTTGCATATGGTGAAAATATATGAAGCATTCAGATGTGTGTCAACGTTTTCTTATGTCTCTTATGTTTAGATTTAGTCAATTAACAGCAATGAAAAGGTAATTAGGCAGTAATTGAAATGCCTTGTTTTCAAAATGTCACTTCAGTAATTTCATTCGTTTTCAACCAATTTGACCATCTTTTTCTGCAAAACCCTCTAAGTGCATGCTTTTTGGACTTCTCCAAAAAGTCTCCAGTTACTCTTTACTGTCCTTTCTGAATAAAGGTAAAAGGCTCTTATATTTCGTCAGTATCATCGTCATCTTGTGCTGATAATTTTATGGGAATTTAACAATCAAGGCTTTTAAGTTGGTCAAACAGCATGTGCAATAGTAACAGTGTGCAAAGTTTAATAACTTCATAAAAAAAATCACAAGAACACTTGCCTTCCTTCCTTTGAAGACATGGTACCATACCGATGTGCCACCAAAGTCAATGTGGAAGTCAGTAAAACAGCCTTTTACGCTCATCAGACAATATCTATAGAGAGAAAGACAGTATAGGATTGATTCTCAACATCTGCAAAGATAAAGGAAAATGATTAATCCCCAATTTATTTGATCACTGAGATCAACCACAACAAATATAAGAATGTTATATTTCCTTCAAAACCATAGACAGTGGAATTTCCCCTTCTCTATCTACAGCATTATAAAATATGATGACTTAAAAACATGTTTTGGTATCATTTTAGATAAATCAACATGATTTTTTCCCCTTGTGTGAACAGAATATGAAACTCCAGTCATTCTTTCAGATAAAGCCGCCTCAGCACTAAGACAGAGATGGGAGCTATTTGCGGCTTATGCATTCGTCATCCACACTGTTTAGAAAGAAGCTAAATTAATCAAACCACAAACAGTCTCCCTGCCTGGTTGAAATTTGTCATACTGAAGAAGAAAGTGAAGGAATCGCTTAGCTCTAATGAGCAAGAGCCATCACTCACCACAGGCGTCTTTCTTTTGAGGAATTAACTAAAAATGATAAAAACATCAATCTCGAAACAAACCCAGATGGTTGAGGATTTGAGAAACGGCATTTCTATATTTGGAGTCTGGCCAAATTACGGATCTGTTGGGTAGACTTGACTGACAATCAAATTATTACCAAACACGCTTGCATGGGACCTCTCTCTACAGTATTTATAGAAAAATATGCTAGTTAAAGTTTCTACCATTGTAAGTGCTGGATGATGTCATTGATGATTACATCATATATACAAACAATCCATCCGATAACTGTGGTTAACAGAGTAGAAATAAGTCTACATGTACACCTTAACTATTCATTCTTAGTCATGAAAGATGAGCAGAACACCCCTATTGTTTGTAAAACTGTTCCCAGATACAATGTAATATCTCATGTGATTTAACTGGAATCATCCAGTTTTATTCAGAAATTTAGTCTGCTTGGGTTTCACGAACAAAGCACATACTGAATGTAGATGTAACACAAGGGTAATACATTGTAACCTGAATCCACAGGGGTAATATCCTATAACTGGATCACTTAGATGAGATGTTATGAATAAATAAGCAATAGGTACGTTGCATCTTGACCGATATGCTAACTGTGGTTTGATCCTTTTTATGAATGTAAACAAATTATTAAATGAATCACTCAACCATTAAAGACAAGATTTATATAAAAACACTGATATAATGTTCGATGATAATATTAATAATAAGTTAACTTGTATACAACACACATAAACATCATTATGTAGAATCAATAGTAAAGAATGACTAAATGTAGGCAAAAAAAATTTTTGACAGCAAACACAGATCTACAATGATGCACTAAAAAAGGCATGATGCAAATAAAATTAAACATTGATGTTTGCAAAGAAACTGAAGACTACATGCGTCCAGTCACATGAAAGTTAACCAAACTTTACCAAGCTGCTTTAAATCTTGAAAGGATCTCTAACGGATTGTTTAAATCACCTGTCCATAGTTTTCAGAAAAAAAAAGGGAAACATACCCGATAGCTTTTCAGTCCTTATTCGTCTTGGTACTAACATCTGCCCAAGTACCCCAGAAGAAAAGAACTATAATGACTTATAGCTCCAAATTCGTCTTTTGTAAAGAGCACCATGAATACGGAGTAGGGAGGAGTTAGTTGGATAGATGAGAGAGAGAGAGAGAGAGAGAGAGAGACAGAGAGAGAGAGAGAGAAAGAGAGAGAGAGAGAGATTTCATGTGCAGGAATGGAGTAATATTCCGATTGGCTCAAGAGAATTCATTGGGATACTGCAGCGGCCTGAAAAGATCCGCCCCTTTTCCGCATTAGATATCTGCTGCCTAGCAACCAGCTGGAGTCACAGCCAGCTGCAGGCAAAGAAATGCGCAGCATGCACTGAGGAGCGAAGCAAGGGACTTTGGGAAATAAACAGACCTCATCTTTGACTAATACAGTAAGTCCAAGAACAGATTCGATCAGTGAAAACAAAAAAGGTGAAGAAAGAAAATTTGAGCTGGCAATGTTGAAATAACATATGCTAAAAAAAATCACCTCTGAACTTTGGGATATTTCATCTCAGACATGACATTTGTGGCTTCTGTTTGTCTTTCCTTTAGATGCCGTGGCCACATGTTGTCTACCCAGTCCACCAAATCCACCTGAATTAAATACAAAGACAGACTATAGGTAACCAAAACCTTTGAAGACGTCCCCCAAATCGAGGCAAACAGTTGTAAATGGAGAGTGACTGAAGGTTTAATGCATACCATGCAAATATTGTTACAAGTGCCCAATATTGACTTTTTATCATGTTTTTAAATCATTTCTACGGTTTAATTTAAAGCATCAAACACAGAGCAAAGCTTCTACATTAACACTTACTCTCATACATCCTATAAGATTGATCATAAAGGAAAACGGTCATAACCAGTTTTTAATCATTTAAAGAGACGGTACATATTTAAATTTTTTGTCACATCAAACATTCACCAAAAAAATAGAAAATCTTATCAATTCAGTTTAGTGCTCCACATTTCTTACCACAGTGGGTCTCTTGATCAGATTCTCCAGTTTGGTGTGACTAAACTCCAGACTGATGACATTAAACAGCTTGTCACGTTCCTCCACAGGTGTCTCGTAGTAGCGCACAAACTGAGCCATGCTCATCTCAGAGCCTTTCTGCGTACTAACATCCATCACATCAACAGCCCGCCTACTGCCTAATGTCCATGCAGAAACAACACAACTTGTTAACAATAGAAATTATTATGCATGTTGTGTATTTGAATGTATAGTTCAAATCTGCCAAATGCATAAATGTAAATATTATGAAAAACATAAATCCCCGATTTGCACAAATGGTAAACTTTACTCAATTTACGTTTTTATCCAAAGCAACTTATATGGTGCAATCAATGTATACATTTTATATGCATGTGCACTTGGGATCGAACACATGACTTTGGCGGTGTTACAGCAATGCTCTACCAAGTGAGCTACAAGAGCATTTCTTTTAAGCACACAAATACACATGGCATGGCCTTTTTTATGTAATTACACAGTAACACCACAAGAGGTCGTTACAGACAAAGAATAGTGTGTCCAGATTATTGTTATTGTAAGGAGCTGCTGTTAACTTGTATAACAGGACAAGTTTTTCCTATAATGGCAATATAACTCTCTTTTTTATAGAGTCACAACATTTGCAAGTATCATACATAAATTCAGAACAGTAATACAAGTTCCTTGTTAATCTTAAAACTGTAAACTAAGATGGACTAAATATACAATTGTATTGCTGAAATCACTCCTATAAACCTTAAATATGCAAAGCTTGACATAAGTAAATGTAGCATACTTCTAAAGCATTATGCAAAGCCATGGCGTTATAGCAGGTACATGTTTAGCTTCATTGCATAGAAAGCAGAACTTATAACTGTTCATGCAAAACGCAGAGTGTAATTATGCTGTAAAGTAAAAGGGATGTACTTATGTTCATCAGGGATGAATAATAAAAAATAACAGTGAACAGGCCTATGATTTTCTACTGCAATCATGTATTTCATCATCTATAATTAATTAATTTCATAAATATTTGTAAAGACAGAAAGTCATAAACAAATTACAATGCATTTATTTTATGTAAATGTACACTTACCGACCAAACCCTTGATTTCACTTACAGTAAATTCAGGATCTGGCATTCTGCATCAGATGAAACAATTCAGATTAAGAATATAACTCAATTTATATCTATGTGACACAAACAGCCACACAAATTATATATCGTTTTACCTAATTCCTAGTCCATCTTTGGCCTTAAATATAAGTGGAGTTCGGAGTGCCTCTCTTTGAACATATTCATATGTAAAATCTGAGAATAGATAAAAAAAAGGCAAATAAGTTTGTGCATTTAAACAAATCCCTGCATTTTACATGGAGCAGTTAAGAGTTTCAGATATACATACAGAAGATAACTACTTGTACATTTTGTATAAATAGTCTTTAAAAGTTACTCATGTTGTAGTACTTATGCATGGTATACCACGATACTGTTTCAATATATTGACTGTTGACTTGATATTGCACAGATGTTGATCACACATTTGCTGATATACTCTAAAACAGTGTTTCTCAAACTTTTTTGGCATGCGGCCCTCCTGTGTACAGTGCATCCCTTCGTGGTCCCCAAGGAAAATTTATGACAAAGCATTCCAAAACTTAAAATTTTAATTAAACTAAATATATTAAATTATACAATGTGCACCACATGTTGGATAGTAGATTTATTTTTCTGAGGATTAATTACACAAAATTTATGATAAATTAATGTATTTTTTAAATGTTATTAATCTGGGGCCCCCCTGGCACCATCTCAGGGCCCCCAGTTTGAGAACCACTGAGCCTCTTCACAATTGCACATTGGTATAACTTTATGTAATAAATCATAATAATCACAAATGTTTATTACTCAATATTATAAAATATTTCTAACTTAATTATTTAGTAATAATTTAATAGAATATTCACATACCTTTTCCGTCCATATAGTGAACCAAATCACTGTTGTATAAATGACTCTCAAGTTTATCTTCCAAGTTGAAGCCCCTGATGTTTGTGATCTCCTCAACATCCGACAAATCCTCGTTTTCATCGTACATCCTCCTGCAGATTGAGCGCTAAACGCGGAGAAACACACATGTGGTGCAGATAAGATGTTGTTTTATATGAGATATAACGCTGACTCTGTTGTTAATATTAGTTGAATAAATGCTTTATTATTAATAGGCGCAGCCTCCATCATTAACAGTGAAGATATTAATTGTAGGCCTTAATCGCCCACGGCGTACAGTTGTTATATAATTAATGCCTGTCAAATCGGTTTGAACCGAGTTCAACTTCATAATACATATTAGAGATGTGTGTTATGGGGCAACAATGTGCCATGTTTCCCACGGTTACATTGTAGCGAGCGCATGCACGTGAAACATCGCTTTCTTTGTAATATGAAACATGTGTCCTTTCCTGTTTACCACAACATGAGCTAATGAATTTAACACATGAATCCATCGTACGCTTCTCTTAACACTCGTATCGCCTTAACCCCGCAGCGATCCGATTCAGGCCACTAAACACAATACAGATGGGTACGATATTGAAAGTCCGATATAAAACGAGTCTTTGAGAGGACAGGTTAAACTACACACCAGTTTGCGTCCCGATTCCGCGCACGCTTCCATATCGGTGTCTTTCGTCCGTTTTTATTCTCTCAGCGCTTTTTCTGGACCATATTTAACGCCCAAAGTTGAGCACACTTTCGTAGCTTGTATTGAAAACTAAACTAGGAACCATTTTTGTGTAGTGCAACGTGACGTCACGGTCAACAGAATCAAAACATTGCAGATACGTCACGACTCGGATGGTATTTATTAGGGTAAATTTGTCCGAGTATTTACTAGTAGATAATTTTTTTGAAAAATAGAGGACTTGATGGGGGAAATAGTTTTTGGGGCGGTCAGAAATCCCGTTTCGTTATCTTGTTTAGCACGCGCGATTCCGCACGCACGCGCTGCAGCTACTGACTGACTGGATTTGATGCGCGTGAGTGCAAATATTGTGTTGCAGTTAACATTTACCGTTGCTTGGCCCTTTAATTTTACACTCCCACGTTATAGTGTCGCAAAATGGACGTCCAGGAAACACATGTGCACTATAAATACAAATCGACTCATTTTTATTTCTATAAAATAATTTCAAGTTTGAAATTTTCAAATCAGACCAATGTCTGTGATTCATGAACATGCCTTTATAAAGCGCGTGTTCCACGTGCTCGAGATAATACAAGCGCGACCATTTAATTTTGTTTTTCTTTTAGAAATGTTATTCGTATTGCAACAGCTACAAAAACAATGTCGACGCTTTAAAATGACTTCCGAATAAGAAGGAGCAAACACTATCTTAAAAGTGTTCGTAGCAATAAAGCGAAGTTAACTATTTAAAAAAATAATTATAGTGTTTTATTTCTTAAAAAGTCCCATGCTGTTAAGTAAATCAATAAGATAAATTGTCCCTACCAAAGTAATTTTACATAATAAATTCAGTTTGATGGTCACAACCTGCTGGGAAATCAGTGTTGTGTTGTCGCGAAGAATTGTGGGTAATGCATGCATACACGATGATTCCAGTTTCACTCGGGCAAGCCAGCTGACAAGAGATCCTCAGTAACCCGAAGCAATGCCGCATTTCAGCTGAATCTCGTGAATCTATCACTCGGTTAGCTTTTCATAAACATTCGTCGGAGAATCATGAGTCGAAACGAGCACTCGTTACAGGCTCTGTCGTGGAGAAAGCTTTATCTGAGCCGAGCGAAACTCAAAGCCTCCAGTCGCACGTCGGCTCTTTTATCAGGTTTCGCAATGGTGAGTTCCAACTTACAGCTGTTGTGTAGGCTATTTACTCGGGTTGATGTCCAACAGGTCGCGTTTGGAGTATAATCTTAATGTTAGAAAGAATGCGCGTGCATGCGCATAACAACGCTGGGTGGCTTGATTGATTTTAGTTTGGTTTGCATAGTAATGGATTGAACTGGGAAGTCTTTCAAGTGCACAAGCGCACAAAACTGACATCCGCAGTTGTTTTGCTTGTACTTGAAGACTATAAACGACTGAGGGGTTATGACCGGATGTCAACCGGATGTATCAAACATCTTCTGCATTACTTTGCTGCCTATAATAAGTGCTATACACAGTACACTTAAAAGTGTGCATACTCTGTAGTAAATATGATAATGCTTAAAGTTTGTGCAACCAAATTTAATTGTGAGGAAACAAATTATACATAACTGACACATGTTTCACATTCTTTCTGGGAAAATAAATTGTCTCACCATTCTCTCTGCTATCTCCATCAACCTAAAGCTTTGATTTGCATAACTATTTGTAGTATTCAGTTATTGCAAACCATTGCGACATGCAAGTTTGCAATATGTCGATCATTTCACTATATCTTGAAGCTTTACTCTGGAGATACCCCTTTAAATCTCCAAGTTCTGCTATGTACTCTTAAATGGATAGTTCACCCAAAAAGTTTGTCATCATTTACTCAATCTCATGTTGTTACAACCTATAGTATAATTTCTTTGCTCTGCTGAATACAAAGATGTTTTGAGCAATGTTTGTTACCAAAACTTTTTCAGGCACCATTGACTTCCATAGTATTTTTCTTTCCTACTATGGAAGTCAATGGTGCTTCTGTTGTTGCTTTATTACAAATATCTTCCTTTGTGTTTAGCAAAACAAATTAATTATTACAGGTTTGTAACAACTTGAGGGTGAGTAAATTATGACAGAATTTTAATTTTTGAGTATTTCTTTAATTTTAGTATTTTCATGTTTCACAATGTTAGTTATAGTATGTACAATTAGTTGTGCCAGCTAGGAAATGTTTAAGAGAAAAACATACATTGATATTTAAAAAAAAAAAACACACTACTTTATAGTGTTAGGACAATATGTTGCAGAGGCCGATATTTGGATTTTTTTATCATTGACATCAGCCGATAAATCTTTTCAATCGGCCAGTAAATTTCTCTATTACTTAAATTTGATGTTTGTATTTGTGCTGCCTCTTGTTTAGTCGCGACTAATCGTTTGCAGAATAAAAGTTTTAGTTTACATAATATATGTGTGTGTGCTGTGTATAATAATTGTGTATATATAAATACACACACATGCATGTTTAATTTTAAGAAAAAATTAACGACACCACACTAGTTCAACACACTTATTCAAACAGTACTGTGAGATGTCAGAAACACATAAATTATGTCTTGTAAATGTGTTTTAAGTATCTCAAAAGGGTATATTTTAGGGCTGGGCATAGATTAATCTAGATTAATCTCATACAAAATAAATGTAATTTTTTGCAAAATATATGAGTATGTGCTGCTGTGTGTAAATATTATATATATATTTAAACACACACACACACATACATGCACATACATTTAAGAAATGTTTTATTTATATATAGTTTTTTTTATTTATATATAATATAGAATTTATAAAAATACAAATGAATGTATATACACATGTAAATGTTTCTTAAATACATACATGAATGCGTGTGTATTTATACATAATAATTACACACAGCACAAACTCATATTAGGCAAAAAATTACTTTTATTTTGTATGAGATTAATCTATGCCCAGCTCTAGTATATTTATAAATATTTATCTATCAGCATCGGGCATAAAAGAAAACCCATATCGATCGACCACCACTACTTTGTTTCTTTTAAGAAGTAGTCAACCCCAAAATAAACATAGTTTTATTTTGATAACTCATTTGATGTTATTCACTCTTTGGTTGGATCTTTTAAAGCATAGTTCAAGAATAATGAAATATGCTCTTATTTACTTTACTTCAGTCCATCCATATGTAGGAGTAGTTTTATCTTTAGTAGAGCAAAGATTGTTTTAAGCTGAAACCGTGCCATCACTTTAAGAGTCGAAAAGCAGATACAGGCAGCACAAAATAAATCCTTGTGGCTCCTAGAGATATATTAAGGTATATATAGCATATGTGCTGGTATCTGAGCCACGAGGATACATTTTGTCTTGCACGTCGTCTTGGATGGCACGAGGGAGAGTAAATTAACAGCACGTTCATTATTCTGTGAACTACCTCTTACATGTATGCATTTGGCAGATGCTTTTATCCAAAGCGACTTACAATGGTGCCTTACTAGGTATACTATTTTGAAACACCAGGGTTTGAACCCACAACCTTTTGCGCTGCTCATGCAATGCTCTACCACTGAACTATACAGGAGAAAAGGCTTGTAGTTTTGTACTGGTTTTTGTAACTAATTATTTTGCACTAGTTGCGCATGTGCATCAAAGTGACACAACCAGATTTTGCTTTACCTTTGCTGCTTCTTGTTTAACAGGTGGCCATGGTAGAAGTACAGCTTGATACCAATCACGACTATCCACCAGGACTGCTTATTTCTTTCAGCGCCTGCACCACTGTGCTGGTGGCCGTCCACCTGTTCGCCCTGATGGTGAGCACTTGCATCCTACCCAACATCGAAGCGGTCAGCAACGTGCACAACCTCAACTCGGTGATGGAATCGCCTCACGAGAGAATGCATCGCCACATCGAGCTGGCCTGGGCTTTTTCTACCGTCATTGGAACGTTGCTTTTCCTGGCCGAAGTGGTCTTGTTGTGCTGGGTCAAGTTTTTGCCCATTAAGCCGAAAAACCAGAAAAATGATACCATCTCCGCCGGGGTGGCTGCCGCGATCACGTCTACCTCCATCATGGTGCCTTTCGGATTGATTTTTATCGTTTTCGCTGTGCATTTCTACCGCTCGCTGGTCAGCCACAAGACTGACAGGCAGTTTCGAGAGTTGGAGGAGCTGGAGGACTTGCAAAATGAGCTGGACCATAGAGGAGATGCGTCTACCTTACAATCTCCAAGTTCCCTTTACCCTTAACTTTGAGTTTGGGAAAGAGCAACGGTTCATATGTAAAGTTTTAAAACAAGATATTGATCTATTTGTTGCATGTTGACTCCAAAGTGTCTAGATTTATATGTGTAAACTGTTTCGAAGAGCTCAGATGCAAAATGTGTCTTGACATGTTTTCTTGTAAATTAGTTTTTTTTTTTTATCAGACTCTTAATGGATTCTGCCAACAAACCGGTATTTCTGACCTGAGGCCTCATTCTGGGATTAAGCAAATTTGAAGTAAACATATTTAATGAACATATAACACCTGCTGAGAGCGTTCGGTTAATATCTTGATTTTATTTTTGACAAAGGTGGCGTTTAGTGGCCCTTTCATCTGAGCTCCACATTTATTTGAGCTTAGATTGAACTATGAAAGCATGCACTGCAAACTATTTTAGTCGTTTCTATTTAATTCCTTCTTTTTACACCACAGAGAGTCTTTTATTTTCAGTATGTCAGCTGTGCCAACTTTGTTTTTAGGCAAGCTACAGTCTTAACAGTGCAGCATGTCATTTTTGTACCACTGGATATCACCAGATCAGTTTGCAAAAAATTGAAACAAAAGTTACCACTAGTTGAACCAGCATTGCGTTATCACACAATAATGCTTATAGTTGTCTCTGCATATTATGATAGATAAGATGTTTACAAAAACACAGTTTTGGGTAAACCCCAAAGATCGTACAAGACTACTGCTAATATTTTTTTAACACTGATGAGAACTTAATATACATTTTGTGAATGTACAGGGGACACTTTCATTACTATCTGACCAAAACATTTTTTACGGCAGGTGTTTTGAATCAGGGCTTTGCTGAATAATGGCTCAAACCCAAAATATTGGTCTTACTATCACTCCCTTAGATCTTTTTCATAACCCCCTTAAACTGATAGAAATGAAGGCACTTTATACAATAGTATCATGTTTGTTTAACCTTTTCAGTACCATTTGAATGTCTTATTAAAGGGATCTTTATTCATTTTAAGATTTGAACCAAGCACTTAGTGTTTTCAGCATTGGTAAGATTGTATAATTGCATTGGGAAAGTGTTTAGCATAAGATGCTACAAGAAGTGATTGGCAACATTGCCTTTTAATGATCGTGTTGCCAATTACAGTTCAAATGTGAAATACTTATGTTTAAAATCTTGGTGAATTCTGACACACTTGTTGTAAGTGCACATCATATCCTGGGATTTTATTGGTCTCCATTAATTATATTTTGAGCAAAGTCTTAAATAAACTTCAACCATACTCCAACATATACACCATTTTGTTTATCTTTGTATTGTGAAAGTGAAATTGTAATTGAAGAGCTCAGATGCAAAACCCTCTGAGTGTGTCTGACATCTTTTTTTGTCAGACTCTTTATGGATTCTGCCACTGGTATTTCTAAAAGGCCTGAGGCCAGAATTAAAGGGATAGTTCACCCAAAAATGAAAATTCTGTCATTTTCTCATCCTCATGTTCTAAATCTGTATGAATTTCTTTTTTCTGATGAACACAAAATTAGATATTTTGATAAATCATGGTAAGCACACAGCTGATTGTAACCATTGACTTCCATAGTATGAAAAACAAATATGATGGAATTCATTAATTTATCAAAATATCTTTTTTTGTGTTCATCAGAAAAAAGAAACTCATACAGGTTTAAAACAAACATGAGGATGAGAAAATGATGGCAGAATTTTCATTTTTGGGTGAACTATCCTTTAGGCAGATTTGAAGTGACAGAAGTGGCATTTAGAGGCTTTTGCATCCAAGCTTCTCCATTGTAATTGATGCATAATGTACCAACAGCTATTTGTGCAAAAGGTTTTTAATATTAATGGAAAGGATAATAAACATCAAGAGTTTCCCTTCATTTCAGGACACAAAATACTGTCCTGTTACATACTGTCTAGCAGCCGTATAGCTTATGGAAAAGTGCCCGTTGTTGATTTTCCTTCATCCTCAGTGAGATTTGATTGTGCCTCCATCAGTACAGACTGTGCATCTATTAAGCAAACCTTAGAGATGAAAAAAATATATATTTACAAAGTGCTCCAGCATTTGCACTATGTAGCAAGCAATCATTAAAAAGACAACACTACTCCATCTAGACACTGCTGAACAACGGAATAATACTTGTGCCGCTCGCTTTTACAATAGTCAAAACCAATGAGGTTATATTTGCATTTTGTTGTACTGTTAAAATGTAAATCAGCTCATGCAAACTAGCATGCAAGTTACCTAGACATCCTGCATCAATGCATAGCATTTACCTTGGGAATCGGATACATAGTTGGATTAAGTGCTGTTTCTCTTCCAAAATCAGACAGTGTTCCAGATTTTGCAACGCCGTCGACCCAAAGGCCTTCGTACAGCTGACCTCTATCCAGATAGAAGAACTTGCCGTGGCCATTCTTCTTTCCATCCCGCCACGCGCCCTCGTAACGGTTTCCATTTGCTTCATCAAGAAAGGTAGAAATCCATGTTTTATACATTTAAATAAGAGGCTAAATGAATGCTATACAGTAATGAGAAATTGCATGAAAGTGTTTAATACCAAGCAGCAGTACACCCTGTCCATCATGCTTATCCTTCAGCCATTCGCCTTCATAGACTTCCCCATTTTCATACTGCATTCTTCCCCATCCAGCTCTCTGATCTTTACTCCAATGGCCTTCATAGAAAGCCAGTGGACTGTAGAAATACGTCCCAACACCCTTTAAATGAACAATATTGATTTTACATTCTGAATCTGGCCTTTATCTTACCAGAACTCTTTCAAACCTACCTCTTTCTTGTCATTTTGCCAGCCACCTGCATACACCCTCACATACTCTTTCTGCTCACGGTGAAACTTGGTGAGCACTCCGTACCCATGGCGCTTTCCAAAGCTCCACTCCCCATCATAGATTATTCCTGTTTTCTTCCAAACTTGCATTCCATTTCCTTATCAGAGTAAAAGCTATACTTGAGAACATTTGTTTAATGGATGAAACCGAACTCTTATTCTGCCAAGCCTGTCCTTGAGAGCACACTAAAGTGTAATTCACACCACCTTAAAGATCTAAATAACAAAGTCAATTAAATAAAGGCATGTGCACTAAAACTCCCAGGGGGAAGCAATATTTATCTCGAGGCTTCTTAAAATACATCGTCTACCAGTGTGAACCGCAAGGCCTGCAAAGTTTTTACGTTAATGCATTTGGCAGATGCTTTTATCTAAAGCCATTCATGATGGATTCTATACATCTTTACATTTTGTAATCAGTCAGGGTGTTATAAGTCTATACTTTACCATGTTTCTTATTGTCCAACCATTCGCCTCTGTACCGATCTCCATTGGCTGAATAGACTGTGTGGAGCAGTCCACATTTTTGGGCTTTTTTGTCCCATTGTTTTACAGGTGGTTCAGTAGTCCGGGGTTTCTTTAAAAAAGGCATGCTGCAAATAAAATAAAATAGTACATAATTAGCATCACAAAGAAAGCTACAAAACACCTTTGTTTTTTGTTTTTAACCAAAAAAGCAGGGTACTACTATGTTATGGACATGATGTGGAGTTATTGCATTTGATTTTTGGATTTTACACAGTATTTAATTAAGGCAGGAGCATAGTGAGAACAACAACATATTATGACTGACTAAAGTGCAACTAAAGTGTTTTGACAATATTCAACAGCCCCTTCCACTTAATTTTATGTTTATGCGGCGCCACAAGAACCGACATGAAAATGACGTCAAAGTACCGCGAGAGCGATCGAGAAAACGTACAGAGGAGTCTGCTTTCAAATCGCTCTCGCGGAACTTTGACGTCATCCACTTGTCGGTTTTTGCAGCGCCGCATGAAGCCATCTTTTTACCTTACACTTACACCTTGATTTTTTTTTCTAAACAAGATTTAATTATAACAATGCTTAAAGATACGATAGCCATCATTTCATGGATAACTAATAATAGGTAAATAATTAATAGAAAAATAAATACCACAGTATTACCTGATCCCATTTGTGACCAGCTCCACTGTCCTGACCACTACACTTTAAGCTCACCAGACGTCTGAGAGGAACAAAACTACCCACACGTTAATATTTTAACATTTAAAATATACATCTAACATTCCTCTTCAGTCCTCTCATGAGTATTCGTGTATATGGTAACCGCGCAACCACCCTCGACCAATCATATTAACGCTTGCAGGCGCTCCCTCTCGCTACGTGGCGATGTTGTTCACGGAATCTCATACTCGCTTCTGATTGGGGGATGGCGAACAAGAGGAGGTGGTTTAAATACCTGCAGCGCCCATTAGCGGTAGTGTGCGGCAGAGCAGCGGGAACGCAGACGGGTACAATGTCACTGGAGAGATGTCAAAGTGAATGGAAAGAAATAGAGCAAGAATATGAACAATTACAGGTTTGAACTGAACGAATGTGTGTTGTTTGCGTCTTTCGATAGCCAAGTGATTAACCACGTGTTAGTTCTAAATCGTAATGGGTTTGTTTATGATGTAGCTAACAGGCTATAGCCTTCTTTTGTTGCTGTACATGTGTACATTTCAGTCAGCAACAGTGCTTTAAATTATACTGAAAATAGTATTTGTGTAGCTTATGTGATTGAGATATGAATACGTACGTGTGGTTTTGGTGTGTTAGTTGAGCAGATCAGATAATGATTCAAGAGTTTTACTAGATAAACCAGGTTAGATGTTAACTAGAGTGGAGTTATTGCTCAACTGTTAAAAATGCAGTTCACTCGTATAATCGATCAGGGGCAGATTAATGATGAAGCTTAACGCATTTATTCATCTATAAAAGTACCACAGTGCTACTACAAATCTTCGGGCACCATTGCAATGCTTTATATTTTTGGATGAAGTACCATGTAAATGTCATGGTGCATGAATATGCTGTTATTTAGTTTAAAAGCACTATAACAGCATAACCATCATTGCATCATGGTATTCCTACAGTAACTTCATGCAAGGATTGACAGAAAAGTAACTGCATACCTGCCATGCATATTATTGGGAAAGATTGGTATATAGACCCACGCTTAAAATAACCCTAATGGTTCACATCATGCCTAAAATGCCCTTGCTAAAGTTGGTATGCGCCCCTTTAAAGTATATGCCCACCCTAACCCAAAGCCGACGTTAGGGGTGTGTGCTCTTGAAAGCGGACATATGTGCAGGGTTCCCACGAGTCCTTGAAAGTTTGTGAATCTGGGGGAAAAATTCAAGTCCCTGAGAAGTTTTTGAAAATATACATACATAGATACAGGTCATTGAAAGTGCTTGAATCTATTTTATGCAAGAAGTTTTCTGGAAAAAAATCCTTATTATTCCCTGTGTAGTGTAGGATAATATCATACAATTTCTAGACTTTTTAAGCACACGTGCTAAACTGTTCGCTTTAAATGCTTATATCTTCTGTATGCGTATGTTGATTCATACCAAAATGCTTTTTTGCATAGTTGTGTTTGACACATGAAAACGTCTCGGGTTACGTATGTAACTGTTGTTCCCTGATAAGGGAACGAGACGCTGCGTCTCCCTTGCCAAACTTCCTGCGTCCCTGTAACGCCGTCTTTGGCAATATTTCAGATAGCGATATACTTCCTGGCTCCTGCATCACCCTGTATTGTCGTTAAGCCTCACCATTGGTTGAATTTGATATACACATTCAGACGCACTTATCCCTGGAGGCGTCCCCAAAGTGTCACCGCAGTGACGCAGCGTGAGTTCCCTCGAAAGGGAACTGTAACAATGTATCTTAAAAGGTAACACGATGTAACCTTGCTCTCACTTGAAATGTCTCCCCACATTTAGTCCTTGAATTTGAGGGTATTGGACCTGGAAAGTCCTTGAAAGGCCCTTGAATTTGAAGTTTTTTTTTAAAGATGTAAAATATGAGCTGATAAAATGCAAACGCTGATCGCCATGATGGTGGTTTGTTGAATTTAAACTCAATTGTGTTGTCAATATTTTTTTGTCTCTTCTCTCTGCACTTAATGGCAGTGCCGTGGTTGGATAGTGCAGATTAAGGGGTGGTATTATTATAATAAGATCCACTTATGACATCACAAGGGGAGCCACATTTCAATTACGTATTTTGACATGCTTGCAGGGAATGTTTACCAAAACTAAGTTACTGGGTTGATCTTTATTACATTTTCTAAGTTGATGGAGGCACTGGGAACCCAATTATAGCCCTTAAACGTGAAAAAAGTCTGATTTTAGCTGTAGATAGTGGTTTCACAGATCATGTATTCGCTGATGTTGGGATTTTAAACTCATTTCATTCAAGTAAAAATAGCCAGACAGGCTATTCAAAAGAGACATAATGCAGGGAGGGACAAGATTTTGTCATTTGAATTGTTAGGATGACGCGGTTTTAAAATAACAGGTGTATAAAAATAACAGGGCTTGGTTGAAGAGGTGGAGCAATTTTTTACATTTGTAATGAACGCTATACACATGTATATTTAAAAACAGGTTTCTTTACATTCATTTTTCCTTTAGGAAACACACAAAGTCTACAGACAGAAGCTAGAGGAACTGACAAACCTCCAGGCATTATGCAACAATGCCATTGGCAAACAGAGAAAAGGTCTTAAAGAACTCAAGCAAAGTCTGCATAAGTATGTGCCACATTTTTCATGTTATCCAAAATCTTTGTTGTTTATCTTCATTGTTTTGTGCACGTTCACAACGATCTGATGCATCTATTTCCTCTTTCTTCTTTGTGTAGGTGTGCAAGTTCGCGGAGCGACAAAGAATCTGAAGATTTAAATGACCTACAAGTCCGAATTAAAGAGAGGCAAAATGTCTTTTTTGACATGGAGGCCTATTTGCCAAAGAAAAATGGGTCAGTTGTGATACTTCTCATTGTGTATTTTGAGAGATTTCCTCCTGTATTAAAATAGTTCTCATTTCTTTACAGGTTATACTTAAATTTGGTCCTGGGAAATGTGAACGTTACACTGCTCAGCAACCAAGCCAAGTAAGTCTGAAGTCGGTCATTTAAACAGCCAAGAAACTTTCCTGATATAATCGTACTGACTTTGTTTTTGAAACAGGTTCGCGTACAAAGATGAATATGAAAAGTTCAAACTTTATATGACTATAATACTATTGTTCGGTGCCGTCACATGCCTCTTCTTTCTCAACTATCGGTGAGTTTGGAGATATGTTATGTCAAGAATTAACATTCATACGGCTTTTGAACTGTAATATGGATATGTAATATTTCTTCACAGGGTTTTCGATGAGATCTTAAACTTTTTATTGGTTTGGTACTATTGCACATTGACAATAAGGGAAAGTATCTTGATGAGCAACGGCTCACGGTAAGTTTATCTACATTCATGCATTTAACAGATGCTTTATTTCGCAGTGCACACTTACATTTTCAGTTGCTAAACTTGGATGTTTCACTGATATTTTATTATTTTGCGGTTATGAAAATTGTGTGGCTAACAGTTTTCTGAAGTTGAGTTGCATTTCCTGCTTTCAAGTATTTTTTTTATATCACTTAGTGTTTAGTTTCCATTATCCTTCAAATTGAAATGGCGAATTGAAATTGAAACATGGCAATAAACTCTCATATATTGCAAAAAAGTTTTTATGCTCTGGTGAGGTGGTTTTTCAGGCAATTCGGAAAAAAAATAATATTGCAAAACTACAATGGAAACATTTAAAGGTCACATGATCATTCTTAAAATATGCCATGATATGTTTGGATGGAGGACAAGATGGAAGAGGTGTGTTCGACTTCTTCATGCAGCGTCACAAGAACTGATGTCATCCGCATGTCAGTATGCGCATCAGCGTATGAAGTCGAATACACCCAACGGCATGGTTTTTGTAATGACTTATCGCGAGACAACAAAATTATGTTTAAGTCGCATAACATCGTGTTATGCAATTGTGTTGCGTTAATGGAAGCACTGTCATTTCGCAATTGTTTTTTGTCGACGTTTAGAAAATACTGCAGAGTCTGCAGGTCTTTAATGGAAATGCAGCTATTGTCTCTTTGCTGTAATATATAAAATATATTTTTTTATTGGCTTGGGAAGTAGATATACCCATACACCCCGAAAAAAATTCTTTATATAGTTTGGTTTTGATTATTGCATTTTTATATTCCTGTAGAATCAAAGGCTGGTGGGTTTTACATCATTATGTCTCAACCTTTTTATCAGGAGTCATGTTGACATGGTAAGTAAGTAACAATTCTCATTCTAATCCATTCTAAAAATATTAAATTTAGTTTGTATTTGTTGTTTGACTTTTTTTCTTACTAGGCCAGAAGGTCTAATGTATCAGATGTTCAGAAGTCAGTTCTTGGCCTTCTCCATTTATCAAAGTATGTGGGCTTGTTTTAAGGAGAAAAAAGGAAAAAGGTGTCATCATTTACTCGCCCTCAAGTTGTTCCAAACCAGTGGCCGGACTTCTTTTTTGAGGGCGCACGATGCGAAGTTCGTCACAATGTATGTAGCCCGTCATGTGTGTGGTTCGTTATTTCAAAATATGCGTCCTGTACGTCGAGTTTCAAAATAAGTGCCTGATTCAGAGTCTAAAGGGTTTATGATAAAAGAGACGCTCGCGTTTGCCAGATCCTCGCATAATCAGAGTTTGCTGGTAAGGGAGTGTCTTGCGTGTATTTTGTGAACGTGAGCGTCTCTTTAATCGTAAACAGTTTTGTGACAACACGTGATGCACATGGTTCACATAACGCATATTTTGAAAACACGGCAACACGCATAACACATGTTTTGAATTTTCGCTCCTCGGAAAAGCAGTCACGAGCCGCCACTCATCCAGACCTGTATGAATTTATTTGTTCTGCTGAATAAAAATGAAGATATTTTGAAGAATTTAAAAAGTCCAACAGATGTGGGGCACCATTGACTTCTATAGTAGAAGTAAATGGTGCCCCAGATCTGTTTTTCAAAATATCTTCATTTGTATTCAGCAGAACAAATAAATTCATACAGGTTGGGAACAACTTGAGGGTGAGTAAATGATGACAGCATTTTATCTTTTCTTAATGTAATAAGAGTTGATCGATATATTGGCTCCTGTTAAGCAGTTTCTTGTTTATTTGGCAGGTTGTGTGCAGTTTCTTCAGTATTATTATCAGAGCGGTTGCTTGTATCGGTTACGAGCTCTGGGTGAAAGAAACCAGCTGGACCTTACAGTTGGTAAGTATTCAGATGCTCGACTTGAATCGAAAGAGTCACACTACAGATGATGAGTAGACTAAATTCAGATCTCGAATGTTTTAAATCGTTTGTTTCTTTTGCAGAAGGTTTTCAGTCGTGGATGTGGAGAGGACTCACGTTTATTCTTCCATTTCTATTTTTTGGCCATGTAAGTACCAGCGGTTATTTTGTTTTATCAAAATTAGACATTAATAAGAACCGGGGAATTGCATAAGTGCCTAGCTATTCATAAAGATACCCACTTAGCATATCCTAATAGGCAAAATATTCATGCATCTTATGCTATGTACACACCAAACATGGAGCAACGCGTTACTCGCTCTAGATTACCCGTGGGATTAAACTTCGTGTCATGCGAAAATTTTGCTCTCGTTGAATATTTTCAGGAGAATAGTGCGTGTTTTAGCGTTTTGTCATTCGTGTCGCTACACGAGAGGATGCGTCTGATCGCGTCTTTGCATTGACTTTGTATGTAATCTACTCACGCAAATTGTTGAACTCGCGTCTGGTGTGAACCCACAGTAAGACAGTAGCTCATGTGATGTTCACAATTGTCTGGATCTTCCCATCTATAAATAATTTTAAGTTTTATTTTCTCCCCTTCGGACAGTTTTGGCAGCTGTACAATGCTGTGACACTTTTTAAGCTTTCTGCCCATGAGGACTGCAGAGAATGGCAGGTAAGGCCATAAAGTATTTGACTAAGAAATGGATTATGTGTGTCACAAAATAAACCCCAAGGTGAACTTTAAATCTGCAATCTGTAACTTGTTTTGGTTAAAATGAAATCGGAATCTGTTATTGAGCATGCACATAAATCTGCAAGCTTGCACTGTTGTGTAAGATTTTGTGGGTAATGAAAGCTTGACTTCATTTTACTTCACCCCATATATTTAGTAATTTGCAAAAACTTTCAAAGTAACTTGCAATTTTGTTTTAAAACAGAGATGACGACTTACAGAAGTTACAGATTGCAGCTTTAAAAAAAATTATAATTTGTCTGCAGAATGCAGCGATTGACCAATCAGAATCAGCCGTGTGATAAGTAGGATTTGTTTTCCAGTTGGACAAAGAAGGAATGAAGATTTTTGCACATTTTATTGACCTCATTTCTTTTGTATTGCAGGTGTTCATGATGGCCTTGACGTTTCTCGTCTTGTTTCTTGGAAATTTTCTCACTACTCTGAAAGTGGTCCACCATAAAATCCAGAAGAACAAAGGCAAGGTCAAAACCAACTGATTGGAGGGCCAATTGCAGAACACACAGACCTCATGCAAAACGCACAAAACTGTTTTGTCTGGGTGTCCAGGAGCTGTTTTGAAAGGGGGGTCAAATGCTGCCACCTCCCAGAAACAACATCATCATCATCATCATCAGCTGCGATGGATGCTCAAGATAATGTCACGTCGCCCTTTCGTCTACTGTGTTATTTATGCAATATCAGCTATCAGAGGCGCTAACCACTAAAAACCATCGGAGTTGCAAACACTAAATCCTCAATACCAGAAGACTTCGATTCATTTTTATTTTGCTCCCGTGCATGTTTACAAAAGCCACATTTTAACTTTATGCAATGCAGCTGGAAGGTTGTAGTACATTGCGAGGATTTTTGCGTTACTGTTTTTAATAAAGCTAGATAGTCATTAACTTGCAACAGACCAAGACTTGCTCTCCGAGAAACATTTAAACTAAAGCATACTTCGTATTTTAATAAAAGGACGAGTGCGTTTCTGCACGTTTTGGCTTGTCGGTGAATCTATTGAGAAATCTTGGAACAAATCGTGGTCACGTGACGTGTTGTGACACCTTAAAAATATGGATTTGCATTTTAAATAATGGCAATAAAGCTCCATTAATGTTTCTGAGTCAATTTGGATAATTTCTGTTGCTTTGTAGTTTCCACCTATATTCAAAAGTGTAGATATTCAGCTGAATTAAAAATGATCAGGTTAAAACGCTGAATAACTTGCATAATGTGTTGTTGATTTTATTTTTATTTTTTTTAAGGATGCTGTTACAATTACATCTGCTGTGATAAGGTGAGCTGGTTCTTAATCGTGTATGATTGTGCTCACAAATGTAACGTGTACATTTACTGTCCATTGTAAGATGTCAAATGGGATTTATAGTTGCTTATGGCTTCATTGACGAAACCTTACTACATTATAACACAGCCGAGTAGTGAAAGAAGTAACTAAATTCTGCCTTAATGCTCTTAGTTATTGCCTGTTCACACCTGGTTTTAGTTCGTGACAAAATCATGGTTTTCTGAATTATTTTCTCCATCGACTGTATTTAAAAGAAAAAGCTGTACTTAAAGGGACAGTGATCCTATGTCATATTTGTTAACACTGTGTATGTTTTGTTATGTGTTAAAATCACTATGTGCACTTTTGGCTTGAATATAAATCAAAGAGCCTTGAACTGGAATAAAACATTTCTAGAAAATCAATCTGAATTTCCATTCACCGTCCACTGTTACAAGGCAAATAAAATCAATATGATGCAACCTGTGGCTGAGTGTTATTTATACAATCACCAGCAGAGGGCAGAAGGACTGGATTTCCTTGTTTAGGATTGAGTAGCTGATACAATAACTGTTTAAAGTGACAATTATGAGATATATAAATAACACAAATGTAATATTTTTCATTTATATAATTCACCATATGTGCATGCATATGCAAGTGTAAAATGTTGCGTAAATGACCACAAATTTTAAGTCAAAGAGACAGTTCAGTCTAGTAGTGTCACGCAACAACAAACCGAGGCTTCCGTTACTGCAGTCACATCCTGCTAAACAGGAGTTGTTGCACTAACCACAGTACAAACGTTATATTTTGACCAGGTTTGTTTTGCAGGAAAAGTAAAGATTCTTGGCAGTATCAAATTTGATGATTGTAACATTGAACATGAAACAAATGCACGATGGATACACACTAGAGCTGTCAAAGATTAATCGCGATTAATCGCATACAAAAAAGTTTGGTTTTGCATTTGGTGTGCACTTTGTGTGCAATTATTTTGTATATATAAATACACATACATGCATGTATTTAAAACATTTACATGTGTATACGTGAAGATATATAAAATAAATATAATTATAATAAAAATATATCTATATGCATGAATAAAATAAATAAATAAATTCTATTAAAAAAATGATATGTGTGTGTTTTTATATATACATAATAATTACACACAACACACACACAAATATATTATGCAAACACAAACTTTTATTGTGTATGCGATTAATCGCGATTAATCTTTTGTGGCCCTAACAAACACTAGATAGCCTAAAATATGGTTTCATTTGTTTATTTGTGCAATCTAAACACGGATTGGGACAGAAAATGGTTTACACTGTAGCTTACACACCAAAAATTTATTTTGCATAATTTATGTGTGTGCATTGTGTGTAATTAATTTGTATTTATAAATACACATGCATGTATCTACATGTGTATATATGAAGATATGTAAAATAAATATAATAATTTATATATATATATATATATATATATATATATATATATATATATAATGCATAAATAAAATAAATAAATAAATATTTATATGTGTTTGTTTTTATAAATACATAATAATAACACACAAATATATTATGCAAACACAAACATTTCTTTTGTATGCGATTAATCGCGATTAATCTTGTGTTGCCCTAATACACACACAAACACTATATAGCTTTAAATATGGTTTCACTTGTTTATTGGTGTAATCTAAACACGGATTGGGACAGAAAATGGTTTACACTGTAGCCTACACACAAAAAAACACTTTATTTGAACAGGTGAGTACTTTAAAAAGTGCTGGCCTATTTGTCAACCCACCGTTGACAAATAGGCCAGGAAAAGCAAAGACTCTTGGCAGTATTGAATTTGATGATTGTAACATTGAACATGAAACAAATGCACAATGGATACACACAAGAGCTGTCAAAAGATTAATCGTGATTAATCGCAAACAAAAAAGTTTGTTTTTGCATAATTTATGTGTGTGCATTGTGTGTAATTATTTTGTATTTATAAATACAAATGCATGTATCTACATGTGTATATATGAAGATATATAAAATAAATATAATAATTTATATATAAAATAAATATAATATATATATATATATATAAAATGCATAAATAAAATAAATAAATAAATATTTATATGTGTGTGTTTCATAATAATAACACACAACACACACAAATATATTATGCAAACACAAACATTTCTTTTGTATGCGATTAATCGCGATTAATCTTGTGCCGCCCTAATACACACACAAACACTATATAGCTTTAAATATGGTTTCACTTGTTTATTTGTGCAATCTAAACATTTGGTGGGACAGAAAATGGTTTACACTGTAGCCTACACAGAATAAAAATGCTTTTTTAACAGGTGAGTACTTTTAAAAAGTGCTGGCCTATTTGTTAACCCACTGTAGGGTAAAAAAAAAGGATAAACCCAGCCATTGGGTTTAAAAATATTAATATTTGAGGTTAAAACAACCCAACACAGGTCAAATTAAATTTCAAACGGTTGGGTTCATCGCTTTCTGGCCCAATGCTGGGCTGAAAATAATTTATAAATTGTTAAATGAAAAGAATAAAAATCCTTTGAAATGTGATCTACAAATTCATATTTCTAGAAAATAATGGAAACCAAGACAGCATTAACATAAAATGATCACAGTACTACCACGTACTATGGTAACACCATGGTATTCATACCATAGGTGTTCAATGTAAACACAATGTACATGAATATGGCATTCATTAAGTAGCATAGCGTAGATCTAAATTTTTGACACTTTAACTGTACCATGGTTCAACCACAGTAGGTTTTTGTGCAACTTTTACACAAACAGCAACTGTTGTGTATGAAAATCATGCAAATTGCACAACATTAACACATTACATCCCAGTGCACGATGTACAAGCAAGTGAACTTCAGTAGTTGTGTGCACTATCACAACAGACTACACCCTAAAAAAATGCCATTTTTTACACACCGTTCATGAGTCATAATGGATCAAACCCAGTCGTTGGGTTAAATTAAATTAACCCAGAAAGTGTTCATATTTGACCAAACAATGGATTAAAACAACCCAGCTTTGGTTAAATAACTTTTTTTGAGTGTAAATTGTTTGTGGACATCCCATAATCAGTCTGTGGTCTTTTCTGAAACAGCAGCAGCATTTACGTTAATTTTTCATCTCTTTGGATTCCCGTCTTTGGATTTTATCAGGTCGTATAGTCAAAAACATGCAAAGAAGGAAGTGGCTTAGTTCATTAAAATCCACGTGGTTCCCGCCGTCAGTCACTAAGCCGTGCATGTAAACCACATCCTTTCAGACGGCTCAGCCATTTTTTTTTCATTTGTTTTAAACATTCATTAAATATCACAAAAGTTAACATGTGTTTTATGCAGTGGTCACAGGATGCTGCAGCGTTTCCTCTTTTTTCGGGCGTGTCTTGCTTTGGCCCTGGCCGCTAACGCCCGCTTAGTGGCTTCTCTGAAAATGTCCTCTACGTTTTCTCTGTATTTAGCCGAACACTCCAGGTATACCTCAGCGTTCAGTTGCTTCTGGGTCTCTTCGCCCTGTTGAATGACAAATGAATGCAAGTCGATCATTTTGCAACAAAACCAAATGTGTAAATAAAGCTCTCTTTTGTGCATGTGTGTGCTGTAGTACCTGGATGTAGGTGATGGGAGCCATATCCAAGGCTTTGAGTTTTCTCATCTTCTCTTTATCCTTTCTGAGGTCCGTCTTGCATCCGATAAGGATAATAGGGGTGTCGCGGCAAAAATGATGGACCTCCGGGTACCACTGCCAGGGAGAGATAAAGCAGTTAAACACTGAATAGTCATCAAAACTATTACATTTTGGCCCTGAATTAATGCTCCTTTTCTTTGGCTCGCTGTTTGTTTTCAGTGACGAGCCATCGAAGTTGTGTGTAATGACCTCCTGTTCAGGTCAAAGTTTATCAGCTGGCCTGGGGGGAGATGTTTTTTCACTTTCACCGCAAACACAATCTTCTGTTTTGTTTTGGTTCAGTTTCTAGTAAAAGCATGGTTAATTTTCCTAAGGCCACTTTCTCTTAAATGTCGTTTCTAATGTTCTTAAGCAGAGATAAAATATACACAAGGGACTGATAAGTACTGACTTACAGTAAAAGTACTTAAAATGCTGTGTTTCTTACTAAGCGTTGTGTCAAACCTAGCCGTTGGGTTAAATAACCCAGAAAATGTGTATATTTGACCCAACAATGAGTTAAAACAACCCAGCTTTGGTTAAATTACAATCCAGCGGGTTGTGTTAGTCTCTTTTTGATCCAATGCTTGGTTTAAAAATAATTATATGTATATTATGTGAATTCTGGTTATTTAGCCCTGGAAAAAAAATTTATAAGAAATATTGTTCACATTTAAATCTAATTGTTTGTAGACATTAGTGTTTGAGCAAAGGTTAAGATATTGTTAAGATCAACAGTGTAAAACCATGCTTAAAGGTGCCAAAGAATGGAGTGAAATAATCTGTTAAAGGTGCAGTGTGTAAATTTTAGCGACATCTGGTGGTGAGGTTGCGAATTGCAACCAACAGTTCAGTCCACTGCTCACCCCTCACTTTTAAAACGCATAGAAAAGCTACAGTAGCTGCCACTGGAAAAACATGTCATTGACGTAGACAACTTAGCAAAAAAAGTTTATCCGTAAAGGGCTTCTGTAGAAACATGGCAGCACAAAATGGCGACTTCCACGTAAGGGGACCCTCGGTGTATGTAGATAAAAAGTCTCATTCTAAGGTAATAAAAACATAATGGGTTATTATAAAAAGGTCTTTATACACCACTGATAATATAGTTTTGGATATTATTTTGCATTTCTGTCAAGAAAAATTACACACTGCACCTTTAAATTGTTTTCTGATATCTACATAGAAGATATGTGACTTTATTAAGTGCAAAAATAATCCAGAAACGTTTACATGTCCATTTACAACTCTAGAATCTTATGCTACGTACACACCAAACGCGGGGCATCTCGTTACTCGCTCTAGATTACTAGCGCGATTTAACTTCGTGTCATGCGTTTGGGCAAATAGCGCGTGTTTTCGTGCCAAACGTGACGCCTCACGTGAGGACGCATCTGATCACATCTTTGCATTGACTTTGTATATAATCTACTCGCACAAATCGTTGAACTCGCGTCTGGAGTGAACCCACAGTAAGAATGAAAGAATGCTCTTATTATGAATCATGAATATTAATGTTGAGCTCTGCTCTGATTGGCTGTTTCTCAGAGCATCTCCTTTAGTAGCTCTGTGTGTGTAAACGGATCTTGGGCCCTATTTTAACGATCTGAAACGCAAGTGCGAAGCGCAAAGCGCAAGTGAGTTTGTGGGCGGATCTTGGGTGCTGTTGCTATTTTCCCGGCGGGAGAAATAACTCTTGCGCCAGGCGCAAATCAATAAGGGGTTGGTCTGAAGTAGGTTCATTATTCATAGGTGTGGTTTGGGCGTAACGTCAAATAAACCAATCAGAACGCTATCCAACATTCCCTTTAAACGCAAGTGCGCAAGTTCCATGGCGGGTTGCTATTATTATGACGGATTTACCAGGCGCACGCCAGGAGCGGTTCACAGCTGAGGAGACTGACGTTCTTGTAAGAGCAGTCAAAGACAGAGAAGTTGTTTTGTATGGGGATAGGAGAAACCCGCCCAAATCAGCGTAGGTTAAACAGGCGTGAGAGGAAATAGCCACAATTGTCTCATCAGCTGGCATCCCCATCGTTGCGCCAAGCGGGAATCCCAAGCTTGCCAGCATAAATCGTGCATGCCGTGTAACGGGAGGTGGATCTGCCTCTACACAGACACCAGCAGAGGACATCGTTGCGTCCACCCTCACCGCTGAAAGGGTTTGGGGGCTTTGAAATCGGACCCAAGAAACGCAAGCAAGGTCCAACCCCAAAGTAAACTTACAAATCAAGTTCATATACATTAAGGTTTCTTATGAAAACATTTAAATTATTATTTACATAAAATAAACGTAATACAGCCACACAACAAACTTATGAAAATATTTTAATCGTTGCATGAGAATTTTTTAACGCAGCCACACAATAAATAAAAACTATCACCACAATGCTCACCACTATGATTTCCCTTATCTCATGTGTTAATATTTTTTATTGTAACAATTTATGATTTACAAAAATAACTGTTGCATCTGTGTAGATTAGATAAGCAAAGTGTGTGCGCGTTGTGCACACTATACAATATTGTCAAGCATGCGCCCTTAAAATAGCATAATGAACAACGCGCAACGCGCCACTGACTTTAGACTATTTTTTTTTTGGTCAGTGGCGCAATTGTTTTTTGAAACTGCAAAATAGCATCAGGGATGGTTTGCGCCGGAACACGCCTCCTTTTTTGCGCTGAACCGCCCAGGGAGCACAAGTTCATTCCCTAGTTTGCCGACGTGCGTCTGTGGAGGGAAAAACCTGCTGTGCGCCGGTGCACAATACGAATGATACATGCGTCACTGACAAAGTCAATTGCGCTGGGTGCAAGATAGGGCCCCTTATGTTTGAGTCTGTATTAGACAAAGAATTTAAGAATTTAAGGAATAATCAATTGTTTGGAGATTGTTAATGGATGTTTCTGAGTCGTAAGTTTTTTTTTTTAAGTGTGGCCCTGTAAAACGTAGCTGTAACGTCAATAGTAGAACCTTAGCCTAAACGCTAGGCATACAGCGCTAACTCAGCAGCAGTAACAACTTTGTTTTTAGCATTGTAACAACATTATAATTAACGTGTATTTTAATGTTGGGGGTATACATCGCTACTGTAACGTCACAGTCAGTGTTATATTGAGATTGGCCTGTTTTTAAGCTGTCTTTTGCATGCATGAGGTTTACATAAGAAGGAGGAACCAATCGTGTTTGAGGAACTCTTATACAGAACTCTTATTATTCATCTATACAGTTTTTCATTCTATGGCACCTTTAATGCAGGCCTTTAGCCCTGTGCTGTTTTTAACCAATTCACCTTTATCGTGACATTGTCGAAAGATGTTGGATTAGTCACGTCGTAACAGATGATGACAAGGTTTACATCTTGATAGGAGAGAGGTCTCAATCGATCGTAGTCTTCTTGACCTGTAAATATGCACACAGCAGATTTGTATTAGAGGGAAACGATCTGTGGAAACTTAGCTGAAAATAGTACAGCATTATTTCGAGTGTTTCTATAGAGATGCTTCAGAAAAACACCTCAGATATTCGGTGCAGACTTCGACCACAGAGCGTTTTCTTATAAGTCCTATTTTATGAACAGAGTATTCAAAAAAACCACATCCTGACTTCAGCTTCCTGTTCCTGAGAGTCAAAGAGAGACTTGGGCAGCAGGGTGTCTCTGATAAGCAGTTGTGAAGCGGTAATATTTGTAGAAAGATATACAGATCTACTTCACAGAAATTAAAAAGAGGAAATCTGTAAGACTCGGTGCTTCTCAGAGGTCATAGACAGTAAATGAAAATGTAATTCGCTCAGTACGACATCATGACCACAATGTAGCTGTAGCCATAAAATGTCTGAATTATCACAGGGAAATAAAGTTTGACTCTTTCTGCTCTCTAAATAGATGCCATTGTAATCTGTTTTATGTCAACCTTAATATAAACCATGTAGTTTGACTGAATTATTTAAGTGTAAGCAAACAAAATATCAGAAAACAAACTAATTAAAAATATTTTCAATACATTTTCAGCATTCGTGGTTTTCAACTTGTTGCACCACATTCACAGACTGATTTTCATATTCACACTAAAAATGCTGGGTTGTTTCAACCCATGGTTTGGTCAAATATGGATAAACCCCACTGTCGGGTTCACCCAGAATTGAAATTTCATGTGACAAATATCAAAACGCCTCACATATTAGTTGAATGAACACTACATATTTTTTATGCATTTGGCAGATGCTTTTATCCAAAGTATGTGTGTTCCCTGGGTTCGAACCAATGACCTTTTGCACTGCTAATGCAATGCTCAAAAACTAAATATTAAATATTAATTTTTTTTAAAGATGAAACTATTTTTATTATTTACATTATGAACAAAGTCTCTTCTCAAAGATGTCAACTATGAACACGTAATAACCTCACACCCATTTTGTACTTAACATTCCTGCCTAAATATTCAATCAATGAACCTTAACACTAAATAAGATAATGGGCTGTTTGGAATCTTAAGGTGTGTCTCATGCCTTCAGATACTCACCTGCTGTATCGTAAAGGTTCAGCTGAATATCTTTACCTCCGTAAGACACAGTGGTGACATATTTGTCAAACACAGATGGTGCATATTTCTGTTGAATATAAACATGACATTAGAGCAGTACATGAATATGACAGATGATGATGGAAAGCGCAAAATTTTTTGGTTTCGGCAAACACACATTATAGTCACAATTTAGGCGTTGGCAGAAACTTTGTGATCTGAGACTGGAAAAGCTTGCTAAGGATGTTGTGTAAAAATGACGAACACATTTTGCAATATTTCCTTCTCTTAAAACTGTCAATGTATGTACCGGTAAAAACTATAATGTCAAGATGCTCAACAAATAAATACAATTGTATGTTGTTAAATTGCTTATTTGAACTTAAAGAAATAAAATCTTATTTTAATGTTACCGACAGCCACACTTTCACTGGAATTAAAATGCAATGAAAGTGAATGGTGACTGAGGTTGTGACTGTTGTCAGACCCCAACATTTGCCATTTTGTGCTCCACGAATAACTTATATTCGCATAAGTTTGACACAACAAATGTTTAAATAAATAAAAAATAAAAAATATTTTTGGATGTACTACCCCCCTTTAACCATCAAATGCCTACCTCTGGAAAGTCTCCTTTGGCATAGACCATGAGCAGTGATGTCTTTCCACAACCCCCATCTCCAACGATCACAATTTTAAGTTCATCCATATGAGTGCCATTGCCGGCTACAGTCCCGTTTTGTGTCATCTCCTTCAGTGAGGCCTCTGTGGCCGAGTCAGTTCCTCCGACAGGTGCCCACGTTCACAGAAGTGTTAAATAAATTCATTGGTAACAGTGTGAGCATATTGGGAGAGTAAAACTGTGTCAGGTAAGAATGCCGCTTTTCTGTGCTCACTTCCTCCTCCTCTTACTTACAATCATTTTTTTTTAAACCATGTGACTATGTTTTCAATAAACTAGATAAGCGTGTGTTTCCCTGTCTTCACATGTTGTCTATAGCATCACTAGGCGGAGTAAATAAAGGCTCGAGCACACCCTCAAGACAGTCATGAGTTTACTTTGGGCAAAGCTTAGGTACAATGAGTAAATCTTCATTTTTCACATTCTTTCGTCTCCAGAAGGTGGAGTGCACAGATGGAGACAGATGGATACGCTGGCTAGACTGTTGCTTTAAATAGTACATACTTGTATATGGCTATCACCTACAAAATATCATTGCATTTATTAATTTGCTTATGATCGAGACTCTGACAGTATAAGAGTAAGAATTTTATTTGTGGTTTTTTTTTTAACACAAGGTTTTAAGGTTGAGCTATATGGTAAATATAAGCTTGACATATCTGAATATCTGGTTTGGTAAGTGTATAATAACCTTTCTCTTTATTATTTTTTTTACCAATGAGATGCCACTACCCAATCTGATCATGTCCCACCTCCACTACAGCCAATGAGGAATTAGAAGAGGGTTGTTTGTCTCACCCAGACAGACCGGAGACATTAATGTCCCATCATATAAGTTGTTCCTAACAGATGGTAACTGATACAATCATCAACAGAGCCAGCAACAAAATAAATGAATTTTTAAAGGGGGGGGTCATTTATTATTAAAGTACCCATTCAGCACAGATAAACAGAGATGTGTGCCGATGGGCCCCTGTGGTCCCCTCATATCACCAGATGGTTATTTCATGAAGCCATGTATAATTGAAATGTAAATAAACAGTTTAAAACCCATTTAGTTTGGATTTGGCTTTATTGGTGGAAGATTACCATTGAACGACGATTGATGATCACATGCAAAAATGGATAAAATAATCAAATTAAACACAATGAGTATGCAAGTAAAGGAAGCTATTTATTAGGATAGGAAGATCTCTCTGTAACATACTTACCATTGAAAATTTTTTTTTTTTTAGAAAGCCATCATCTTATTCTTAATATAAATATTATAAATTAAATGAAATATTACTTAAATAATATCCCATCGTCTGGATCTTCATCTGTTCTTGGTTCCACTTTAAAGCACATTTAGCACACTACATAAAGACTCGTTCCCAGCCCATATACAAGCATTAAATTATATCCTCTAAATAAAATTGAAGACCTGGAAAGAAAAACATTATCTGAATGTCGAAATCTGGACGATGATCCACTCCAGCTGTCCAGCGCCCAGATGAAGCTCGCGTGGGGATTTGCTCTTTACGCACAAGTTGAGTAGCCTAACAACAAAATCTAAGCAAAAACACGGACTATGTGCTTCTTTATTCAGGTTTAAGCTGTAGCTCGGAAAAAGCTGACGTCCGCAGGTTACGAAGACAAAGAGGATTTTCCTCTGAACAGACGAGAGCCACAAAATGGCCTCGTGACCCGCTCGTGCGCTGTACTGGACGTCAGGAAACGGTGTGGTGAACACATTTCAGGTTTTTACTGTTATATTCTGACACCAGTGTTGCTTTTGGCTATGTGTCAGATTGACAAAGTCAACACAAACAGCGACGAAACACAAAAGCGAAACAATGTTACATTGGACGATTCTTGCGCAACGTTGATAAATTGGACCTGCAGTCGTCCCAAGCACACACAAAAGGGGGGACATCAAAGACAACGACCATCTGATGATGAGATGTTTGGGTAACTAATCGACACGCCTTTACACTTGTACTAATAGCCTATGCAAAATAACATTACCGCCAATTGTGCAAAACACGACAATTTGCACACAGCATGTGTTGCAAAAAAAGAATGTGACATTCACAAAAGATCTGAGATACCTATAGCGCCCCACAAAAACCCCAAAGTGTTCCTTTGTGCGCAATCCTGGTTTTATTTTCTCCTGCGTGCTTCACGTCAAATGATCCTCTGACGAATAAACTGCACCGAATGTTCTCGAAAGGGGGAAGACAGAGAACAGAGGGTTGAATATTCCTGTTGTGCTTGCTGATTGAAATACCACACAGTGCACAGAGTCTTTCTCCGACCTTAAATGGTTAGGTGGGTGCAGTTATATCCCGGACCCGTGGCATGCGTCCAAAGTCTCAGATTACTGCGTGTTTGTGCCACAGGGTTTCCAGCGCTTTGCACAGCGCGGACGTCGAGTGCGCTTTTACGCAGAAGATATTACTGCTCAGATAAGACAGTTTTATGCAATATCCTGCCTTCTCAAACATGAAAGCATTCTGCGTACTAAGCTTGTTTGTTTGTGAGCATGTCACATTTGTTAAAACGACCGACAACAACCTCGCCCATATATGGCGCAGCAGCCGTCCTCTCCACAATGATGTCCTTTGTGTGAAGAAGCCATTTTGAGAATGAGAACAGCAGAGAAGCCATTAAACTACACAGGCTGTTTCTGAGGGCTTTGGACATTGTTCAGCACAAAAAGGTGTCTGGAATATTGACATATTGAATATTTTTACACGTGTATCCATTTTGTTAACAATAAATCCCCAGTTAAACCAGAGCAGTAAAATTTGTGATAAGTTTTGTTTTAAATGTTACCTGTAAAAACAATGTTCCCAAGTATTTCTAATATACACAGAAGGTATAGAAACGATTACCTTCGGAATAAAAACGTGTGGATGGTATTTTCTCTCCTCTGAATGATGAAGAGCGAATGAATTTCTCTTGTCATCCTGTCTTCAGGAAGAGAAAGAGAGGGGGATTGTTTGCATATTGCAATATGTAAAAGTGCCTCAAGATTTTCAGAAGGTCCACACGTTAGTGACTGCGTAGTTGTGTCAAATGATGAATTATTTTGAAAAGCCAAGTCAGAAAATTGTTATTGTTGTTTTCTTCCTTTTAGGCGTCGCAACCCAACCCCCTTCTTTAAAACCAGTGTGAAAGGATCCGACGATGGGAATCAAAATGTTCCTCTTTCTTCTTCGGCGTATAGGCCTGATAAAATTATTGCAACAGAATGTTAAGGTAAATATCTCTGTTAGTGTATTAATGATCAATGTGTGTTTTAAGTTGTATTTGCATAGACTTTACATTTTTTCCAACATGTAACTATGTTGTTAAGAGACTAAATGCATTATGAAATGAATGCGTGCCCTTGGCGCAAGGTCAAATATACAGTGTTGCCTAACAGCATACACTTAATGAAATGTCAGTTAACTAAAGGATTTCCAGTCTAGAAATGCAAAATTCCCATTTTTTGTCTCGCCATAGGAGAAAAAAAACAAGGTGACTTCATTTTTTTTTGTTTTAACTAATGTGTAAAAATTGTGTCTCATTTGAAAAATAAAATTAGTACTGTTTAAAAAGTCAGGCAAAACAGGGGTGAGCATTAACACCCATAAACCCTAATCAATCATACCTGTGATTCAGCAATTTTGTAAAAGGCCAATCGTCCTTTCTCTCTATGGCCTGCCTTGTTTGCTGAAATGTGAGAAGCAGTCCATTTAAATTGATGTATGTACATATTAAAAAAACAAGCATGCAGCTAAATGTACTGAAGACAAAGGCTGACTCACAACTAATGACATTCATCTTCAGGGATCACTAAAAACGAAATAATCCAGTCAAATGACAATAAAGTTACAATAAAATACTTCAGTTTAATTAGCAATAAAACAGCTTTACCTGCAGCTAAATAAGCAAAGACAATAAAGATTAACTTACTTATGGATTAATGCAACCCAAACCCCTGAACAAGATAGGGCCTTAAAAGCAGTTGATAACTTTCATGTGATTTTTTTCTTTTCTTTTTAAACATTGTAGTTAGTCATACAAATCAAATAGTTTATTAAGTAGCATTTTACTAAATAATAAAATGCTGTTATATGGGTGTGCCATGACCTAGTTTGCTGGGACAAAGATGGTTTCCAGGAAGAGAAAAAAAGTTAAAAATATCAAAGGGATATCAATCCAACATTTTATCTTCCTTCTTCTCAGATCCTGTAAAGAGAAACACTGTAATGTATTAAATAGTCCATAAAAGGCTGATGAAATCAAGATTTAGATCCCTTTAGGAACAAAGGAAACCCATTTTGGCCATTGAGTTCCAATGTAGAAGAAAATGGCTGCGCCTGCATTCAGCCTTCTTTCTGCTCTCTCTAGGAAGAACTGAAGGCTGTGCTTCTAATAGTGAAATCTAACATGGTGCTTCAATCTGATTGGCCAGCGAGAGAACTGCTGTTAACCAGCCAATTGCCCAAGCACCGCAGAATATCAAACAATGTTCAAACCCTAGGAAACATTGAGACGTGTTACAACTATTCCTGCAATCATAAAACATTAGATATTTAAACAGAATTTTAGTAAAGCTTCAAACACTTGGTGAAGTCTCTTTAAAGCTTATTTAACAAACAAACGCTAAATGCGCAGCATATATTAAAACATATTCCTTAAAAATGTTTGAATGGACGCCATATTTTGTTTTAGTTATAAACTAAATCGTTTCGATTTCGGAGCGTGTCCTAATTCGGTTTAAACAACCTTCCCTGCGTTGGTCCTCCATGTCCATCTTGTATTTAACGTCCATGTAAATCTATCAAGCAGATTCGACGCGATTTACACCTTTGTTTTTTTGTTCAAAATTTAACAAATGGCTACTTTCCACTCAGGCGTCGCACTTAAATCCATGTCTGTGTATTAAAAACGTCCACGTGAAATGAGTTTTTTGGTATTGAAATGAAAAATAAGAATATGAACGTGCGTGACGAAAGTGCCGCCACGGCGGAAGGTTGTGATAGTGGTGTATTGTGGGAGAGACAGAAACCCCAGACTAGAGGCACACAATATGTGTTGGCTCGCAAAAAGGTGGCAGTATCTTTAAAATCATGTAATGTGGTTGGCGAAACGTTGAAGATCTAGCCGTTTTACGCAAAACTACTCGATCGGCCACAAAATGTCCAGACCTGGAGAAAGAATTAAGCTCAATGAAGATCACGGTAGAAGAGAGAGTTCAAGTAAGCCTTCTCTTTTTTTCTTCCTATGTAATGTCTGTTTCGGTGACTGGGCTTCGCTTCTAACCCCCCATTTTCTACAACGTACTATTTGTGTGCAATTATTAATTTTTGCGCCTTGTCAGTCTAACGAATTATATCTTCTGTTCTGTGCTCGCAGGTTTGGCGAACGGAATGGACAACAGCCATCCAGGCTGTAATTCGGGAGAGAAGCGACATTGGAGAAGTTATAAGTTGATTATTGACCCAGCGTTGAAAAAGGGACAGCACAAACTATATCGCTACGATGGGCACCACTTCAACGGGCCGGTAAGTGAAACCAGCCGTTACAGTGTTTCGCAAAACGGATACATTGGCACGCTGTTGGTGAACGTATTGTTGCGCTGAATGGATACAAAGTAACGCGCAGCAACAACTGACACAGGACATCAAAGAGTTCAACCACAGCCAAACTTTTACTACTGGCCACTCGTTTTAAATCTAACATGTTTTCCAATAACTCCAACTCGACCGGTGACTGAGCTTGAACTCGTTAGGTTGAGCAAACTTCCTCAAGTAAAGTGTTTAGAAATCATTACGTGTTGTTTTGTTTACAGAATCCCGGAATGTCACCAGTGGATATGGTTAGAGACCCGAGAATCGGTCGGCTTTGGACGAAGTACAAGGAGACTGATCTCCCGGTTCCTAAATTTAAGGTATT